>NC_084596.1:16117878-16425378 GCF_033807715.1 Cololabis saira | reverse complement strand
AGCCTTTGTGGGGTTATGCTCCTATTATAGGAGGTTTGTGCGTGATTTCTCTCAGCATGCAGCTCCTCTGAACCGGCTGGCGGGGAAGAACGTGCCTTTCGAGTGGTCGGGTGAGTGCGAGGCTGCATTCTCTTACCTCAAACATGTACTAACCTCTTCACCGGTGGTTACGCTGCCGAACTTTGCACTTCCCTTCAAGGTGTACACCGACGCCTCTAAAGATGCCGTTGGGGCGGTGCTGGCGCAGGATGATGGTGGTCTGGAGAGGGTGATAGCCTACGCCAGCCAGGCCCTCACCCACGCCCAGAAAAGGTGGTCCACCTTTGATAGAGAACTGTGGGCTGTGGTGTGGGCCGTGCGGGAATTTAAGCACTACGTGGGACTGTCTGCATTCTCCATCATAACTGACCATCGCCCCCTGCTGGGCCTTAGACATATGGCCATTGATGGTGACCCCACCGGACGGAGGAGTGGGTGGGTGTTGGAGCTTGATCCGTTTGATTGGGTCATGGTGCACAAGGACGGCGCCCGCCATAAGAATGCTGATGCACTGTCCCGTAGACCAGCACCCTCTGATCCTGCCGAGCCGGATCTCTCATCAGGGGGGCCGCACACCGTGGCCTCCGTGGGGGCAGCAGACGGCGGGCCATCGGCTGATGGAGCGCAGGTGGATCTAGTCCTGGCCGATTCCCTCTGCGGTACGGAGGCGGAGTTGCAGTCATTACAGCGTGAGGACTCTGATATTTCTGCCGTGCTGGCGTGGCTGGAACAGGGCGTGGCCAGGAGGCCTCGTAGACTTCCCAGGGGATCTTCCCCCAGTTTGAGGAAGTTATGGACTGAGTTTCACCGTCTGTCGGTGACGAACGGACTGTTATGTCGCACCACACTGCCTGCGCCCACGGGAGAGCCACAAATTCAGGTGGTGGTTCCCGCATCCATAGTGCCAGAGCTGCTGCGGCGGTTGCATGGGGGGCCGGCCGCTGCACATTTTTCTGCCGAACGTGTGTGGGACAGGGCCCGCCAATCCTACTACTGGCCCTTCATGCTGAGAGATATAAGGCAGTGGTGTGAACAATGCAGGGCGTGTCAGACCCGCAGGTGCCCAGTCCCTGGACCGAGGGCTCCTATGGGGGGGTCCCGGGTTGGCCGCCCCCTTCAGAGGGTGGCTATGGACATTTTGGAGCTGCCCTTGACTTCCAGGGGGAGTCGATATGTCCTGGTTGTGGAGGACTACTTCACCAAGTTCGTGGCGCTGTACGCTCTGCCAAACCAGACGGCACACACTGTGGCTCACTGCCTGTTTGAGGACTATGTGCTGGTGCACGGGGTGCCAGAAGTCCTGCATAGCGACCAGGGTCGCCAATTCGAGGCGGAAGTAATCCAGAGACTCTGCCAGCTGCTTAGTATAAAGAAGACGCGTACCACTGCCTATAACCCCAAGTCCGATGGCATGGTGGAGCGTCATAACAGGACTCTGATTGACCAGCTGGCTAAGATGTTGATTTCTCACGGGGGTGAGTGGGACACGTATGTGAAGCAGGTCGCCTTTGCATATAACACGTCCAAACACGCCAGCACCCAGTTCACCCCCTTCTACCTCATGCACGGGCGTGAGGCCCGAGTGCCTGCTGATGTGCTGGTGCCCTCTAGTGTCCTGGACTGCCGGGGCTCTGGGCTCTTGTTGGACTACGTTTCATCAGTGGCAGAACGGCTGGAGTTGGCTTTCAGTGCGGCCCGGCTTAATGCAGTGGAGGCTCATGAGAGACAGAAACTGTACTATGATGAGAAGAGCTGCCACCGGGCCTATGGAGTGGGCGCACTGGTGTGGCTGAATAACCCCACGGAGAGCCGTACTAAGCTGGCGCCGCACTGGAAGGGTCCATACAGAATTGTGCAGGTGCTGGTCTCTGGTGGAGAGGCAGCCCTAACGTACCGCATCAGTAATCCGATGGACTTGGGGGAGCGAGCTCAGGTGGTTCATCATGACAGGCTGAAGCCGTACACCTTACCTCTGCCTGCACAAGCTGCACCTGCCTCCCCTCCCACCTTTGGGAGTCCTCCTGCCGTGGGGGCGTCGCCTGTCCCTCAGGCAGGGGAGTTGGACTATGGACTGTGGGGGGACTCATTGGAGCCTGTGCCCGGGCAGACTCGCAGGGGGAGAGTGGTGCGACAGCCGTCGCATCTTCGGGACTTTGTCATGTTCTGAGGTTCCGGTGTTCTAGCCCAGGAGATGTGTTTAAAAAAAAAAAACAAAAAAAAAAAACAAAAAGAAGATGAAAAAAAAAAATATTTGAAGTAATGTTGTTTGTGGGTCCAACTTTTGTGCCTTATGGGGTGCCGGACATGTTGGGGAGGTTGTTTTTGTTTTTTTGTTTTTTTTCAGCCTTGTCGAGTACTGCACGGGTTTGAATGCGCTGGGAGTGGCTGCATTGTGGGGGTTGTTTGTTTATTTTTTATTTTTTATTTATTCATTTATTTATTTATTTATTTATTTATTTTTATTTTTTTTTGGTTGTTTGGTTTGCTCACTGCCTGTTTGAGTATAGTGAAACGGGGACGTTTCTCAGTGAGGGGGGGACGTATGTAGCAAACTGTTTAGTGTTGGCTCAAAAGGGGATTGTGTTATTGAAGGAGGGGGAGTATTTTGTCCTGCCTGAGTTGCCGTACGGCTGTGACGTCATTCTTCCTGTTCCTGTTTTTGAGTGTGGAGGAGGAAATAAAGAAGCGGTGGTTACCGAATCCACTTTCTCGGCTCCTGTCCCGATTATAAGTCTAGGATTAACACCTACCGTACAGGCGAACCCAGTACGCTCGGCTACATTAGTTTGATTTTTCAGAGCTAAAACTTGACAGAAATCAACATTATGCTAACAGTTTAACTTAGTGTGCTAGCCAGGTTTTTATTTATCAAAATGGGGAGCACCTGGTTCATTAATTACATGGGACTCTCTGCTGTTAGCTGCAGGCTGGAGCTAACTAATTGTTACTACCAGCAGTGATGAAGACTTACTTTCTTGACAAACCTGCGTATATCCAGTTGTCTGTGTGTGTGCAGCAGTAGCTAGTGTGTCCGTATGTGTAGAGGCAGCGGAGTGTAAAGTGGCAGTGAAAACGTGGACTGGATTTTCAGTAATGAGGGCGTTCTCTATGAAAAACTGGAACGGATTGGGTAACGAAGCACTGACGCTACCTTAACACTGTAAAGTGAATGGGACCAACAGATTTATGATCAGATTTAAGTGAATAGTGACAGGTTTATATTATTATTTATTTAAAATAATATTTGTCCGTCTTTATATTGAATTGGTCTGCATTTTTTGTAAAAAAAAAAAAAATTATTTAGGGGGGTTTAAGAATATTTTAGGCGGGCTTGAGCCCCCCTAAAATAGGCCTAACAACGCCACTGCATGTGACCTCAAACAGGTCTCTTGATATGACCATTCCCTCAACGCAATTTTTGACAAAAGCCATAATCATGGCTGCTTTAGACCAGATTCAACTATTATTGCTCTTTTTAGACCAATGTATTTATCGGAGGTGTAAGAAAAAAAGATTCAAATAAAAATCACAGTTCTCTATTATTTTTAGGGCCCGAGCACTTACAGTGTGAAGGCTCTATTGTATCTGTAGGAATTCTTTCTTTATTCTTATTCTGATGAAAGGAGGGCCTTTTTGCCCCCCTAAACGTGCCCCAAAAGTCACCAAATTTTGCACACAAGCCAGGCCTGGCGAAAAATGTGATATTTAATGGTTTGCGTTAATGGGCGTGGCAAAATGGCTCAACAGCGCCTCCTAGAAAACTTTGTGCCTCAAGACCCACAATACGGTTTGACGTACATGCATGAAAAAAAATCGGTACACACCTGTATCATGTCGCAACTTAAAGAAAAGTCTCCTGGCGCCATGGCCGAAACCGAACAGGAAGTCGGCCATTTAGAATCGTGTCATTTTGGCAAAATGTATTTTATTTATTTATTTCTTCAGCCGCTTCAGAGCCCGAACCGTAACGTGCACCCAGGTGTGTTATACATCAAACTGTGCGTCTCCATCCTGCAACGACGCGCATTACTTTTCTCTTTCAAAAGCGTTACCATGGCGACGCTAGACGCCAAAAAGCGTGCCCCCCCTTAATCTGATTGGTCCATATTTGATAGTTCCCCAAAAGTCACCAAATTTTGCATGCAAGCCAGGCCTTTGCTTTAATGGGCTTGGCAAGATGGCTCAACAGCGCACCCTAGAATACTTTTCTCTGCCATAACTTTTGAATGATTTGACATAAAGACTCGTGGGTGGTGTCATCGGACATGGTTTTGAATCCTTGACCATAATTGGTGCAAATTAGCCCCGCCCCTTCTTCTGATTGGTCGATATTTCATAGTTCCCATTTTCTGCCATAACTTTTGAATGGTTTGACATAGAAAGTCGTGGGTGGTGTCGTTTCTGATATGCTTATGGGGGGCGGTGGCCGTGAGTGCGAGGGTCCGTTCATCGCTGCTTGCAGCTTTAATTCTCTTTGGTGTTGTTAAAACAACGTAATGCAAGGCAGCTGCAGTTTCCCAGACAGTTGGATCTGTTAGTTTTCAGACTTGATCAATACAGAGCCACAAGACGTGTAGCAGGAAACACGGGCAGTTGTATCTTTTAAATAAACAAAATTGTTTGGATTGGACTCTTGATTCTGCAATTCTCTGGGGAAGACGCAGCCAGATGTGAACCTTTTATTTAATATCCAGCATATGCAAAATGAGAGTCGTGAATGTTTTTACTCAGACCATCCTCCACTGCTGACACGAGAAAGAAGACAACACAAGTTAAACACAAATCGTGCCACAAATTCTGAGAACATTCATCCCCTGTTTCAACTCAAGACCTCTGACAGAAAGCATTAAGATCTTTGATAATGAGAGGAAAAGTAACAATTTTATGAGATTTTACATTTCATAAACAAGTAATATTCCTACACATTGATAGCTTAAGCTTTTTAATCATTTCTTCTACAATCTTTTAACTTTTTTTTTTTAATACATAACTGGGCTATTAACAGAAATCCTGCTTTATGCGTTACTTCTGTGTTTTTGGACACTACATTTTGTTTTTGATTTGTGTAAAATGATGAATAACTATTATTAGTGGGAATCTGACCCTTTTTCAACATTTGTTGATAAAGTTAATATGGGATGTGCATTTATCTTAATCCACCTAAGCATCAGGGGACTGTTGTGAAATGCTGGGGCTCCTCTTTTGTCAATTTGTGCTACATGAAGAATACGTGTATTAGTATTTGTACTGCAGCATTGTATTAAAGACAGCCTTGCCCTTTATGTCGACATTGGACTTAGGTTTCTCTTACCAGTCTGCATTCATCAACCCAAAAAGAAGAGAAAAGAATTAAAGGCTTTCAGTGTGGACACCTAATAAAGTCTCAGAAGGTCTGAGAGCAGAGACGCCTTATAAATGCAAATTGGTTGGATCTCAATAAAAGGAACATCTTCCAAATGAATACAAATGTTCAGTACCACCTACTAAGTCCTGTAAAGCTTTTTGCAGTCGGTACCTTTTTTTCCTGTCAGCAGCAAAACCTATTATTTGATGTCCGCTGTCTGTCAAATCAAAGGTAATGCTGCTGCCATGGCAACCATAGTATATATATGTGTGTGTGTGTGTGTGTGTGTGTGTGTGTGTGTGTGTGTGTGTGTGTGTGTGTGTGTGTGTGAGAGATCACCACAGAGTGTGAAGCAGGAGTGGCACCCTTGACACCAACCCATGAAACGAGCCACCCAGGCTTGCGATCCACGATGCATAATGCAGTGCCATAACCCTCATCCGCCCCCTCATCCGCTGTGTCCCATCTTCCACCCTTCACTTTTCTCCAACCCACCCCCCTTTTTCTCCCAGTCATTTATTCTTTCACTCATCCTGTTCCAAATCAGCAAAGAGTCCAAAAACCTGGACAAAATAAGGGGCCTAAAGAACCTGATGTGTTTTGTCAGGGCATCACTGGAGATATTTAAATTAATCAAATCCAAGCATTAAAATTAAAACCATACTTAAATGATTCCTGTGAAGAACAACTCAAAGACATTCAAAACCCAGAGTCTCAGTCACATTACACCCAATTGCAAATAGGCCGCATGGTGCAGAGTGCCAACAGCTAAGCACGACAAAAACTAAAAACGCAGACCTACCTCTGTTGCTTTAATGAACAGGATCTCAGGAAGCTGCACAGGTGTCATGCAACGCGACGGGACGTCACACATCTGAGCAGCACAGTGCAGCAGGTGCAGGCAATGAAGACTAATGAAAGGATCGTATTCACCTGCAGCTTGTCAGTAAAGGGAGGCATACAGAAGATCTTCTCTCCATCTGCCTTTGCCCTGAAAATCCACCACAATGAGGTCTCGTTCCTTACATGCCATACTAGGCATGAGTGGAGCGTTTACACTGAGGCAGAGTTCGTCCAGGTCCCCAAGAGTCACCGCCCTGGATATCTTATTTGTTTCACTGCTCCGGCACGCTTGATTTAAAATAGCAGGTCACCCTCAGCCTGTCATCAAGGTTTGTACAGGTCTGTTAATGAGCCATTAATTTTAGCCGGGTGTTAGTGTTGGAGCAGGGAAACTAAAACAGTGGGTGCACCTACAATCGGTGCTTGGATCAAGGCTATGGCACAATGTAGGTCAATGGAGAAAATAACTTTATACATTAAAAAATAAAGTTGGGATGTACAAAGAAATCTGGAAACCATTTGATCAATTTATTAAAAAAGGAGACATAGGGGTGCTTCTATGGGAGGACGATGCAGGGCAGGATACCTAAAATTCAGAGTAGTGGTGAACCTCGGAAGGGGAAGGAATTTGGAGGACGACGGAAAAGGGTAATTTTTGGTTATTTGTTTAGTTTATGTATATATCTTTAATTTCCTAGAGGTACCACTGGACTGTATTGTTATTTGGTACTGTTATGTACTAATTTTGGATTGTATAACAAGAAATATGTAAAGAGAGAAGGGATGTGGGATGGGATGGGGGGGGGGGGGGTTAAAACTGTTAAGTCAGAAATAGATGTGGAATGTCCTTTATTATAATATTCTGTGTGTAAGTGAAGAAACAAAGATATTGTTAAAAAAAAAACAGTGGGTGCTGAAGAAAAATGGATTAAGTATCAATAGCTAGACACCACTGTAATGGCGTCTAGCTATTGATACTTAAAATTCATGTGAGGAAAAAATGTATTTAGCCTAATATTTTGTAAATGGGCCAATTTCAAATGTGGTCAAAGATATCATGGAGACAAACCTAATACCTTTAAGTGAAACTGCAATTTCAGGAAATTCCTTCTTGACAATCTCCATTTGTATTCCTCTTTATCTTGCTGACTTGGCATTTCTATGTTTAGCTTTAATTGCCATTTAATTTTGAGACCATTTCTTTGTGCCTTCTGTCAATCATTTCATACCAGGTCTCTGTTGCCAATTACTACGCCTGCTGTTCAGATGGAGTTGCTTCCTCTGTGTGTGCAATGTTTCAACAAGCTAACCTACTGGAAGTCAGACACCCCGGATTCTTTATTCAGATTAAGTAGCAGTGAGCAGACGACTGGTCTTGGAGATACTCCTCTCTCTCTCTCTCTCTCTCTCTTTGATAGACGATCCGTAGGGTCTGTCCTGGATCTCTCTATGGAGAAAGAAGTCACAGAACTTGTGAACAGAGGTGTCAAAAGTATTCACATTCTACTCAGGTAGAAGTATAGATACTAGAGTTTAAAAATACTCGAACTAGAAGTTGAAGTATCATCTCAAGTTTTTTACTCAAGTAAAAGTATAAAAGTACTGGTTTCAAAACTACTTAAAGTATAAAAGTAAAAGTAATGTAAGGGGGAAAAAAGCCATTAAGGACAAAAGCCATTGAAAATGAATGCATCTTATTATAATGCAAATATATTAAAGAACCATATATGTGTACTATTGAGCATTAACATGTGTTTCAGAGAGCAGGAGATATGATGACTAGTTGCCTATAAGTATTGTAATGGTGCAAAAAGTCAAACTTCAGAGGCATGTTATCATTTATCCTAACCTTTATTGGAATGTACATCCAAGTTTAGTTGCAGGAATCTGAGGGAACGGATGTAAGAACAAAACTGGACAAGAACATCTGAAACAACCACAACCAAATTCACTCTATCCGGATGGAGCAATTTAACTGGATAGTTTTTTTTTAAAGGCCGAAATGAAATAGAGTAACGAGGCTGTTTTTAAAATGTAAGGAGTAAAAAGTACAGATAAGTGTGAAAATGTAAGGAGTAAAAGTAAAAAGTCGTCTGAAAAATAATTACTCCAGTGAAGTATAGATAACCAACATTTCTACTTAAGTAAGGTAACGAAGTATTTGTACTTCGTTACTTGACACCTCTGCTTGTGAATCCAATAAGCAAACTCGGCCCATATAAACAGTCCTTGTCCAAAAAAAAAACAGAGATGCTCAGGATTAGAAACGATGATGCCCGAAAGGTAGAAGCGGAGAACGATCCAAGGATGAAAACAGGTCATGCACAAGGAAGTCTCCAACAACGACCCCAAAACAGCTGGATATGAACAGCGTAGGAACTTTAAGGATCTGGCGCCGGAGCCAGGTGAGTCTGCTGCTCAGGTCGGGGAGAGCACAGGTGAAGATGATCAGTCATTAGCATGCTGCTGCCGTGATGCCTTCACAGTAACCTCAGAAAACAAAGTTCCACAACATGACAGTGTGTGTGTGGTTTTGTTTTGTTTTTCTGGCAGGTCCTTGTCACACACTCAACCCTGCTTTTTCGCCTCAGTCAATTGGTTGCCTCTACATTTTAAGGATTCATTTTTTTATTATTTTATTTTATTTTATTTATTTAACCAGGAATAATCCCATTGAGATTCAAATCTCTTTTGCAAGGGGGTCCTGGCCAAGAAGGCAGCACAATAGGTCCACATCAGTTACACATTGAACAACATTGAACAACATCAACAAAACAGACATAAAAAAACAGCTAAAACAGTTTGGCAATCACATCACTAAGGTATAATCACTCAATGTTCGATAAAAGAACATGTGCATTCAGTAGTCAGATAGACCTTGATCCTAGCTTTAAAATCTACCAAACTTGGGAGATGATCCAATTTAAGATGACTCTGTAATTTATACCAGGACGAGGGTGCAAATGCTTTGAAGGTCCTTTCCCCCAAAAAAAATAATTAAATCAATTAATTTTAATAAAATAACAATTAAATTGTTTTTAAAAGCCTGAAATCATCAAGCGCCACCCTTCCTCTCTGAGCTGCTTTCCACCCACCTGCCTTCTCAGATCAGTTGTTCGTGAGATTTCGCAGAACTAAACGTACGCTTAGGGGACTTTGCTGTTGAGAGTGGAAGGGACTAAAACTGGGAGAAACAGAAAAGAAATGTACAACCTGATATATGAACAGTGGAAGGGTCACATGTTAACATATTCAATTATGTTTCAAAAAACATCACTTGAGCCTTTAAAAAAGGGGGGAAAAACGCAATGACACTGTTCTTCCTGGCTGTGTCACGCGCTGAAATATGCTCCTCAGCTGCCACTGCTGGGTGGTCAAATTAAAACCAGGACTATCCCTGTGAAAGTTTCGATAGCAGGGGCGGATAAGTGTCATGGTTTCACGGGAACAGGTTTGAGTGTGAGCTCACCAGCTAACCTGCAGAGAGCATCTATCTAATTACACAAATGCTGCCCTGCTGCCCTTCTTGCCACAGTAAGACCAGATGACACCGCTCTCGCGCCCATCTGTTACAGTCTACTGACTGACGCCTTGTAAACCAGAAGCAGCACAGATTGTGACTTTTGTGTGACTTCGCAGGCACAGTGGGCCACGATGCTTTCACAGTCCCTGGCGGTCCTACGTCCCATATGACCCCTTTCTGGATGTGAGAATGCGATGATTGCATGAATGCTCAGTTGGGGAGCTCTCAATCTGGGATAAACGACTCTCCATTTTACCCAGTTTCCAGTTGAGAGAAGATTTCACTGCGATTTTTAAGTCGTGACATGGCTAGTACACAATGCCATCGAGCCAGTAGACTTTCCATGTCGCCCGATGCAACTTCTCAAATACTTTTGGTGAAAAAAGATTGAAACGGTACCCTGAATTCAATTTGCATTATTCAAATAATAAAGAGCAAAAGGAGGCGGTAATGTTTCGTACACATGCATAGCTGATTTCTGCATTCTGCACCTCTTTCATATTACATATACTTTAATGTAAAATTATAAAACATGATTGTATAGCCGCATGATTGGACTGCTTTCCCCCTGCTCCCTCTTTAGGTGGCACTTATTCCTTTGCTGCTAAATTCTCCTTTTCTCCAAATACATGTTGTGGACCAACAAAGGGCTAATTTCAAGATATAACCTATTTTAGAAATTGATTTCTGTTAAATAATTCAGCAATGGGATAAAGCATTCATAATTAAGAAAAAAAAATGTCTTGTTTATTATTGTAAAAGTACTTCAGAGAAATAAGCTCTTTGATAAGAGATTATATTTTGCTTCATGATACAAAAAAAAAAAACCTGACCTAGTTTGCCATTTTGATTTCATGAGCGTCTTTTTCTTTTTTTTGAGTGCAAGATATTGTAATTGTGCTCCACGCTGTGCTCAGTGGAGCCCTTTTCATTAGAATCTGTTCATTAAATAGCCTTTGGGAGCATAATATGCGGTCATTATGGCAGGCATCATGAAAACACACGAGGGTAATGAATCTGTGAGTACCTTTCCATTAGCATGGAATATTGTTTTTGTGATCGAGTCTAAAGATGTCTAGCACCTTTTTAAAAGACACGAGGGAGAAAAAAAAGGATGTCACCAGGATGTCGTTTGCAGATCCAGACTTTCCTCTGCTGGAATCCTTTCAGTGTTTCCAACATGTTTGTCATTGTCAGTGGTTCGCTGCGTTTCCAGGTAGGTTGGAAGCACTTATCCAGAGTCTGGGTATGACCTTCAGGAGTCAGCATGCAGGAGGACCGGGGGAGAAACAAAGCAACTCCGTGTTATTCTGCAACAGCAGTCTTTTCTGTTTGATATGAAGGAATGAAGCAGAAAACAAAAAACGTCAGGGAGCAGTACAAAGAGTAAAAAATATAAATGAAAATAAAATAAAACAAAGGGACCAAACATTGTAAAACATAAAAGCATAGTAGATAAGTAGAACCCCTCAGGATCACTGTAGATCAAGGCAAGGCAAGGCAAGGCAAGGCAAGGCAAATGTATTTGTATAGCACAATTCAACAAGGTAATTCAAAGTGCTTTACATTGACATTAAAAGCGGCAAGACATAATTAGACAGTAAATAATTTGACATAATTAGACAGTCAACTCACAGATGTACACAAGTTGGACAAAGGTAACTTCAACTAATCCAAAGTTTAACTGCCTGAAAGGAAAAACAAGAACAGCTTTCACACAACCCATTTACATTTTAGAGAAAAGAATGGGAAAAATGTCTTGAAAAGTAAAATATCATATCAGAGAAACTATGAAACTGCAAAATGAAAATGTCCAAATAAATAACACAATCAAAAACAGTCATTTCTTGAAATATCAAACTCAAAAATGTGAAACTACCAAACATGCCATGGAGCATCTCCCCAGTTCAAACTGAACTCCAAAAGACCCTCAGAGCCACTGAAATGTCCACTAACTCCTTATTTGCTTTTCCTGCATTTATTTACTGTTGAGCAATATTTCAAAAGGGTCCAAAGCAAATACTGAGAAGTACTTTGAAATTAACCCGCCCAACCAAAGCAGACCACCGACCTATATATTGTTGTCATCCCCTTACTGTATGTGCCAGTATGTGCTCGTCTTCATGTAGTAGACTTATTAGGCAATTACCATCAATCTGACCAAGCTACACACATGGACACTCATGCTCGTGTGAATAAATGCTTATGAAGCCCTGCGTGATTTCATCGTTCACCTCAAACTACTTACCGAAATCTTATCAAACAACACTTTTTATATCCTAAACAAGCCACATCAACAAAAATACAAATGGAACTCGACAAACAAATCCTGGATGGAAGTTTAAACACAACCAAGACGTTTTGTTGTCTAAACCTCAGCAAATAGCGCCTGTAAACATCGAGTCTAATGTAAACGCCAACAACGATCTAGTGTAGAGACAGATGTAACATAGCGTGACAGCTTGATTCCTCCGGAGAACGTGAACGGTTGCGTCGATCCCCATCACCTCTGCCTCAAAATCCAAACTTAGATGTAGTTAAAAGGTGAAAACAACCTTCTGAGCCCACTATGAGGTTGAAAAAGAAATATTTGCAATAATTCAGGACTTCATATCCATACTTTAAATGGTCATTAGTGTACAGAACTTAGTTCTTTGACAAGCACACGCAGTGTAACCATCTCTTAAGCAGTGCATCAAATGTATTTACAAAGCAATACAACTTGTAGATTAAAAACAGATTGCCAACATCAATCACAATTACAGTTCCTGACTGAGGTGTCTGCTGTTCCTGCATCCCATCCATCCAGTCCACCATCCAGTCTACTATCTCCCACCTTACATAACCTATCCGGTCCTCGGGAGGCTGCAGAGGCTGGCTGAGATCGTATCAATGAACAGGTCACAGGAAAGTAATGACTAATTCATGAGACTGGTCACAGGAAGCCTCGCTGAGAGTCATTAGTCGCCTGTCAGCCGCAGCTCAGGCAGCCGTGGGAGCTGGGCTGTGTTGTGTGTCATGGTGAGGCTCGGGTAAACAAGACCCCTCTATGCTCGGTAGACAGTGGAGTTGCAAGGAAGTCTGAGGAGGTGCTGACTGGAAGCTGGTAAATGTATACGATTCACTGAATGCATCCTTGTGTATGTACCGTAATGGGGTGATCAAAATCTCAGATTTAAGAGGCTTCATATGGTTACTGGAGTGTAAAATGCTTGTTGGGAACAGTTCATCAGTAACCATGTGAGATGTGACCCTTGACTACACGTTTTTTTTTTTTGCATCATATTGCACAGAATGTTTTTATCAAGGAAGAGTGGTTTAGACACGACTTAATAAGTTATCTCTTACACCCATACATTTTACACAGCCTGTCTTCGTGTATCAGAGCTGTCACTCAAACAGCAATGACTACGTTTACATGCAGTCAAAATTCGGGTTATTGCTAATATTCCGGTAACTGAAACATTCGGAATATTCCATTTACATGCGTGAGCAAACAGGGTTATCCCTGTATACATGGTAATTAATCATTTGGGATATATGGATCAAACCAGCGACGGACTGAGAACATCATGACGCAATTCCCGTCATTTCCGCTTCTTCTTCCTGTATCCAAATTCAAAACAAATGCTGCTTCGCGCAACTTTTCACTCACCTTCTTTTAAATCTCACTATCCCCGTACTTTCTACCGTCTACAAATGCCAAAATGTTCATATCCTTCATTACATTTATGAAGTGATTAGTCTCCTCCTCACTTCAAAAGTGTGGCGTGGTCTTGCGTTTTGCGTGTGTTTATAAGAACTTCCTGGACTCAAAAGACCAGTATTCCTTGCGAACACAGCATGCGCAGAAAATAAATTCATGTTCCGTTTGATCGGGATATTCCATTTGGCATTTATATGACCGAATATTCGGGTTTTAAAAGGAGTAACCCAGGGGTCATATTCGGGTTTTTAAAAACCGGAATATGAGCAAATTCTGGTTATTCAAAGGGGTTATTGGTGTTTACATGGCCATGCAAATTCGGGTTATTGCCAATATTCGGGTTTTAAAAGGGTTATTGACTGCATGTAAAAGCAGTGACTGACTTAAGAAAAAAACCCAGTCATTGAAAACAAATACTTTGAAAGATGACGGTCGTGAACTTGAATCTCATGTCCTCTGACTCCTCTCTTCTCCTCCTCCAGCAGCCTTGTAAAGATCATGTCTTGCTTCCAAGTCAACACTGATATGTTCAGTGTTTGCTGATGGAGACTCCAGGGCCTTCGTAGAGTGACACTATTTGTTAGGTTGGAGGGGAAGGGGGTCTGAATGCTTGACCCTCTTGTGGTCTTGTGAAACCAAGCTCATTTATGTATACACTCTCCCTTACATAACTGCTGACACTGGCCTTTTAATAACATTAGAACGCTTTTAATCCACTGTCGCTACCGACATGTAGCTTTACACCCCCGCTTTCCCGGTTTAAGTTCTGCTGTTTGTTTGGTCAAGTAAATTCGAAGGAAAGCTATACATAAATATTATAAATATATCTTGATCATCCTTAGTTAGAGGGAAAAGATCCTTACTTAAAATTTGAAACGTATACAAACACCTACATGTGGTCCAAACTGTCACTGACGTCACTGTTCTTGCTAACACATTTAGCACAATTTACAACATGCAGGAAGAAAAACATCAAATTTAAGTTGTTTGATACATGAAAAGCCTAAAATGTACACAAAAGCATTACATCTGAGTAATTATGGCTGGGTTTGTTGTTTGTTGTGTGTCCTTGTAGAATTTTAGTAAGAATTTGCCAAATTCACTAGTTTGTAGTCCAAAAACCAGGAATTAACTTTTTTTTAAATGTGCTAAAAAAAAGCACATTAAATATGCCTCTTTTTGTGAATAATTACACAGAAACATTAAATAAGCAGTTAATGAGTGGAAAAGGAGCAGGAGCTTTAAGAATACCTTATATGTCCAGAGTGAATTCATTTGATTTTTAAACTGTGATTTTTTTTTTACAGAATTCACTTTAAGGCAAATTATCCCCTTGTCCAATGAAATAAATCAATAGTGAAAATGTATTTTAGGATGTCTTAAATCAAGTTGTGAAGTATTTCTAATTTAGTTCAGACATATTTCTCTACTGTAAGTCTATGAACGTTGACCTCAACATGCAAATCACCATATTTGGCTGTCGACATACTTTTAAGCACAGAAACGTACAAAACTGTGCACAAGTTTTAGGCACCGAGGGCATCTTGATTCTTACTCACCTCACAAACCATCAGAGAGAACTGATTGTTCAGCAGCAGGGCGATGAGCCCAAATCCAAGTCTTCAAAAACAAGAAGAGGGAATCCTGCAACAGATGGCGATGCCCTGACGGCCAGGCAAGAGCTACAGAGACGTCCTGAGAAGAACTGTGGCAAGTTGTTCCAGATTCTTAGATAATATAATCTCATGGTATTTGATTACATACCATAAGCATAAATAACCAGACACAGTCCCACAATGTAATCAAATTGATTTTAGTCATGAACCTTTAGGCATTAGCAGGGAGCACAATATCCTGGGACATGAATTGTTCTTCTCATGCATGTGTTGAAGAATATAACTTGATATAGACATAGCATTTTCAGAAAAAACATGTAGGAAAAACAAAAGAAATACAAAAACAATCTGGGCATAACCTATTATTCTGGTACTCTTTTCTAGACTGGTTCATCCAAACACCCTCATGTTGTGAACATCATGGAATCCTGTGCAAGTGTGCTACTGCCTTTATTTTTACAGCGTTGTTTTTATTCTTTAATGTATTTTATTTTACATGATGTGTGGAAGAAGTGCCGGACTCCTTTTTTTTCTTTTCAACTTCCCCGGCTGTAGTGACATTAAATGTTTCTTTTTGACGGTTTGAGTCTCAAAATTACGCCTCAGCTTGAGTTTTTTTTGAAGCACTTCCCTAGGTTGCATTTCTTCTTTTTGAGAGTAATTGTCCAAAAGAAACATTAGAAAAAATGTTGAAATGAGCCCTCACGTTGCTGTTTTGGTGCTGTAAATGTTAATAATGTGTTATTTTCACAAATTGCTGCAATATTCTTCAGGCCATTACTCTGTCATGGTTTTTGCTTTCTGATCATGTCTTCTTTGATCTCTAATGTTATCTGAAATTTTAGATTTTTTTGTTTGTTCTTCATTTTTTTGTACAAGCTTCTTAAACCAAAAGCAGATGCTATAATTCAGCGAAAATGTTTATATGTGGCTCACTGTTTCTTTTCTTGTTAGATGCTTTTCTTGTTTTCCCATGGAGATGAGAGGACCTGCTGTCACTGGGTCCTGATTTACTCTCCCTGTGCTTTACCCACCATGTAAAAACCCCAGATCCAACACTTCCTGTGTTTGCCTTCTCGGGACAGGAAGCAGTCTGGACTCTGAGATCAAAGACCTTTACTCATTACTTATCAAGGACCTCGGAGAAACAGAGCCTGTTGGGTAAAGCACGCTGGGAAAAAAAGGTTTTCTTTAGGAAAGAAAGGAAGCAAGAATGAAAACAGCACAATATACTTGCTGAAGAGTCATTTTTGTCCCAACGAGATGAAGTAGGAGAGGCTGTGGTGTCTGGGGAACCAGATAGAAAAGCTCTTTCTGGACAAAGATTAAATAACTTCCAGTGGCTGCTGTTCCTCTGTAAAAGCTTTTCACTTACAGAATTACTTTAACAAACTTTTGGACGTTGGCCGAGGATCCATTGGCAGAGCAATCGTGGTCCAAATGGAAAATCAGTAGTTTGATCCCAGCAGCTTCTCCATCTATCAATGTGTCTGAACCTCTGCATTTCCTCCAATATGCTCCTCTGCGTTGTTATGAGCCCTCCACTGTGCATACTGCTACCATATTACATAAAATACTACAGTTCTACAAGATCCCAAGCTATTCTTTTTGTACTTTTCCTTTGACTGAATATCTGGAAAGATCCACATTTTTTTTTACTCTTATATCAGCAGAAAAGGTTAATATCATTTGAGAAAATGAAATCATCGTTTTGTTTTTGCCGTTTCAGTCAGATCTTAAGAGTTCATGAGTTTAATTATTCCGACAAGCCTCTATTTCCTTCTTAGATTTCATAAAATTAAGGTCATAGAAGTCTAGAAATGTAGAGAAGGATGATGCATGCGTGTCTCAACACGTTGTCACATCAAGCAAACTGCAGACTTGCTGACAGAAGCAGCTAAAAGATGTGAAATCTGAAGTTTTTGATCATAACTGAATCTAAACCATCACTTTATACAAGACTAAGTACTAACACAGGACTCTGAACAGACAATACACCTTAACTGCTTAACAACAACAACATTCGCTTTGATTGGCCACCCCAGTATTAAAGAGCTATAGAGACATCTTATTTTCCTGAGCCACTAATTAAACTTGTCAGTAGGTGTTTCGGCACCAGACAAAGATTGCAAATCAGATTGCGAGGTCTCAAACTGCGCTGACAATATGGTCCAACCACAAAGCCATGGACTTCTGGGACCTCAGCCAGTGGCTGATAGATCCATCAATGACGACTTTAGTCAGCGATGATTGCTCTCCGGAGCGGCGGCTGTTGACAGGCAGTGATGCGTGAAGTTTTCCACATTCTGAAACCGTGTTCTTCTCTATTTACATGCAGGCCCACAACAGGTCGATGAGGGCCCACTGCCAGCTGAACAAGGCCCTCAGTGAGTTCACTGAAAGCTGACAAACGTAGCCACATAATTGGTGTTTAATTGTGATGGAAACTGATGGACATGTGTGAAGAAAAGAACAGTATATCATCCTCTGTCAGTTTTCTGCACTCAAAGTACATTTTTTATCTTGTTTTAATTTCTATAAAATCCTTAAAAAATGTGTTTGAGGCTTTTTATAAAGGGCACTTGATTAAAGAGACGCACTCCAGTCATATGTATATTCATGCATGGAAATAATGGGGACCAAACCCCCAACCAACAAAGTTCAAACAAAGTAAGAGCTATAGAGCTGTCCTCGAGCTGTTACAGTAGTCAAAATGAATCTTTCTCAAATGCAATTATTGTAGTGCTCAAATATCTTCAGAGGTGTCAAGTAATGAAGTACAAATACTTTGTTACCTTACTTAAGTAGAAATTTTGGTTATCTATACTTCACTGGAGTAATTATTTTTCAGACGACTTTTTACTTTTACTCCTTACATTTTCATGCAATTATCTGTACTTTTTACTCCTTACATTTTAAAAACAGCCTCGTTACTCTATTTCATTTCGGCCTTTAAAAAAAAACTATCCAGTTAAATTGCGCCATCCGGATAGAGTGAATTTGGTTGTGGTTGGATGAGAAGTATAAACATAATACCATTCCGACACCCTATTGGTTTGTACGCGTCTGCTCTCTGAAACACATGTTAATGCTCAATAGTACACATATATGGTTCTTTAATATATTTGCATTATACTAAGATGCATTCATTTGCAATGGCTTTTGTCCTTAATGGCCTTTTTTCCCCCTTACATTACTTTTACTTTTATACTTTAAGTTTTGAAACCAGTACTTTTATACTTTTACTTGAGTAAAAAACTTGAGTTGATACTTCAACTTCTACAGGAGTATTTTGAAACGCTAGTATCTATACTTCTACCTGAGTAATGAATGTGAATACTTTTGACACCTCTGAATATCTTTTAGTATAGGGGGCCACTAAAGTTTTCAAAATTCCCAACTCTCACATGATTTTTTTTTCTTTCTTTCAATTTTCATTTTAATGTTAAGGATGTTTGCTGGACAAAAGACTCTAAAATCTCTGTCAACTTGGCTGCACCTCAAACAATGTGCCTTATCTCTGTTACATAACCAAAGTGGTGAATGGAAGCAGGGAGCGAGAGCCGTCACAAAGCTGTTTACTGTCCAAACTGGAGAGTCCCATTTCCTGGAGTACCGTGTGATAACATTGTAACCCAGCTGCATGAATGCACCCCCTCGCCGAAGTCTGCCTTGAAAGTCTGCGGTAATTTTAGCAAAGAAAGCACCAAGAGATGTGTGTTGAATAGCTCTTCAAGGTTTTGTGTCAGCGCCGTCACACGCAAGAGTCCACATGAAATCAGAGGTAAAAGAGCAGAAAACAGCCACGGGGTCTCGTCGGGGCAATGAATACTACACTTCCTTCCTTCAAGAGCTTTCAAAGAGGATCAGTGGGATCACATGGACAGGAAGCAGCAGGAAACAACCAGTGCGCACATGTGATAAAACACATTTTTGAATGTTGACTCACTTAAGAATAATTACTGCAGTGGCTGCAAAGACCCATAGGTCCTCTTACTTTAGTAAAATGAGCAATATCAATTTAAAAATGTAATATTGTTTGCCATACAATGTATTGAAACCATAGTGTTAGATCAATCAATGAAGAAATATTTTGTTGCCAAAATTCAGAAAAGGGAGTTTGCAATTAAACACTGTATAATGCACCAGTAACACACTGGTAATATCATGGGTGATTCTTAAGACATTGTTGATCTGTGTTCTTACTCTCACCTGTGGGTAGGGATTGAAAGAATAACATAAGCGATAGAAGCAGCTGAAAACTCAAATGCGTTTCCTTTACAGATTCTCCCTTAGAAAAGGGGTGAAAAGTTCCTTCATTTGGGACAGTGTCAGAGAAAAGGTGCAGCTCCTCCAGATAGAGGGGAGCTAGCTGTGGTGGTTTGGGCATCTGGTGAGGTTATTTCATTTCATTTCATTTTTATTTATTCCGATCATGGAAATATGCAAACAAAAGAAACAAACAAGTAAAATGACAACACAATCAAAAGCATATTCCATAACCAGAAAGGAGCAGGAAGAAGAAAATCTTATTATACCTGCCCCTCCCTCAAAACAAAATTGAACAATAATAACAGATGGTCTGCACAATTACAAGGAAAGAAAAACAAAAAAATAGAAGATAGATTGTCTGTCTCCATACGCATATAATATACATTTTTGACTATTTCATCCATACATTGCTATTTTTTTCTCTTTAAATTTCTTTTTAAACTGAAATATGTTTATACAGCCCTTTAAATCATAATGTAATGAATTCCCTAACTTAATTCCAACAATTGAAACGCTCATCTGCTTTAAAGTTGTTCGGGCAAATAAATGTTTAAAATTAAATTTTCTACGACTATCTGTTATTAACATTAAAAAACAGAAAAGCCAGTCTACACGTTACCAGAAAATAAATACAACCAAGTCTCCCATGTTCTGGATCAGATCAGACAGATGAAGATGAACTTGTATCAAAATGATGATAAGTGAAAGGTATGAGATAGAGACAGCTCCTGACCCAAAGCCTACCACATCACACATGTATGCTAAGCATGGTGGAGGCAGTGTTATGGTACGGGCATATATGGCTGGTGTTTACTGAAAAAAGTCTTGAGATGAATTCTGACGTGCACAGATCTATAGTCTGCACTCAGGTTAAACTGAACGATCCAAAACTGATAGGATGATTCTTCACAGTCCAAAACATACTGTGAAAGCAACTCAAGACTCTTCAAGACATGGAATATTCTTCACCTGCCGAGTGAGTTGCCTATAGTACCAAAACAGCAGGGTTTACAGTCACTGAAGACAATTCAATTCAGCTTAATTTATATACTGTAGCTCCAAATTAGGAAAAACATTGTCTCAAGGCACATCAACAATACACTTCAGCTCATTCAAAATTAGTCCCGTTAATACAAAGCCAGCACAATAAAAGTAATAACAATTGCTTCGCCAAGGAAACCAATAGACTGCATCAAAACCTTTCTTCAATTTAATGCCCCGTCCTGAGCAAGCACCACGCGACTGTGGAAAGGAAAATCTCCCCTTTAAAACATGAAGAAACCTCTAACTGTACCAGACTCAGGAAGGGTGAGCACGAAAGAGGAGAGAAACAACAGATCAGGAAGAAGAAACAGGTTTAGATCAACAACAATTATGTTCTTAATAGAGTTGAAGGAGAAGAGAGAGTAATGAGCGGTGTATCATGGGACAGCAGTCTAGGTCTATACAGCAGCAGCATAACTCAGGGATGTTTCAGGGCACCTGAGCCAGGCCTAGCTGTAAGGTTTTAAGCTTAATCTTAAAGGTAGAGAGGGTGTTTGCTTCCTGAACCCAAACTGGCAGCTGGTTTCAGAGGACGGGGGTCAATAACTGAAGGCTGTACGCCCCAATCTACTTTAAGAAATTCTAGGAGCCACAATTAAACCCCACTGTCTTAGAGCAAAGTGATCATCTTGGAAAATATGGAACTATGAGCTCTTTAAGATATGAGGGCACTTGGTGCCCTCATATCTTGACGATACTGGAAGCTGAAAGGCCCACAAACGAGCAGCAGCTTGAGGGTCAGCGTCTCTGACCCTTGACATGGTCCAAAATACTCCTGCACTGAACTGTACTTCAGTAATGTAACTATGATTGAAATTGAAATGGTCTTAATGCAATTGTTGGCTACTGTGAATATGACCTTTATATAGAGGTTGCTATTTATATGATGGTTTATTATTCTGAGTATTGTGTTTATCTGGTTGATATCAGTAACTGTTGCCAATGTTAACATACTGAATAATAAAAGTAAAATGAGAAGGAAACGTCTACAATTTCAAAGTACACATCACCATGGAGTAAAGCATGAAATATCCATAACACAGGCCATTCTGCTTTAGTCCCTCGGGTAAATTTCAGTGATTTAATCAGCAATAGTGGATGCTGTAGTAATTTAATGCATAATGTATTGATTCATGTTCTTGGACATGACTTTTCCTCTTTATGTGTATGCTCCTGGAGGGAAGGGGCATATACACACACAAGTGTTTCCAGTTTAAAGAAGAAACTCAGTCCACATTAACGGCCTGGAGGGGGAACATTAACAGTAGACCAGCATGCTTTTTTCACGTCGTCGTTCGGTACGTGACTTAATCTTGGCTAAACCCACACGCTTAACTCTACTTCGTTAGCATTAGATATGTAAACTACTTATTTAAGGTCAGGAACACAACATGGCCTGCTTTCAAATAAGATCATTACTAAAATTCCTAATTATTTTGGCATTCATGGTTGCAGGTTCTGGACAATAAGAATGAGACACAAAATCTTGAGCCATGTTTAATATCTAACCTTGATCATAAATCTAACCTCAAAACATTTTTTTATTAATTCATGATACAATTTTTAAGCCTCATTTCTGAAACTGCAGTATGCACTAAATGGACCAAGAAAGTTGTTATGAATTAGCTATCAACAGAGGTGTATAAAAATGGTTCTTAACGAAACTGTACTATTATCTCTACGGTATTTTGACCAAAGCATTCCACAGACATTTCATCAACACCACAGGAAATTGTGTCAACTTGTAAAAAAAAAGACAACCTTTTGAGATATACAAAAGTTTCAATGGGCTGTCGCTACAATTATTCTTCATTTTGTTCCCCCCTGACCCTCAGATGAAGTCGTCGCAGATGTCCTTTTTCCGCTTCATCTCTTCATCTCTGTCCTCGAGTACCCTCAATCTCAAACAGATCTCTCGTCACAAAAAAGCGAAAATGTTTATGCCAGCGTGGTGCCAGTCCATCTGCAGAGCCGCAGCAGCCTCGTTTTCCCGGGTACATCACACAGGCGGCTGATTGTGAAAGATGATGCTCTCGCACCTCGCTAACAGGTTCACACAAGCCCACATGCTTAAGCCACCTTGGGCTAATTCAATTCCACTGCCATTGCAGAGGTAATAGAGTGTGCCAGCGCCTCCCTTTGCAATTGTAGTGCATGGACAAAGTGGGCCGACAGGGTGGACCAGCTAACTGTGGTCAGTCCACCTGAACCATTTAAACAGCCATTCTTTTACAGCATTTAGTTTTCAGTTTTGCTTTACAGTGTATTCATGCATTGTCACTCGTAGAGAGAATGAATTCATTGATGTTGAAGGAAACAACCTGATATTTGGTTGTAAAAATGTATGAATTATGTTCTTTTACATGTGTTTGTCAATCCAAAATTCCCAATTTTACAATAAGATGCATGCTTCCATGAAGATGAAGTCATATTTATTGGTATATCTTTATCTAAAAAAATATATTACGTATCCCCAAAATAGTCTCTAGCTTGCAGTTGTGTGAATAGCTTCATATTTGGTTTAAAGAAGGGTCTGTTTCACAAGCAGATGCAGGGATACTAAATCATTTAGAGACATTTATAAATACTTTCTTTCCTGGAACCAGACTGAAGTGACAAAAATTATCCAAGGTTCAGTCATGTGCCTCTTCAGACACTGAGTGAATCTGTGAACTCACTCCATCATCCTGAGGGTAAAAACCCAGTACAACATTCATGCATGAATGCATGTGGCCCAGAGGAGAACATGTTGTGTAAAGCACCAACATGATCTCAGCACACCCAAATCTTTAGCAAAAAATCCCAATTTTTTTGTACCAAACTGTGCCATTGTATCCCAAAAAAGTTGAAGAGTTTATTATTGCATGCCACTTCAGTGGAGAGGAACTGGCTGAAATTGCAGAGAAGCAATCTACTCAGAGGCACTGAGAGAATCCATGAGTGGACGTCAAGCCTCTGCAGCACTAATCATCCCCGTTCCTCTCTTCTACTCAGACTGAGCGACATTGCATTTCTGCTGAGCGGGTCTGCCTGCTCGCCAAGGCCGCGTACAAACACAACATTCATCTTCAGACATAATGGAGCCTCACCAACCTGCCATGAAATTGCTTTTCAGTACAACACTGGCGGTGATATTAAAAGAAGAACAAATCACATGCAATATGAAAGTGAGCTAAAATAGATCTGAAAAGTACTTTGGTGTCAGAAGGTACATACTGAAGACATTATTGCAATGTGTCACAATACCGGTGTGGGACCAGAACTCAGATAACGTTCATACATGTATGGGGAAACAACAGATTTTCTTCTTTTTTTTCTTGGTGGTTATACATTAATATAATAAAATTCAGCTAAGTTTTGATGGCTGTGATGAAATGAAAATTATTTTAAGGGGACCTATTATGAAAAACAATTTTTTTCTTGCTTTAACATATATAAAGTGGTCTCCCCTCAGCCTGAGGTTAGAGACTGGGAAGCTGCAGACATGGCTGAGAGGATGAATTTCTAATTTATTTAGCTAAAACAATCAAAAGCTTGTTTTTAAGACATTCAAGGCCTGTTTGAAATAGGTATTAGATGCCATAATAGGTCCCCTTTCAGAACAACTTTCCTTATCACGTTTCCGCAGTCCTCATAAGCTGTTTTATTTCTTCATATTTGTCAAGTATCAGGGCGCCACTGAGGAGTTGCTCGCTTGTGTATAGCTCCCAAAATAACCAGTTTCTAACAGCGTTGAACAGTCAGTAAGTGTGAGGGCCCAAGTTATTGAATTCATAAGTCTGCTGAATCCATTGTGAAAGAACTACCTTCATAAAAACCCATGGATGCCCTTTGGGTGACAGGAAAGGAGAGCACAGCTTCGAGAGTCTTTCTCTAAAGGGATGTTAGACAACAGTGCCATTAATGGCCATACCCTCCTGACCTAAATCTTATGGTCATAGCACAGTCTGATTTAGCAGGAGCTGCTTGCCTGACAACCCCGTGGTGATCGGAAAGAAGAAAAGATTAGTCTTAAATGAGGCTGGAGAGGAGAACATTTTTAAAGCAATGCCTGATGATGTGCATAATTTTTTGCAGTATGATAGTTTCTGTCAAGCCAGTTTTCAATGAAATAGACAAATGTGCAACTGTTGAACTTGGTGTCATCATTTTTAATTTCTTTTGTGTGTCCATTTATATTAGTGGTTAGTACCGTGAGTTGGTGCAAACCTTTATCCATGACAAATATATGCATCTTGATTTTGCAGCAGATGTTAGTTTTCTTAAGGTGCGTGAGTGTGTGTGTGTGTCAGTGTGTGTGTGTGTGTCCTTTACCAGTCCTCTTCCACAGTCTGATCCAACTCTTTTTTTATTAACATTTGAAATCCATATTCTTTCTAAAATCACTGATGTGAAACATGAAAGGACAAGACTGACAGAAAGACAAGACAGCGATGGGTGCAATGTGTGTAGTGTGTGTGTAGTGTGGTGACTGCTGTAGTGTAGCTGTGTGATGTGTTTAAGTGGTGAAATGTGTTGCAGTAAAAAGGACGGACTACAGTATCTTAAGACAAACAGACGTAAAAAGACGAATAGAAAAAGCTGTGTCTGTGCGTGAGATGAATGCAGGTTTCTAAGGTCTGTGAGTATTTTTGAATGTCTGTTACATGCATACATATAATGCACGCATGCTTTCAAGTAAACATGAAAGCATGCACTCACATACATCTACATATACACATGCATATATTCACCTGTACTGATGCATATACACACTGCGAGGGAGACGTACCGATTCCTGTAAATAGACTGATACGACGATAATATGAATAGTAATATTGACAGAAACTACATCTACAGCAACAACCATGAGATCAAAAATAACAATAATAACAATCCTAGTATCATTACTGCTGGTATTATAATTGGAAGTGGTACTACAAACAATAACAAGGGTAGTAGCAGAACCTACTGACATTAGGAAGACACACTCTCCTCCCTCTCTGCTGTGCATCAGCCCAAAGGCCCCTCCCTGCAGGGAATGTCATATACTGTATGCAAAGGCCTGTATGCAGGGTAAGCTGTTGAAGCGGGACCGGTTGTTAGCAGTCTGACACCCCACCTCGCTGGTCGTCTTCATCAGAGACTGGTCAGAAGCCAGACTGTCCAGTTAGGAATCCTCACAATCTCTCTAGTGGTTCTCCCCAGTTAGCATTTCTGGAAGGCTCCTGAATCTATTAACGCCAAATGAGAGATGTGAAAGCTAACACAGATCCTGATAAATTCTTTCACCCCACGACTGAGGAAAATAATCAATTTATTTGAGAAGCTACAAATCTTGATCATTCTGACTGCACATTGCTATTTTCCAGGCCTGAAATTAGAAGAAAATTATGTTCGAGACCTATATTTCACCCACAAACTCATAAAAACACACAAAAAATAATGTTTGACATAAATGTAATTCAAATATATGTATACTTTCCGATTTAGCCATAAGCCCACTCCCATGAGATCATCTTGATTGTCTTCTTCACATACAAACAGCTCCAATTTAGGGGTGGCGTTTTTTCTTTTCTGGGGTTGGGGCATAAATTAAGAAGGGATTTAATTTATTAAGATTATTTGACTGCTTTTGATGTCACCACATCCATCAAAACTATACAATTCTACATCAACATCCTACAGTACGTGAACCACAGCCTGCTTCAGTCTCCTTTTAAAACTTGACATCTTGCAATAAACAAGATGTCAAGTTTTAAAAGGAGACTGAAGCAGGCTGTGGTTCAGAAGGAAGTCATGATCCGTCCTAGGTATATATTGTGATTATTGTGCAAATTGTATAAATTTAATAGTAAATATATTCTAAATCACTGTAGGCTATGAGTGTATATAGTATAGAAGTATGAGTATATTATGATATGTAGTATAGTTATACTACTATAAATAGAGGTATGGGTATATTATAAATTATAAAGTCGTTGCAAACTATTTTGCTCAAAAGTGGAACAGATCTGGTGATAGTAGCAAATATTGTTACTTAAGATGTGGATGGGTGGTTACTTAATCTTTTATTTTTGTTTCAATTTATTATTTCAGGAATTCTAGTGAATGTTTTTCACCCTTTTTGAGTTGTATTATTGTAATCTTTTGTATGTCTACAGTATGTGTGGACCCCAGGAAGAATAGTCTTCCCATGGTGAAGACTAATGGGGATCCTTTTTAAATAAACAAACAAATAAACTCCACAACCACAAGGTGCAACACAAGGTCACACCGTATCCAAACAGGTACACCAATTTCTTTTTTTTTTTTTTTTTAAAGATTTGTTTGGGCTCTAGTGGCCCTTTATTGAGATGCAGACTGGAAAGGGGTAGAGAGAGAGAACGGGGAAGACACGCAGCAAAGGTGCGCGGGCTGGATTCGAACCCGCGACCGCTGCAGGAGGAGGACTGTATCCTCAGTATATGGCCCGCTGCTTAACCCACTGCGCCACCGAGCGGCCCAGGTACACCAATTTCTGTAATGTTCCTCTTAGTTTGACTCTGTTTTATCATATAATGTTAAAAAACAAACCGATATCTCCTCCAAGCAGCCGTGTGGAAATGACTGTACAGAAATAAACCGTGTCAAACACATTGTAACGCTAAGAGTGACAGGTCTATCGTTTACAACCAGATTAGTCAGTGGGATTAGTTAAGACGAGGAAGAGTCTCCACGCAGCCTTAAGTCATCCATTAACTCCATTTCACCGGTTTTGGCTCATGCTGTAGATTGTTTTAAGAAAATAAAAAGGCTTATGTCAAAGAGTTACTGAGAGCCGTGCTGGTGTTGGAACAAAACAAGCATTTCTCGCCTCAGGCCAAGTCTAAGCCTTCTGCATGAATGTCGGATGATGCCTTTTCTTGTCCATCTTACAGTTACATTTTACATTATAACAAATCCTTACATCATGTCGAGCAAAAGCGGGCACACTCCTTCTGTAGACTGCTTGCTAAGATTTTCCATTTCAGTGTCAATTAGGTCTAGATATTCTCTGATCTCAAGACTACTGCTGCTCACTTTGCTTTCTTCTTTTAAGCTGAATCATATTTACATAAACCTTGGAGCCGTGCACAGCTGCTGGATGGTAAACATTTGCTCCAAATATGAAGCAATCCTTTTAAAAACAATAATGGAAAGGCACTGATTGAGATGGCACTCGTGCACACGCTGTAAAACATCAAATGTCAGGAGTCTTTGCTCTTATTGATTGAAACAACAACAACAACACAGCATTATGGGAAAGAAAGTATGGCAAAGCTCTCAGAGGTTAATGTACTCACATATCAACCCGCTGCGTACGAGTCGATACATCGCTATCTATTGACTGCACATCACGCTAACTTACAGCATGTGTCAAGTGCAGGCCTGCACCTAGAGATTATGTTTCTTTAAATTCAAGTGCGGTGCCAGGTACGTGAGATATGTCTGACAAATGCAACTTTTAAAGCAGTTTTTTTTTTTTAAATATACATCTGCTGTGCTGACAAAAGGAGCTACTAAAAATATTGAATTGAGGAATGATGTTGGTCTGAAACGTGCCTCACCTGCGCTCGTGGGCTGCGGGTCATGACTGAAATAATAAGATCACAGACACGACTGCCTGAGATGAACTTCATCAGAAAGACTCATTTCATAGAGAAAAGATGAGAAATTCCCTTATCTAGGAGGGATTTGACACATCAAGAGGAGCCAGCTGAAGTGGCTTTGGCCCCTGGTGAGAGGATGCCCCCTCGCACCTCCAGGATGTACTGGACGAAAGTCTTGCAGGTGGCCTGGGAACGCTTTGGTATTCCCCTGGCAGAGCTGGAGGACGTGCTGGGGAGACGGTGGTCTCTTAAAGCCTCTGCTATGCAGATTTGGAATAGTGGAAGTTAATGGAAGGATGACAAAACAAACAACAACTTTGTACCCATTAGTCTTCTGCTGATGAGTTTGTGCCGTAATGGCAACAGCTTATTGGTCTGACGTTCCTTTTAATTAATCTGACTGCAATTTCCTCATCATTCTGATCGACCGATACTTGTCTTGTCTGCATTTTTCCCCTCAATCAGATTCTACAGAGGATTTTTTCAAATGACTTTTGGAAACAAATAAGTGAGTAGAAGATCAACTTATCTGTATCATGAAAAATTCAAAGATGTGAAAACATGTAAACGTTGTAAACATACATTTCTCATTTAGTTTTGCTGATATTTATTTGGACGGCATGGTGGTAATCTGGTACCTGGCACAGAAGGTTCTTTGCCCCTGGGTCGGGTTGTACATGAGTGTCCTCCTCGGAGTGCAATAATCAGACATTAAGCGGTGCAGGCAAACTTTTTTGTCGTGGTCACAGTACAAAATCATGAAATATCTGTGGTGGGGCCTCAAGAAAGCAGAAGTTTCAAAAATGCAAGACAAACCAAGAACTATTGGCCTTTACTGGCATCGTTTTTTGGGACTGGACACGCAGGATGCAGGAGAGCCGGAGATACTTTGCACAACAGGCAGAGAAACGAGTAGAGAGACAACCTACTAGCAGGAGAAGAGGAAAAAGGCAGGAAAATATATATAAAGACCAGAAATAAGGAGACAAAGGGCAGCTCAGGGGAAGTCAAGCTAGAAAGTACACAAAAGGAATCAGACATTCAAAGTAAAATATGAAATAAGCTAAATATTAAACCAAACAAGATGAGACTTCAGAATATTAGTGTTAAAAAAGGGGGAGAGTTACATCGTTCTGGGGCTCAAGTCTCTTAGATGGATAGAAAAACATTTCAAGGTGTGATTCTTGCCATGTTGCCATCCTTGCTGGATTGACCCCCTCCAAAAAAAGGTTAACCTTTAACTATGTTTTTTGAAAACTGTTATCTTAATTGCTTCAACAAGTTATATCAATCAAAATTTTGCTTTCAAGAAGCATACGTATAATCTTCTTAAAAACGACACATGCAGGAGAGAAGAAAAACAGCTTAATTTCTGGTGAAAGGAGCAGAACAGGCATGGCAGTCTCAAGTCAAGACAATTCTCATGAAAAAAAACAAATGATGTCCTTTATGCCTAATTACAGTGTGAGTTGTTGATCTGAAACACAGTTGTTCCTTGACTAACAGAGAACGGCTAAGTGTTGTGAGTGTCAGAGGAACCTGCTGTTAGGGTGACTTTCAGACGTTTTCCTGCGATTGTCTACGCCGCTGGGTGCTTTTGAGTTGTAATCTAAAGGTCAGTGGAGCTGCTCGGTCTGGTTTTAGTCTTATTGAGGTACTAATGAGCAGTGAACACTATTCTTGTTGCTGTCATTTGTGCCTCAAAGTATTTTCTTGTAACATGCAAAAGCAGTTCACCACATCTGAAGGCCGTGCTGTATGCGGATGGTATTTTGAATGAACTTTAAGTTAAAATAACTAGTAGTATCATTAAGGTTAGTGTATAAAAACTTTTTATACAAATTAGGGCATGGCTTTTATGGCTTTTTATTAAAAAGCCATAAAAGCCATGCCCTAATTTGTTTATTTATATCGAGTGTATAGAAAAAAAATGAAAATCTGAGACTTAAATTTGTGTTTTTATTCTCTGGATGTTCTAAAGGAAGTATGTTGTACCGTTGACTACTGAGCGCAGCAGAACAGGGGGACGGGGGGTCCTTTAGGTTCACAGGTTTCCAAATCAAGTGATCTCTGAAAAGTGCATTTCGATGGCCGAAGAACATAACCTCCTATCTGAAAATTTCACTTTTTTGGGAAAACACAAAAAACTGTGTTGTTTTGTTGTAGAATGCTATTTTTTTTTAAGGATACCTACATATGGGTGGAAATAACGTACAGACAGGCTGATTAGGTGCAGCCCACCTTGTGATGTCATCTAAAGTGAAAAACAAAAGTCAGACAATTTTGCAGATAGGAGGTTATGTTCTTCGGTCCTCGATTTATATTTGTAAAGAGGACTGTGTGATCTGGCCACGGTGGGAAGGTTTTCCATATTGTACAGACTCACACGAATCAAAGAGTTTCTGATTTAAATTATTTCACCTTTATCTAAAAGCTTGTATAAGTTAAGGCTCTGTTCTTTTTGAAAATAAATCCAAAAATGTAACCCACTTATACAGTCCCTTTCCCGCCTCTCCAAGACGTATGATCAACAGTAATTAGTCTGCTGGAAAGGGATACAAATTGAAAGTGTTTAGGCATACTTCAGTCCAAAGTAAGACAAATTGTCTATAAATGTAGACAGTGTTGTAACCCTACTCTTCCTAGAGGTGGGCGCCCAGCCAAGATGACTTCAAAGGCACAATGTAGAATCCTGAATGAGCTAAAGAAACCAATAAAGGGCTCAAAGACAGCAAACATATCTGTTCATGAGCTTACCAAATGTAAGTATTGAGGCTTCCTTTGTTTGATTAGAAAATCTTACTGTGCAACAGAGAAATTAATCATTCAATAGCTTTGAATGTTTCTTATTTAAAAACAGGAACAGACAGAACTTCATAGGGTCCAGGAACCCTTGATGTAACAAATTGCATGCATTGGCAACACTTGTTGGCAAAATGTGCACACGGATGCTTTGATTTGCCACTGCTGGTTCACATCGCCAAACCATCAAATACCCCATTTAAACACTAGAAAGACTGCGCCTCTTCTCTGTTTTCCTTCTACCCCGTGTTGCTCCAGTCCTTTATGCTAATGAGTGAAAACACCAGGCTCGGTGTGGAGTGGAGCTTATTCTCCGAGAACAAACACAAGGTAGAACTAAGCAGGGCAGACTCGTCCCAGATGAGAAAGCTTGATAAATATGCATCTGCGTGCACGCTTATATTTGTGTTTCTGCAGGAAAACTAATGTGATCAAACAAGTCAGAGAGTATATGTGCATGTTTCCTGTGTTCTTTTCAGAAAGTCCCTTTTTATCCGTCCCTGGAGACGCTCCACACTAATCCATCTTTTGACAAGTTCATTAGTGTGTGTGTGTTGCATGTGATTCACCGGGCATCTCTCTCCTGGGAATCAACATTAAGCGGCACATAAGCTCGCCATATGCGAGATCAGAAGGAAGAGCGTCAATTAACAAACTTCTTATCCTGTCTCGTAAAACACGAACCACGCAGTATGGTAAAGGTGGGTGTGCTCACAAATGGGAGAAATCATGAACAAAAATGAAGCGACATCATGGTCAAGCTGATTGGTCTCAAAGGATTGAATTGAATGAATGAATGAATGAATGAAATGAAAATATTTTTGTTTTGAACAAAGCTAAGTTTGTGTTAAATTATACAGTAATGAGAATTTTATATTGTTCATTCATTTTGCCTTATTTAACTTATTCTGTTGCAATCTGGGGCCACACATATCCAACTAATATGAATCCTTTATTTGTATTACAGAAAAGAGCACTTCGAGTTATTTACAATACGCATTACAGAGAACACACCAACAGATTATTATTATTTTTTGAATCAAGATTACTGAAACTTGATGATTTGGTTAAGTTACAGACACTCACAATCATGTACACAGCTAAATGTAAATTATTACCAGAAAACTTACAATACATGTTTACTTTCAGTTCAAACAATGAAGATAGTCGTAGAAAATTTAATTTGAAACATTTATTTGCCCGAACAACTCTAAAGCAGATGAGCATTTCAATTGTTTGAATTAAGTTATGGAATTCATTAAATTATTATTTAAAGGGCTGTATAAACATATTTCAGTTTGAAAATAAATTTAAAGAGAAAAAAATAGCAATGTATGGATGAAATAGTCAAAATTTATAATATATGCGTATGGAGACAGACAATCTATCTTTTATTTTCTTGTGATATTAACTAAGTAATTGTGCAGACCATCTGTTATTATTGTTCAATTTTGTTTCGAGGGAGGGGCAGCTATAATAAGATTTTCTTCTTCCTGCTCCTTTCTGGTTATGGAATATGTTTTTGATTGTGTTGTCATTTTACTTGTTTGTTTCTTTTGTTTGCATATTTCCATGATCGGAATAAATAAAAATAAAATGAAATGAAATGCTGTTCAAGTGACTTCAATAAAAAAAATGATATAATATACATCTATTTCTTTTGTAGAGATATGGTTGTCAATTGACAGACAGACAAACGGTCATCATGCCACTAAAAACCTTTTGATTCAAATTAATGAATTAACCTCCAAACGGTTGCAGGAAATTGATTAATTTGCGATGCTGCCATTGAATGGGTCGATGCCATCGTGGAGCAGGTAATAAAATCAAGTCGACTTGTGTGACATGTCATCATTCACCCCATGCATGCCTGTACAACAGTATAGAATTGTATTCTAAGAACATCATTTCCATCCGCATGGCCTCAAGGGCCGCATGAAAAGACGTGGTGGGCTGGATTTGGTTTGCGGGCCATGAAGCTGACATGTCTGAGTTAAAGCAGCCAGAGATGGAACTTGCAGAGTTAAAAGGGTCCAAGGTTAAAGAAGACAAGGTAAGGTTTGTGCAGGACTTGAACTCAATTCTCCGAGGTGATAGTGTTTCAGAGTTGTCTGACTTCTCAACCTCAAAGCAACATCAAGGAACATGTGTTGTTTTTGAGCTTAGAGTGTCCCCCCGCGGTTTTTATACGTTTTCCTTCTTAAGTTCAAATTTGTTTTAGGTACTTATTAGTTAGGTTTAGACACCTGAACATTCTTGTTAGGTTAAAGAAAGATTATGGCTCACCTGTAAATACTCTCTCTCAGGACTATATGTTACAAATCTCCCTTTGTTGCAGTTTCTGCTTGAGTCTCACACTCATGTGCAAAGCAGGTAGATGATGGATAGTTTCATATATTCATACAGAAGGGTTTTTAAAATACTGACTTAAAGATTTCATAAATCATAGCTATAAATAATAGCAACTCAAAAAACTAAAATGACTTAAAAAAAGTCAGTTTTCCCAGAAGCACAGAAATGTTACAAAGTGATTCAATCTGCAGCACGATGTTCTCAGTCAGCGGGGGTTCAGTGCTCCGGCAGGCAGCCAGAGTCTGAGGCTGGGTCGAAGTATCTTTTCGTAAATACTTATTTTCAATAGTCAACATGCTCAGTGCTGCTGGCAGTAACGACGTCTATCCATTTCTTAAACAGTTTTTCTCCACTCGTTTCATTTTATATGATTGAAACAGAATAAAAGAAGTGTTTCCTGCTGGTTGACACTTGACTCAACGACATCCTGCTCCGATTCTTGCCAAGATGGCTTCATTATAATTCTGTGGACTTTCTTGAAAAGTAAAGGAGATGTCAAGTTCTAAGACTTCATATCTCTCCACTTGGTTTCATGTGGTGGTGAAAAAAAAATATTTCTGCGAAGGAGACAGCATGGACTCGATGTCACAGAGCTATCCTGGCTTTCTGATCTGAAGGAAAGTCTTGTTTTGGTTGAATGGATCTTTGTTCCGGCAGCCAAATTGCCAGTAAAGTAATCTTATCCCTCACTGGGTACAGTCTACTTGATGTACTGCATGTCCTAAAGACGATAAACAGAAGACATAGTGCAATGAAAAGAAAGATAAAACAGGACACCAAAAGCTGAACCTGTGGAAAAAACAACAGAAAACAACCAGAAAACAGTAAAGTGCTCCATCATTGTCATCTACGTCTACTGTATCTCCTTCTTTGTTGAGAGTTGAGGTAAAACATTCCACTGTAATGCAGGTACGATAATAGGAAACAGCAGCCAGCATCATGCTAAACGGTGCCAAATTTTGCTCCTTAGTTTTTAGAGAAAACGAACAAACTGGACGACATTCTTCAGACCAAGCCAACCCAGTTATTACAATTCACTTTCACCCTTTATGCAAAGTTAAGATAAGCTGCTGCTAGTTAGAATGACAAATTTGTAAGTCGTGTCAAAGTTATCACCTAATTTTTTGTAGAAAAGCAATTGGAAGATATTTTGAAATGCTGATTTAATTACGGTGCATTGAGCCTGGTTTATACTTCTGCTTCAGAGTTAAGCACATACAGTAGGCTACGCATCGTGCCCATGCCTTCTCTGCGATATTCACTTCTGTGTTATTGTCTCGCAGCGTAATTTCTTTTTGTGCTGTACCACAGTTGGCGGTATCAAGTTTCCTTTCGTTTACATAGCTCACATAACAATGGAGCAAATAAAGTATGTTTTAGGTGAGTTGGAGCTGATAAATAATGAGCATCAGTCGTTTTTACAGACGTTGCAGCAAACTATCGTTCTGCTGACTTGAAAATGATGAAGAAGAAATCGTGGCGGGAAACTCGGAAATGATTGAGAACAAATCACGTTTCTTGCGGTCTGCCTCAGCTCAACGTGCAGTTACTTTTGGAGTGAGGTGCACGTCAGGCTACGCTCTAACCAAGCCATTGAGTTCCCGCCTAAGTCATAGCTACAGCATAGTTAAGATGCAGAAGTATGAAACCGGCATAAGCTAACAAGTGCAACAAAAAAATAGAGAAACTGGCTTTCCAGGGAAACGGGGGTAAACTTAAAGGCAATGCAGATGGAAAAGTCAGGAAGTACTTGTTAATTTTGCGCTCTACTGAACTGAATGGTTTCATTAATGTTGAAAAGGTTCAAGTCCTTTAAAGGACTGCAAGGTTACCTGGACTGTGTTTTTATCCTTAACTTCGGGGCCATAGCCTGATATGACAATGGTGCTTTCCACAAAATCACAAGGTCATGATTTATTGGCATCTATCAAATTTGAAAGAACTTCACAGAAGCTTGCGCAGCCTTTTGCAGAAGGAGTTTGATCCAAGTCTTTGAGCAAATGTGCAGAAAGCTTGTACCTGACATTTCCCACTACATATGAAGGGGGGTGGGGGGTGGGTAGGCAAATCCTCTGTATGCGACAAGTTAGAAGTGACAACCGACTTCTTTAAAGGTTGTTAGTTTCTAATTTCCTCCTGTGCACTGCATAGCATATGGAGCCCTCGTCTTTGCTATTGTGGGGTGCAACGTGGATCGCCTGAGAAAAGGCCGCCATTAATCAGAAGGAGTGCCGTTCAGCCTGACACTTCTAATTTACTATCTGGAGAAAAGTTTGCTGGAATATATTCGCCTGATGAAATAAACTCACAGCCAAGCTTAAAGGGTATTTTGTGAAGATGTGTGAACGTGAACTTGACAATGAGGCGGCAACTGAATATCGCTTTTAAAAAGCAGCAAAGAAGGATTTATTCTTCAGCATGGAAATGACAACGTTGCTCCACCATAGTCGGTAGGCATATGATATATTTAAAATTAGTTTGATGATCAACTTTTAGACTATCACGATTATTGCCTTGTGGTATACTATCACTTTTAAACTCATTTTCCAGTGACTTTTTTTGGTTTGTTTTGTTTTTGTGTCAGAATACCACGTAAAAACTTGTTTGCATCACACCTCAGCACCAATAAACATCTGATTTGAATCTCTATGGAGGGTCGTCCTTTAAAGAAGCTTGATGTCTGTGTCACTAAACAGTAATCAGTGTGGCTAAATGGCATGTTTTCAATTTAAAAAAATTTGTATTTGTAAAATATATTGTATTTCAGTGAAATAAGTGTATCACATCTATCACATGACATTTCAATTTTGACTGGTGACATTATTTTTTTTATTTTTTTGCTGCTCCTAACTTTTTGAAATTCGTAGCACCAATGCTACTAAGCAAAAAAGTTCATTTTAGGTGAAGCCGAGTTGCTCATTTGGGCTAAGACCCACCATACCCTATGAGTGTAAATCCAGACACGAGGCACTCGCCAAGGCAACCACTCTTCCAGGCTTGGTTTCAGGCTGAGGTTACCTACGTCCAGATGAAGCGCTGGCTTCCATAAACTATTCTACACATACTTGTTCAGTCCATTCAGAAAGAATAAGGGGTCCAGTTGGATGACCTCATGATATCTGTTTTTTGCAGATAATTTGATGCCATTAGTGACATCCAGACATGATTTTAAGCTCTCGCCAAAGCAGTTTGTGAGACGCAGCAGGGATGAGAATAAGCACCTTCAAATCTTAGGCCATAGTTGTCAGGTGGAAAAGGGTGGAACACCCTTTCCGGCTTGGGCATCAGGTGTGATTGAGAGAAAGAGGAGGTGTTTTGGGCATGTCCATATGGAAGGAAGTAAGGGGACAATACAGGACACAACTGAGACATTACACTTCCGTATCCTCCCAGACGAGCAGGAGGAGATTCATGACTGAATGTCTCACTCCAACTCCAACCTTTTTTAATGTGACTACTTGTGAAAGTTTAATAACAATGCGCTCAATCTCTGTGCATGTTTTCCCATGCTTACTTTGTGATGATAGTATATACTTTTCACCTTTATCATTCAGCGTTGACATACCCACCTCCGATCCCTAATCCCCACCTCCGAACACAGTGGTATCCATTCATTCCAAAGCATTAATTTTTCTCAAAGCTCTATACTTGGTGTTAAAGAATGCCCCACAATGACGAATGCAATTAATGGACTTTAGAAAGAGCCGTAAGCAATCATGCAGCGACTTAATCTGCTTTCTATTGCAGGAGCTATATTGAATCTGTCAGTCTGCCTGAGTACCACAAAAGGCTATTGTTTAAGGGGGGGACATGAGTGATGGCAAATGCCTTTTCTGTTAGCATACACTTGAGTTGACATGTATGCAGCTTAAATACAGGAAGAGACACACTGCTCCAGTCATTCACACATGTATTAACACATGAAACATGATTTCCATTGTGCAAATGTTGTACATAAGACGGAAAACTGAAGTGTCAATCAGAAATATGAGGAAGTATTCAGATATTTTTTACATTACATGCTATTTAGCCACACTGTGGTTACTTGGAGGTGTTGAAGTTTAGTAATGTGAAGTATGGACACAATCTTGCAGAATTACTGTGGGATACTAACACACATCAGTGATTCAGATAAGCAGGTAGAGGCAAGTGCAATAGACACACACACACACACACACACACACACACACACACACACACACACACACACACACACACACACACACACACACACACACACACACACACACACACACACACACACACACACACACACACACACACACACACACACACACACACACTCTATGAATCCAGACAGGACACACACATAGACAACAGTGCTATAAAATAAACCCCTGACAGCTCAGATAAGCACATGCTTCCATACATGAATGCATATAACACAAACATATGCACACACCAAGAGTGCAGGATTCTGTGTGCTCCACCACGTAACAACACAATCTTCTCAACTCATACAGATGCATGACTCATTTACACGGGTTTATTTCATGTTGCATTTGTTTTGTTTTTTTCCCCTTATGACATCACTCCCGGCAACCGGTGCATGACTAATGTCTTCTAGTTAGAGCAATCTCTGCACAATTCAAGGTAATTTGTTCATATATGAAATATTCTTGGATAAATATGAAACAATTCAATAGTTTGTTCAATTGCAGAACCTTAAAAACAAATATTAACCCTGCTTTAAAGCAGCAAGTCAAGTTCAAATCCTAGATCAAATCACAGCTTGCACATAGTGTAACGTAGGGTACGGCGTACGGCGCGCGTCGCCACGTAACATCGACGCAGAGCCTACGGCGTAGGTTACGTAACCTACGCCGTAGGCTCTGCGTTGGTGTACCGCGGAACCATAAATCAACCTTTATTCTGGCGAGGTTTGAAAAAGACTTCGCAACAACGGGCAAGCGAGTGATTATTTACATTCACTGAGTGAATATTATGAAAGTAAAATATATATTTCTCGCTAGAAATGTAATCAAAACGCATTTTTATGCAGAAACTAACTCAAAATATTGATTTTATTCACTAAAAAATAAGAAATGTCCGCCATGTTTTTTTTTTTTTATTCAGTCCGCAAATGACGACGAAAAGCATTCTGGGAAATTTTTCTGTCCCTAGATCAAACTAGTGAGCATCCGAAAACACTCGATCCGTAGGGAAAGATTCATAGCCACTGCACTACTTTTCTTCACTACCCCTAGGTAGAAAGAGGAATTGGGACACCACTACCCTCACGGGAACGCGCAAAATGTAGGGGTAGGGATGAAAACTAGGGGTAGTGATAGTATTGGGACAGGGCCTAACTTGATATTTGTTGCTCGCAGTGATTAGGAGAAAATTACCTCTGAAAATGATACTCGTTGAGCTCCAATTTGTCCAGAATTGTCAAACTAAAAAAATACCAAAGTGTCACTGATGCTCTAAAAGAGCAGAGATCACCTAAACTAAACGGCTACAAGTAAAGATGAAACTTATAAAGGTCCCTCCTTGCCAAGTCACAAGAACCCTCCCAGCTCAGTTCATGGCTTTTCCTGGAAATCTCTAATTAATGAGAAAACATTTTAATTCTAAAATTTTACTACCATTTTAAAAGGAAAATACTATTTATTTATTTGTTTAGTGCTTGAAAGCATGTATCCGAGTGTCTGAATTAGCTTCCAGCTAAGCAACTTTAAGTTTACACAACCTGGTCTTTCTGCTTGGAGCCACCAAAGTCAATGATTGGTTCAGATTTGTAGGGTTTGTGACATCATAAACCAAGATGACAGTAGATGTATCCATCTTTCCCATCTGTATCTCCTCCTGTGGTTATATCTTTAAGTGATGTATGTAGAGCAAAACTGTTGTTTGTATCCCGGCTGTTGCTGAGCAAGATACAGGCTACTCCTAGGACACGCAGCCCGTTTATCAAGTGGCCACCCAGACATGTGACAAACAATCATGCACCCTCTTTTTTACACTCCAAAAGTGTTTTTTTGTTATTAATTATTTGTATTATGTTGGACAATGGGACGAAGCTGTAGGTCCTGGAGAAAAGCCACATGTGCAGGAAGAACATGGAAATTAAATGTGTTAATGATGTAATCTATCACATGACAAGGCAATAGATATCCTGGTTCAGACCAGCTATCCAAAACCTTGTGGTTTTTGCTCAGCTGGAAATGGAAACCAGCATCTTATGGAACATTTATTTGACATTTTCTTTAATTTTTATAACTTAATAACAGATGTGTTTATAGGCTGAGGCCAAATCCTGAGAGAAACATGGTCCACACCCAAATCCTCCTCCTCCTCAGCTCATCTGGTCAGAGGGCCAGTGGGTTAATGACTTCTATGGCTGCTGCTGGACAGATAGGGAGGGGGTTACGCCATGTGTCCTGCTTGCTGTTGAGCCCACTGCTCTCCAACCATCAGCAGATGAATTGCACCAAAACATGTGCAAATACAGTGCTTTTTTTCTTTTCTTTGCATGAAAGTAACACACAGTGCTTCCACTTGGTCTCAGCACTGCAAAGCACACGATATCTGGGACACATGTGTATATTTAGTAATATATACAGTGTCATTTTACACATGTGTGCAAAAGTAAATATGCAGTGCATGCACACTTCCTGCTTTTAATCAAACATGCGCACAAGCACACATAACCTCAACCATTTGTTTAAATCAGCTGCATTTCACAACAGTATACAGAGAAGACAATGAACTCAGTGTGATCACCGTAGACTCTCCCAGTTAAATGTAAACAACGTCAATTCTAAGACTGAAAGTGTAAGATAGTTTGCACACTTTATGTCATCATTGTGGCTGTTAGAAAATAACCACACGGCTCCTGAGTAAACAACTGCTGGTAAACAAATAAGCGAGTGGTCATTATTTCTCAACAGCAAACAAAAGACGTTGCACGCACACAAACAAGCATACGAGCAGGAGTTGTATTCATTACTGTGCCACATGAAAAGCTTAATAGCTTAATTGCTAATCTCTTCTTTTAGGACAGTGTTTATTCCATTAGCCTCATTTACACCGATGCTATCTCCCTGCTAATTAAGTTGTTTGGATTAAATGTCTACTACTTCATGCAAGGAAATTAAAAAATAAATAAATAAAAGCATGGACCCCCATGAATCCTGCCGCAGACACAAACCAAAGGAAGCACGGAATAATTGACGGACATGGACTTTGTTTTAATCAGAGATAATTAAGACAGAGTGACAAAATGGAACTTTAAGTACACTGGAAGAAAACAGCGAGCCTTTTGTTGCCACATTTGATAAACCATGAGTGTATGCCGTGTATAAAGCGTCTGTTTCAAATTACATACATTACTGTATAAGTGTAGAATAATCCCTCCGTATCCAAAATACCTCACTGGATCTTTTCTCTCCTATTTCACCTTTACCGTCTTACGAAAGGGCAGCAGATTGGAATGGTTGTTACCACTGAAGCCACACAACTGCAGCAAAATTGGGTCTGGATGTCTCTGCCAAGGACAAAACAACACATAAAAGATGGGAGGATTTCTTCCAACTGAGGTGGTGGTGAGAAATGACAAAATATCAACCACGCTCACGGGGGGAGACAAACCTTCTGGCTCTGTAAAGCATACTAAAGAAAAATGGCATTAGAAAAATTACGTTAAGATGAATTACAAGGGGAGAAAAAACAGGAATAAATCAACACAGTGAGTCCCAGTTAGTATTTTGTTGCACTTTTGCTCCACTATGATATCCACAAGTAGAAGACAATATTTCTCAGTTATTAGATTTGTTCCAACTTCGTTTGCTTAGCCTACCAACATAAGTTTTCAGATTGAGACTCCATGTCATCAAGTAGACATGCCTATCCTGAAGAAGAGTGTAACGTTAGTTTGTTTGCTGGTGTTTTTGTAGCAAGATGCTTTATAATCTTGAAAAATGACTTTATCACCAGACCTACTGATGGAATAAGAAGAGAGTACAAAACGTCTACGTACATCTGTGATTTATAGTAGAATTAATGACTGCCGTCCATCCTGGTCCTTTATCTGAAAAGCATCCTCATCGCTGACTTGGAAATCTTTTTTTTACATGTTTCATTGATCTTGGATCAAACTCAACTTCTTATACCACCTCCTTACCAAACGCAGATTCATACTTCATCAGTAATCCCTTTTATCCAATCACCCACAATCATGTTTCTTTATCCTGCTGTAATCTCTCTTACAGGGCAATTATTCTTTATTGGGTATTATGTAAACCTAATGTTCTTTAGAGTCCATATGGCTCAAACAGACACAAATGTCTGTCCCTCTCTTAAAACCAGGCATCTTCAGTCTTGTAACCCTTCCACTGTTTGAACAGACAGCTCTACAAGATCTGCAATCACCATAAGAGACACATTTGCTATTTTAAACTTGGATAAGTATCTTACAAATGCACATTTTAATATGTGGCTCCATAACTTTTCCAACACAGCTGAGAAATTCAATACTTTTTCCTCTATTTGTTGTAGGACATTGAGAGATAGCATTAATAGAAAACTAAAAAGTATTGTAATATGTCATTTTAAGGTAGCCTTTGTTTCACAATGCCAAGGTATTTAGCTCTTAAAATAGTTTTTCCATGTAGGTTTTTCTTATCAAATAAAACGGTGGAATGGGCATCATCTTTGTGAAACAACAAACTGATGACAAAAATCACCTTTTGAATCTGATTAAGCAAAGAGACAAGAGTCTTACATTACAAAAGGTCTGCAGTGACTAATGCCTCAATGCCAAGTATGTGAAAAGATGCATCATTTGTTCACGGAACATATTTCTGCTTGGTTTTAGGAGGGTCAAATGATTGATTTGCAGCTAAAAATCTTTTTTTTTTTTTTTAATTTAAATAACTCTAGATATAGCCAAAACTACTAAAACTGTGTAAAGAGCTCTTCAATGCATCATTGGAACCAGGAAGGATAGTGGTGAACCAGCACAGATGAAGATGGGGGGAAGGAAGTTTGAAGTTCAAAGAAAATCACCAGAAGAACTCACGACAATGTTTGATCGTAAAAGTCAGAGCATTTCCATGACCCGTGTGAAAAGAACCAGAACAAGATATTGACTTTAAACAGCTGTGTAGCCTCAAGAAAATCGACTTTTCACTGACACAATTCACTAAAAGAAAGACTTCTGTTTACAGGGAACATAAACATTGAGCACTGGAGCAAAGAAATTATTTTAAAGTGTAAGTGGCAATCGGAGTGATGCGTACATCATGCCTTGTGCCTACGGTGCAAGCCTGTTTATTTTCTAATGATCTTGAGTTGCTTTAGGTGGTCAGGTCAAGGTTATATGCTTAAAGTGTACAAAAAAATAGATACATTTCAAAATCTGATCAGCAGACTACCTCAATATTCTGAAGGACCAGTTTCTTTAAGTCCAGTCCTCATACTGAACCCCACTGAGCATCGTTGGGATGTGCTGGTAAGTGGCAAAAACCTCTGAGAACATCAGTATAAAATCTTGCTAAAAGTAAAATATGCCACTCTGAATGTTTTCTTCGGAGCTAGAGTTGGTCCAACCGAATATTAGAAATATCCTTCTGTGTTAGAGGACGGTCGTCAAATGGGAGCACCATGAGAGGACCAGGGCCTTCTAATATCGTGCAGGTAGCACAAACAAACCCACCATCCTCATCACATTTCATATTCCAGGCATCTGGTCCATCAGGTGGCCAGCTTCATCAGATATGATCCCAGATGTCTGGAAACCTTCTCTGGCCTCCATTTATTTTAATCTGGCACACCGGTCTTGATCTATCACTCCGGTGCACTGCAGCGGTGCCGCTCCCTCCGTCTGTCAGGCTGTTAGGTGAAACGTGACATTCTGAGCCGCTTTATCTTCACAGTTTGAGCTTGTGAGGCAAAGAAAATAAATGTTTGAAAGGCTGTGAGCAGGCATGTGTGTGTATGAGAAAGAACAAACAATAAGCTGAGAGCGAGGGACGAGAATGCTCACGAAGTTTTGTTGTGAACCTGCCCGATTGCATCACTGCACGTATACCGAAGTGATTTCTTTAGCTCATTTCTCAGTGTTTTAGAAACTTGGAATTGGGCAAGGAAACAAGAAGGCATGCTCGTCTAGAAGAGAGGAAAGTGCGTTTGCCGGTTTAGGTAATTTTGACAGCATGATTGGTGGTAAAAGGAAAACATTTTCTTTATCACAAGCCTCTGTTCTGGGAAATAAAAGAGCAGTGGAGAACTGCCAGATATGTTGAAAGACCAGAGATGTGTGAGAAAGGTTTTAATAGGATTAAAAAATAAGTAACAGCATGCTCTTGGACGTGTATTTAAATTTACATGTACAAGGTGTGTAAAGCAGGGTGATAGAGAGGCAGCAAAAAACAGCCACGAGAAAAAGAGAGGCTAGGACTAGAGAGAAAAGAGCAGACTGAACTATTGTACGTCGTATCTGGTTCTGTAACCAGCTATGTGTATGTACGGCCCTGATCCCATTTAAATTCAGGACGACTGCAGAGCTTCTCCAATCCTTTAGCGCTGAATGCTTTTTGCACCCCGCTGCACCGCGTCGAAACACCGCTGCTAGAAATACAAACAGCAGCAGTATTGGAGATCTCCAAGTGGAGAGAGATTTTAAGGGTCTTTCCTGTGGCGCATCTTCAATACATGATCAGCGGGACACTAACATTTGGTATTGTCACTCAAAATGTTTGCTCAAAAGGAAACGGACAGACGATCAGTTCTGAAACAGGGTATTAGACTTAATGCATGAGGCAACAAAGCAGCCTATTATCCAGTTATTCAGATCACATTCATTCAACACCTCTGACAAAAGCTTTCCTTTATGATTAATTCGAGAGGTCAAATCATTCAAGAAACACCAATTCTTGGTTAACCGCTCACCCACGTAATCTCTACGGTCAAAAGTTGGCTTTACCTGACTAGTTAAAGGTTCACTAGCTCAGACTTTGATAAGCAGCCGACCACACGAAACTGGGAAATTAAGTGCAGCAGTGTGACGGGATTCTCTTAAGGGGCAGTCGCAAAAGTAACAGGGAGATCACGGCCACCACAGCATAACAGGAAAGGTTAACTTTACTTTTACGAATTTGCCATTAAGCCCCCCTCCCGGCTGACAGGGGGGCTTTAAACGCCAGAGGTGGAAAAAAAACTAAAGTAACTGAAACAAAACAACTATAAAGTAAACCTAATAATGGGTGCCTTGTCTTCTGGCATCTTTAATATAAATTTTTAATGTTAGGCATGATTAATTAACAACACTGGTGTGCATTCAGTGCATGATTTGTTTATCAAATGCTGGTTTAGTTACAGCTCCACACATTATGCAATATTTATGGTTGAAACATGCCAAATAAAAAAATCACATCAAACTAGTCACTCAACTTAATTAAAACGCTTACCACAGTAAAATATGAAAAATTTGTTGCCATCTTTACATTTTTTTAACCCTCGCAAGGCAGGAATGCTCGGTTCAAAATGACCCAAGCCAGACTGAAGGCCCTCAGTTCTTTAGAGAGGTCGTCTATCCCTTTGCGCCTTGCAAGGGTTAAATTAAAAAAGAAATACATTTTATAATCCACGAGTAAAAACTTCGACAGACAAATGAAATTTATATAAATTCAAAAAGAGTAGGGCTGTTCGATTTTGCCCAAAAATAAAATCTCGATTTTTTTCTCTCAAAATCCGATTTTCGATTACGATTACGATTATTTTGTGAATTGACAAAAGGCAAAGAAATGATTTCAAATATGCTGTTTTTTTATTGAACATTTGCCCCATTGGGCTTTAAGTGCAAACTTAGCTCTTATTAAACCAAAAATGAATGAATAAAGTGCAAAACTCTGTAAAATAAGTTGAAAAAAAGTTAAAAAAAATATATATAAAGTTTTATCTCTGAAAAAAAAAATCAGCAAATCAGCACTTGCAAACATACAGTAAGTTATATTTCCAATTAAATAAAACAAGACATTTTATAATTAAACTAAACTGGGTCTTTGCATGCTAAATAATAATGCAACCCATGAAGGAGGTAGAGGTGTGTAATGTCAGTCATTACATTTGCTATTCACATTTGCAAGTTTTTTGCAAGGAACACAATACCGGCAAAAAAAAATTTTTTTTTTTTTTTTTTTTTTTTTTTTGAAAAATCGATTTTACGATTTTCACATTTTAACATCGTTCTTATTACATAATTACGATTTAATTACGATTTAAAATCGATTAATCGAACAGCCCTAAAAAAGAGTAAAATAATTATTGCTCCCCTTACATGTTGAGCTGCAGAAACAACTTGTTTAAAGCTCATGAGTTAAGGATGATATTATAACCCTCTATATCCCTGAATACGAATCAGTCAGTGGTTTGAGGAGAGTAAGCCAGTCTTCAATCGTTTCAGAAATATTGAAATTAAAAGTTTTGATAAAAAATGTTAAATACCGGAATTTCATTCTGCAATTTTCGCGATAGGTTGACCATGGCGTCAACATCTTTCAGTGCATCATAACAGTCGTTCAAAATCTCCTCAGCAGACCACAGCTAACCTGTAAATAAAGTAAAAATAGTTTGAGGAGTTGCAATTTAGATCTGATTTCTTCCGACATCAGTAATCAATTAACCAAAAGCAAAGACCACAAATGAAGATGACAGGCTTTGTTTTAGCATGAATATACCACATTATTTCAACACCGAGGACAAATCTGTTATCAGAGGTGATTCTGGAACAATCAGCCAATAAATCACCGAAATTCGATTTATTAGATAGCACAAATTCACAATGACGGTTAGCTCAAGTTAAAGGTATGAGCCAAGTCATGTTAATATACAACTGGCAGACCGAGCTGGCAGTAAGCAGTTGCAGGAATATAATTTGGGGAGTTTTAACAGAAGATTTAAGTGGCAAACACGAAGAGGCTAAGAAGTAATTTTTTGGGACGCAACCCTCTAAGTTTATAAACGGCAAAACTTGGTGAAATATATCTTTAAATGAGCTGATTATCATTCGATTATGCTCACAGGACCTTAAAACTTGCATGTAAATCTTGTGAATCCAGCTGAACGGGCAGCATGCAGAAGACCTGCCGCTGAAACGCACCAGCTGGGACTTGAGATCACGCCGAGCAGAAGCAGCATTACTTACCAAACAGGCCCAATCCAGTTGTAATGTAATTTATTTACTTATGCTCTTTTTGCACACTGCAGATTTGACATTGAATGGCATGTGTGGAAATATTATGCAACATAGATGCAGTTTTGTCCTTTTTGCTTCAACTGTCAAGCTTAATGCACATGTTGCTATGACTACAAAGATCACAGAGCCCAGACTCACCAGGAAACCTAGGACTGGGATGTTTGTCCACATTTTTGAATTTTGATAGTGTTGCAGTCATACACCAATGTATCATTGGGAGGTTTTTGTGTAGAGTGGTCTGTGCATGACAAGAAACCTAATCCGGGAATTACCCATAACCATGCATGATCGCTCCTTCCATAAAAGATTTGTGGTGAAATCAACAAGGTTTAATGAGTAAAGTGTCTGGATGCAACAACCTAGGGGACTGGGTAAAAATAATATTTATTTTCTCACTACAACTGATTCTGTTGAAATTAGTTTGCAGAAGTGTATGCATATATTTTTGTTGTACCAGTCTATAAAAATCAATCGTTCCCCACCCTTTTAGATGCTGACACTCAAGGGCAGCTTCCACTTTTTGCTTGTGATGGATGGCCTGGAGGGACAAAGGAAGGCCTAATGAACTCCAATCAGGGGGCTCCCCTGGGATTGTTATCAATGGGCTACTTCCTGAAACATCTGCTGCCCAGTTATCCATCATTAGATGACCAAGAAACCGATGGAGGGCATGATGGGCTCAACAGTGAGATCCGTGGCAGGAGGCGGGAACATTACAACACCTTTTAAGGTGTTGATTTTTCATTACATGATCAAACTGATAGTACAATGTAGGATGAGTGTGTGCAGTTGAACAAGGATATGGTATTCTACCCATGTAATACATGTTAGATTTATTCTACTGATAAGAGCGCTCTGATGGATTTCTGAGAAAGTGCCTCGAGTATACTGTACAACACTGTTTATCTGATCTAAGTGGGGCAGGGAGGCTGCTCCTGAAAAGGGTTCATTTCCAACAAAAGCTGAAAGCTGCCATAGCTCTTAACTCCAATCGTGTTTAGTAACTTCAATTTCAAGAATACTTTGTTATTTTGTAAAAGCACTATCAGCTTTTAGGTGCAGGCTTAAAACAAGGAGAATCCATGTAACCTTGCTCAGAAACGCGAAAATAGCTCTTTGGTCCTGAATTCCCTGCAAACTGCTGGATTTGGAAGATTAAAATTATGCAAGGATGCTGGATTAATATTGAGGTCTCCAAATACCACATGCTGCTACCTTCACTTGTAGTGTATGTAAAGTTGATGGTGATAAAGTCCAAGGTGATTGGTGTAATTACCCCAAATGCTGCCTAGTAGGTAATTAATGAGTCATTCTTTACCCTGGGTCAAGTCTGAGGCTTCTGCTGGGGCTTTGAAGCTTGTTTACCCTGCTGTCTTGTGCCCATGAGGTCTCTGTGCTCCCCTTTCCTGCTCTAATCTTCTCTCTACATAGCTTTCAGACAAATTAGCTACCTGCATTGAAAGCAGGGAGGAATAAAAGTAAATTAATAAATAAATCCACAACAGCATCAAGTGAGGGATGAAATGTGTCAGGCTTGTTTCTCAGCAACGGCTCTGCATCTTTTTGATGTTCCACTGCACTAAATTGAATTCCCCATCTGCTCACGCAGTGCAACTTACTCTAGATGATTAATGAATGAAATTGGTTTGAGTATGTTTTGTGCAGAAGAAGAGACTGAACTGCTTCATGTTTTTACACCAAACCATAGCCCATAAGACTTGTGATAACGCCAGAGTTGTTGAAACCATAATATTAATCTTGTAGCATTAAAAATCGGCAATTTATTATATTCAAATCTCCTTAACTGCAGTCATAAATGACTAGACTAATTTCACAGCAGTGGCAGAGTGAAATGACTGATCTTTATTCAAAGCTTAGTCTTCCATGTTCAGCTGCACTGCAGCAACTCACTGCACAAAGATACTTCTCTCAAATTGTCTTGACATGCTGGATAGTTGCATAGATGATTTGGCAAAAATACGACGGAAAAGCATTTTTAAGACTTGAACATATTAGTTTTCTTCAGCATCTTCATCGTCATCATTTAGGAAAGTGGCAGAGAAAGATAAACTGAAAGCAGGATCAAAAGGGATTAAATTCCCAGATAAAATATAGCCACTGCTGGGGGATTGTGGGATCTTATATATATACCGTATTTTCTGGACTATAAGCCGCTACTTTTTTCATAGGTTTTCCACCATGCAGCTTATACAAAGGTGCAGCTATTCTGTGAATTTTTCTTCCACCACTCGGGGCGCTCTAACGGGAATTAGAATCAAAACTAAGACAAAATAAATGCAAAGAAGAATACGCTACTTCTTCTTTAGCAGATAGAAGTAGGTAGAAGCAGATTTCAAACAAATAAATAGATAAATAAATACCAGTTATTTTCTCTTGGTTCTGTCCCGTTTTAATCAGCAAAGTTGCTGCCGTGTTAAAAGACACTGTTAGGAAAGGATCTATTTAGGTACAAACATGTACATCATTTACAGTTCAAAATCCTTCTGTACTTGTAGTAAATATCTAATCTAACAACATAAATATCTGCGGCTTGCATATCTTTTTTTTTTTTTAAATAGAGCGGATGCGGCTTGTATGCAGGTGCGGCTTGTATATCTTTTTTTAATTATTTTTTTAAAAATAGAGCGGATGTGGCTTATATAAATAAAATGATAAACTTGGCACAAGAAAGTAAGGAAATTTGTGATTATTCTAACAATGCTTCTTGGCAATAAATCTCTCTTGGAAAACCGGTTTATTTCCCTTTTAAATGGTAACACATTGTAAGGAACATGCATTTGAGTGATGAGCAGCAGAGCTGAGTATATGTGTTGTGCCCACTAGAAAATCGAGGCTCGTCATCATTTGAGGCAATCTCAATACAGAGAGATACCGAGACGCCATTCTGCAACTAGTGGCAATCCAATATCTCTATAGTCTGGGAAGGAACTTTATCCTCCAAGATGACAACGCTCACCCACACATGGCGGGGTCATCAGAGACTATCTCCAGAATTTGGGAGTGGAGAGGCTGGAATGGCCTGCCAGCAGTCCTGACCTCAAGCTCATTGAACACTTTTGGGATCAGCTTGGATGTGCTGTTCGTGCCAGAGTGACAAACCTAACCACGTTTGCTGACTTGTGACAAACACTGGATGAAGAATGGGATGGCGTCCCACAGCAGTGTGTGACCAGGCTGACGACCAGCGTGAGGAGGAGGTGCCGGGCTGTCGTGGCTTTGTTTGGTTCTTCCACACGCTACTGAGGCTCCGGTTTGTTAAACGAATACATTGTTGAACTGCCAATATGTGTTGTTTCTTCTAACTTCAATCATCCAATCCACCAAACACCGAATGGGAGTCAAAGTTGTTTAGCATTGGCAGTTAAGATTTAGCAAATGTTTCATGGGATCAACCCACTCAGCTCTGCTGCTCATCCCAGAAATACATGTTCCTTACTAATGTGTTACCATTTAAAAGGGAAATAGTTCCTTACTTTTTGTGCTAAGTTTATATACATTTACATTAATCTCAAATATATCCTAACAATGTGAAATAGAAAAAAAAAACTGAAGTTTGTCCATATTCAAATGCTGAGTTATCTTAATAGCATTTTGTTGATTACCATGTTCCTTGAAGGGAAAAATTGTTTTCTCCAGTGCATGACTATTTGTTTATTCATTCAGGTTGATTTTAATTACATTATTTTTTGCTCTTTTTGTTGCTTTTTTCCTGGTAGAAGGAAAAGTTTTAGTTTAGGAAAAGAAGGTTTTGGTCCTAAACCCTTTAACAATGTAAACATATCAGGAAGACAACTTCTAACTTCTGCAGTTTAAGCTTCTCATTCTATATTTGTTTGTTTGGTTATTTTTCAAGGTGGATCTGTTTCCAACATCGACAACTCCAGGACTCCATTATTAATGAGTGTGACCACCTTTATGGCAGAAGTTTGGAGCATTCAGGAGTTTGTTGCCAGGAGGAAACACGAACGAGGTCCTTAGAGAAGCAACTGTTGCTGCACCTCACTCTGGTAAGAGTTATACTATACTGGTTTCCAAACAATTTGTAGTTATTCAATCTGCAATAAGAATGATTATTTACAACTGGAAAACATTCAAGACAGAGTTACCAATCTTCCTGAGAGTGGAAGTCTCAGCAAATCCAGTGCTCAGAAAAACTGCCAAGAGCTAAAGCTACTGTTAGCATATTAAATGATCGATTCAGTCAAATTAAACCGAACTGAAAGTTAGTAAATGTTAAGGTCCACTGCTTTTGTTGGAAAAAATAATTCAATTACTGTGACTTGTTTGTGTTGCCAGGATAAAGACCCTTCTCTCTTTAAAGATACCTGCAGTTCATCAAGGATATCTTTACAGTCCCAATTTATTTTGCAGCCAGCAGTTAAAACTCAAACACACTCACGCACGTACACACAATGATCACCACTACAATTGAGACAGGAAGAGAAGCATAAAAAGAATGAATATGGAGAAGCTCATTTTGAGTTATTATGGAGTTGTAAGAGTTTAAGAGTTTAGAGATGTTTGAAAATAATGACTAGAGTCATGTTTGGCAGAAACCGATTAACTGTTGAGCATTGTTGACAAGAGGTGATGATGCGGGTTTATTACCAGTTACCATGATAACTATGAATTCCTCTGTATTACAGTTTAACGTAAAGGAGGGGCATAGTTTTTCCACAATAATCTAAAAAAGACTGATAATAATCACAGAAAATATTATTCCAAATTCCTACTGCTGATGGTTCTACAAGTTACCGAATCACGAGGTATGCCTGGCCTGGATGTAAAGGTCATGGGGGGAAATAAACAAATGAAATGAAATAACACTTTTGCTCAACAAATGACATCTGATATGCCACCAATTGTTGTTGAGGCTATGTTTATCCAGTTTTAACACCAGGTAAGGACTATTAAGTCCTGATACTGGAAACTTCAGTATAGCATCTTTTTCACGTGGCGCTGTCTTTGCAGCTTCTTTTTTTTTAGTTTGTAGTCCTTGTTTACTCCTAAATTACTTGAGTGGGCTCTGGGTTGTTTTACAGTGTACTCTCATACTAAAAACTTGTAATTAAATCTATTTCTAATTATTTGGGTCACAGGACAGTATATTTGGAAGTAACTCTTAATACTCAAATGTGAAAACCTGAAACTTAGGGCCCGATTTACTAAAGGTTTGCGTGTGTAAAAACGTGTGCAAACTTGACAGCACCCGCAAACCAAAGTGCCAGCTGATCTACTAACAGCGTGCAAAGACGACTGCGTCTCTGAAATGCGCAAAATTGCACACGCAATTCAGTTAGTACTTTTGCCCTGATGAATAATCAATATGGGGCGTACCCGGCAGAAATCCTAAATACTGGGAGGGGAAGATGCAAATTGCTCCATTTACCACGCGCAATGAGATTTACCAAGCCTGAGTGCGTCGCCGCGTAGCCTACGCCGTCAGTTCTGCGTTGGTGTGACGAGGAACCATAAATCAGCCTTTAGTGTGCGCTCTGTGCTGTTCTGAACACTTCTCTTCTCTTCTTTCGGCCATATGATGGTCCCGTCTGTCACACATTTACTGTCAGTGTTTGCTATATAATATATAATATTTGCAATATACTGTGGACATCTGAATAAAAACTTAACTCATAAATAGATGAATCAAAGCGCTCTCCAGCTCTGTGTCTGATGTCTTTTTCTCCTCAGATCATGCCGAGCACCGCCGGGTCACGCAAACCCGACCAATTACGGTAAATATTAAAATCAAATTCGGTCCTGTGGCCCGTTTTTCTATTTCGTATTTTTGATCTGTGCCTAAAATTGAAATATGAAAAAACAGACGTTTTTCCGTTTTTTGTGTTACCAACTGCATTTATTCTATCGCAGGTTTTCTCCGATATTGCGTTTCTTTTGGTAATGTTTAAATTTCTTTGCTGTAGTTCATGAATGTGTTTATTTGCCTCTTCCACTAATGTCTCTAACTCCAACTCGTCAAATTTCATTTTGCGCTTGTGACTTGTGACTGTGCTTTCCATCCACTCTCCATGGCACAGAGTTTGCGCTCGCAAACCTTAAGACACGCAACACCTCATTTAAATACTGCTGTTTGCACCTGTTATCAATTGCGCACGCAATCTTAGTTGATCACCCGCAAACAGCACGCGCAAACTTTTTCAGTGCACACGCAATTTAGTACTCTTTATTTAGGATCTTAGTAAATCAGGCCCTTACTGTAACTAACACCAGACACCAAGTAAAGCATGGACCAAACCCTCCTTTTAATAAAGAAAAATGAAATAAAATAACAAAACAAAGTGCAAGTGTTTGTTTCTTTCAGGTGTCAACAGAAATGTAAATCGACCACACAACACATCAGCCACAGATCACTTCTCACAGTGTCATAAACAAAACAAAATAAATAGGATAACTACTCCTAAAACCTAAAGCCGGTGTTCTGCCAATTTCTGCTACCTGCCGAAAAAAATGCTACTTTGTGGTTCCGCACATGCGCACAGTCGATTTTCAAAGTTTGATTGCCACGCCCATCATTTCTGGCACGATGTAAAATTGATAATATGGGATGTTGAGTATTTGATCCTTCAAAATACACGACCCATGACATGAATTGCATTACACTTTGTGAACATTATACGATAAAGAGAAAAAAAACAATTCTATGGCTTTATTTGATATTCATTCAGTCATTTGCCTTTATTTAACCAGGCAGGTTATTAATAACACATTTTACAATGACCGCCTGGCAAGCGACAAGGACCACTTGGGGGAAAAGGAAGTGGTTTAGGGAGTAAAACACAGTAAAATTGTAGCTCTACAAAGGTAGAAAAACATTAGGTAGCATTTTTTGGCAAAGCAGCAGAAATTGAGAACACCGGCATCTAAATACACCCCACGTGGCCTGAAACAATGCTTGTGTACGGTGTGACCGAAAAATCCAGGTCCATTCACTTCACTCAGTGAGCAGGAAAATAAAATGAAACAAGGTACCTTGTGCAAACTTGTTAACCCCACCAGTGTCGTCCGGTCCGGTTCTGCATCGTCCTGTTCTCCACCAGAGCAGCTTACAGTTACAGGTTACAGTTACAGGTGTGTGGCTCACACCCGCTGCAGAAGTCTCCTTTCCCAGCGTAGCCAGAGGTACTCAGAGTGCTACCTGGGGTCCGTCGCTCTCGTTATCCTGTTCGGTAACGATTCCCTGCAAACTAGTGGTTGGCCGACCGCAGCCTGCAGGTAATTTCTTTTTCCAAAAGCACAGTCCACAAGCTTCATGCTGAAACTCAACCATTACTTTATACAAATCACCGGTGTAATCAGGTGGACCTTCTCATCAACATAACACGGCGTGAAGTCTTAAAAAATTATACAGAGACTCTTCTCTTACTCCACTGTTTCCCAGGCATCCCAAAAGTGGCTTTTTTTCTCAACTCTAGCTTCTCACGTCTCACCGGGAACCTCCGTTACCTTCACAGACCGTCGGACAGGGAAAGATCATGTACTATATTGTAAATAAAATACATATTACTCATACAATCATTTTTAACTTTTGTAAATGTCTTTAAACTTTAAGATAAACTATTTATTCAAATGAATGAGAACATAAAGTAAAAGGAATTATTTTTATAACATTTTGTATACCCAACATACTTTTACTAAATGCAGCTTTTACATCATGGATTTATTTATATACCCAGGTTGCAAGTTAAAAAGGGCCGAACCAGTTACGGCAATAGTTCCACTTTTAAAGAGGCGTCCTCCTCCCAGTCCCACCCTGCCCCTTTGGCTTTACTACAAGTGGTTGGAGAGAACGCCATGTATGAGATGGATAAAGGCAGGCCAAAGAGTCAGGTGGCTCAGAATCAGATGAAAATAAAAAAGTAAAGAAGAATCCCAGGGGATTTGCAGCAGTGTGTGTGTGTGTGTGTGTGTGTGTGTGTGTGTGTGTGTGTGTGTGTGTGTGTGTGTGTGTGTGTGTGTGTGTGTGTGTGTGTAGGTGTGTCTGTCAAGTGTGAGGAAGACTTGTGAGGCATTAAGTATTGGCCTTGCCATACCCAATCCCATTTCCCTTTGGCTGTTGCCCGGCAACATAACCTTGGCAGCGAGAAATGGTCAGAGATGCAGCAAAAGGATAAAAACGAAGACAGGTTGCACTCTGATTCGATGCTTTCATATCACTTTTTGCTTCAAATTCATCCTGTAGCCCCCAACCTCCAAACCCTCCCTATCGTGTGTGGTTAACAGGGTCTTTAAAAAAAAAAATCTCTCATAAGGGAGGGGAAAGGTCAAGGGGCAACCAATAGCATCTCTGGCCCCCTGTGAAGGGGATTTAGCAGCTTTAATCTCAGAGAAGTTATAGCCTTCAGTTGCATTTGACCCAGGGGAGGCGGGAGTGCAGTCGCTCGTCAAGATCAAAGCCATCCGACAGGACGCTGGCACATATGGTCAAGGATGAGTCCATACCCCCTCCTAGATAAACATGATGTAATATCTATGTGAGCTCACAGCTGCACCCCAAGGGTACCGCCTCTGCACCCCAGAGTCCCTGCACAGTGATTTTTCTTCATCCCCCAAATCAGCTTCGATCAAAGAGGAAGGAAATGATTGACGGCCTCATGCAACTCCCACCGAAGCAATTTATTAAAACAGGAGGAAGCCAACAAAAAGGCTGGAAGGCTGAGAGACTGGAGGTGATGAATCTGCAGGGCCTTTGCTACAAGAGTGGTACAAAGCTCATTCATGGCCATTTAAAACGAATTTGTTCCTGTGGCAAGGTAAAAAGAAAAATGATGCACACAAATGTTCAGTGTAGTCTTATCTATAAGATTGCGCAAAAACTACATAGGGCAAAAAACTGTGCCCTTGGAGACTCTGGAGACTCTCAAACCGGGCTCCAGCCTTAATCAAAAGATGAACTTTTCCAACACCTATTTCACCATGTTTTTAGAATATCCTTAACATAAGTGATAGAGCACAGATGTAACAACTGAAAGTGCGATGTGGGAAAGATTTAGACAAGGGCTGCTTACACACAGACAATCTGTCAAAAGTACTCCGACTATTGTAGTTCCTTGAATCTGGCAAGCAATCAACTCCCATTTCAGCTTATTTCCTTTTTCAAAAGTCTAAACTGGACCTCAAATTTTGTGTAATGTCAGTGAAGAAAGCAAGCAATCCATCATTATAAGGGTGATTAAGTCATACTGTGCACACTTGGGTCAACCGCAGTTAAACCCATCACCATTTTTGCCAAAATGGCTAAATCCAGCAAAGAAAAATTGAAAAGATGAAGTTGTGAGCCCTGGGAGATGCTTGCACATCTTAAGTCTTGCAAAAAACTTGTGGCTTAAAAAGAGATCTGTCAGCCCATGGAGGAATACAAGCTGAAAAAGTCAAAGATCACTATTCAATGGAGTAAAAAAAGAAAGAAAGAAATGGAAATAAACAGCACTTTAATTGTGCAGCACTCCCACTTGTTCAAATGATGTGGCCACAATTACAGATGTGCCATCACTCATCTGTACTTGTGGCCAGATCACTAATTCAGTTTATTAAATTAAGTTACAAGGAAATAGCTGAAATAAAAAAAAAAAAAACGCATAAACACGTTTAACCAATTTAGGAAACATAGCCCTAGATTAACAATATCATTAACAATAACAAAAAATTTATATATTTGTATATGAAAATGATCTGAGTTAATTTAATGAGGCAGTATATCATATTGGGTTGTCAGTTTTCTCATTGATACTGTTTTACACAAAGCTCTAGTACTATTGCTTATTTTCCATATGCATAAATACATTTTTTTTTTAAAGGACTCTTCATTTTAGGCAACTTGTTGACAAATATATCTGGGAAACTTTCTTCTTGAAAAAAAGAAATAGACTTTTGGATGGAGGGACCGGAAAATTGCTTCAATTCAGAGAAAGCTAGAATGGCAGAATTATCTATATCATATCCATAACCCGACATTTATGGACAGATGGGCCAAGGCTTTTATTTTGATGGAGTGTGAATGGACAGAACCATCTAATGCATGTCAAACAGCTACGGTTCAAAGTGTGATAAGAGAAGTGGAATTGGTTTTTGGGGAATGTGAGCAGAAGTAAACATGAGTGTGTACAAGAATGGGGACACTTGTAATACAATATGAGGGAAGATGACAACACATTTAAAAGTAAATACACAATTTATTCTCCTTTTGGTCTCGTCATAGCGGGTTTATTGTGGCAGTATAGATGTAAATGTAAAATCTAGATGTACGAGATTACTTTTATGATTTATCAAAAACGATGCTGAAACCTTGATTCACTGAAGTTATTCAGTGCATGTGGTTGAAGTCAGTCAGTTTATCAGTGAATATTTATGATCGTCTGCTTGCACGCATAGTCATTTATCCATATATTATAAGATTGTGAAAGGAATGGTATGCGTAGAGCCTCCAAATCTGACCTGCAAAAAGCCCTGCATCTGGTAAGGGTCACATTCTTTTAATTCACATGGCTGCAAAAATAAAATCATTTGTATTCCTAGCGATTATGGCAGTGTGAACATTTGCTCTTAGCAGTGTTCTTCATCAGCCTACTCAGCAAAAACAGCTGCATCCCCTTTACATTATCTTTGGAGATAACCAGAAGACCACAGTCAGCAAGCTTGAAGCAGAAAAGAAAAGAATACAATTGAGAAGTAGCTCAACATGCAAAACGCCCTTATGGCGAGGGCTGTCTAAATGACCAGCTAAACACTCCAAGTTGGCATGACATGCAAAAATCAATGGTATCAGCAGATTTGGCAGCCTGTGGACTGGAGCAGAAGTGTGCAAAGGTTAGGTGTCAAAGCAGTGCAAAACATTCGCTCATTGTGGAAGATCTGTTCACAGTGGGGTTACAAGCTCCCTGGTCATTACTGAAAGGTCAAAGGAAAACCTAAGTTCACAATATGCTTAGCTTTAAAGTTTATGATAATTTGTTAGTCTTTTCAATAAACTGGTCAATATATCGGTTGAAATGTTACTCTTCACGTTAACAGGGTGACAGTGCTGCAATAAGATTAGAGAAGGAAGAAACAAGCAGAGAACAAAAGCAGGGCACAAAGAACATTTGTCTTGTAAAAGGCCTTCTGATCCTTAACCAGAATTTGATCCAGCCATGAACTTACAGTACCAGCTAAAAAGTATTACTATCATCCACCTATCTCACCAGTTTAATCCTGGTGGGTTGAAAAGTGGAGTCTATCCTGGGTGGCAAGTGTACTGTGCCCTGATAAAAGTCCCCATGTCACCCCCGGGCCAAAACACAGACAGATATATTCATGCTCGCGCTTAAGGCCAATTTAGAGTCACCAGTCGACCCAACATACACATTTCCAAAAAATAACAAAAGTGGGGTTATTTATAAAAAGACCTATGCAGTACACTGAAATCAAACAACCTTCAAAGCCGTGGTAAAAAGGTCCAAACCAGGAAACTTCCTCCTGCGAACCAACCGCTCTCATCATCAGAATATATCTGCATGCTTTATAAACGACTTCTGGCTTCTACCACCGTACATTTATAACGAGTTGGGATGTTTGACGGTTGTTCGTTTGACAAAGGAGTTTCTCCAAATTTTTGCATTCCGCAACAGTCTGGAAAGATCCATCGTGGTAGTTTTACACCAAGCAGAGTGGGCATATAAAAGTGTGGCAACTGTGCAATTGCCTAGATTTGCCTCCTATTAAAACACGCACACAAAGAAGACAAGCAAAAGAGTGAGAGCGCTAGAGTAAGGTGAGATGTGCTGCTACCCATGTAGCATCAATTGTCATCATATTCTCATTGGCCAGAATAGTGAAGCCTTTCTGAAATGATGTAGCCTCCACCGACTTCTTGGTTTCAATTAAAGTTTGTGTTTTTTGTATTTTAAATGCAAGAGATTTCCAAAAGGCAGTCTATATTTTTGGTCGTCTTCTATGTCACAAGTTTCCATCCATTCAGTGCATGATGAGAAAAGTGGAACAAAATGTGGTGGTGAAATCGTTGGGTCAGACGTGGTACATATTTCTTGGATGACCCTCAAGAGTAATTCCATAAACACACCTCCCATCCAGCAAATATGAACTGTTACTTTAGTGAAAACAGCTTAACATTCTGCTTTTAAGTGCTGTGAAACAAACATGATACTTATTTACATCAACTTATGCAAAAATATTGTGCCTAGGGACTAAAATAGATCCACAATTGCTTCATCGCATTCTACATTGAAGAAACTTCAGACGATAGACTGGATGACTGTACTTAGTGACTGCGTTTACATGCACTCAATAACCCTTTTAAAACCGGAATATTAGCAATAACCCGGATTTGCACGGCCATGTAAACACCAATAACCCCTTTGAATAACCGGAATTTGCTCATATTCCGGTTTTTAAAAACCCGAATATGACCCCTGGGTTACTCCTTTTCTAACCCGAATATTTGGTCATGTATACACGTAACGGGATATCCCGATCAAAAGGAACATGAATTTGTTTTCTGCGCATGTTCTTTTCGCAAGGAATCTTGGTCTCTTGAGTCCAGGAAGTCCTTATAAACATGGAGAAATGCAAGACCAGGAGGAGACTAATCACTTCATAAATATAATCAAAGATATGAACATTTTGTCATTTGTAGACGTTAGAAAGTACCACGATAGCGAGATTTACAAAAAGGTGAGCGAAAAGTTGCGCGAAGCAGGATTTGTACGAATGCCAGACCAGATCAAGCACTGCTGGAAGACGCTGAAAAAGGCGAACTACAGGGATGACAAACAAAACGACTTGTACTGGGCTGTTCATTATCCGCCGTGCTGCTGTTATTGTTGTTTTGGATTTGGATACAGGAAGAAGAAGCGGAAATGATGGAAATTGTGTCATTATGTTCTCCGTGCTTCGCTGGTTTGATGGAGATATCCCAAATGATTAATTACCATGTATACAGGGATAACCCTGTTTGCTCACGCATGGAAACCTAATATTCCGAATGTTTCAGTAACCGGAATATTAGCAATAACCCGAATCTTGACTGTATGTAAACATAGTCAATGTTTGAAATCAGTTTTACCAGTTCCCTGCTTGGCAAAATTATCTCCGATTCTTTGTAGGACAACAAGACTGTCTGGAGTCAAAAGAGAAAAGATCATTCTCACCACAGATATTTTCGCTTTAAGAAACATTTGTTTGTATTTCATGTACAAATTTCAGCTTTCATATTACTCAAAGAATTGAGTCATCATCTGTGTTTAGTAGTTCTCTAGGGCTGCGTTCAGACTGGAGGCAAATATCCGATTTTTAGCCCATCCAGATTGAAACTGGATGACTCTTTTGAAGTCTGAACAGTCCCAAACCGCATGATATCCGATTTTTGCAAACCAGATGGAAACCACCTCCAGGAGGTAGTTTCATATCCGATCCATATCTCATTTGGGCAGATGCTTCGCAGTCTGAACAGCTCCAAACACTCAGATCGGATATGACTGTCCCAGACGCTCCAAACCACCCGCCCATTTCCAGTTGTGGAGCTACTCATCCTTTCACAGAGAGCATGTACAATCTCTGATGTCACGTCAAAAACTATTATTTGTAGTTTGAGTGTTGCAAATTCACATTACAAATCATGTTTTAATAGCAGAAAAAAAGACTGCATTTCCACGTAGGTCCGGGTCGCCGCGTACCTTACGCCGTAGGCTCTGCGTTGGTGTAACGCGGAACCATAAATCAGCCTTCAGTCGCGCTGTGAGCCTGAACCTGCAGCCCGTCAGCCCCTCTCCTCCTAGGGAGCGGGGCTGCCAGTTATTCATTGCTGGTTCGTTTTGTTAACTCTGAGCTTTGTTGGTTGGTTTGTTAGTTTGCTGGTGGTTTTGTTCTGAACACCTTTCTCTGTTTCTCATTTTGCTGGGACGTCGGGTCCCTCCGCCGATCACACAACTTTTGCTGTATGCGTTCATTTTTATGTCTAAAAATGATGCGCAGTGCCGACCCAATCAGAAACGGTACAGATATTTTGGGATTTTTTATATATATATAAAAGAAATACATGACTTCACACAATACACGCGCTGGGTGACGCCTCCGCTCCGACGTCGTTGCTACGGCAACCCGTCAGATCAGTCAATGATGTGGCACAGTCTTAACAGAGCCATATCCGATATGGACACTTGCTAAAAACAGTGTGGACAGTCAGCCCTGAAAATCGGATATGAGAAGGAATCAGATATATATCAGATTTGCCTGCAGTCTGAACGCGGCCTAGTTTAGGGGGTCAGCAGAATCTATCCTATAGCCGGGCTGTCAAAACATCTGGTTGAAGTTTCACAATTTGTACCATAATAGCACGTAATCTGTGATGGGAACACCCCATCAGAAAGAATCAGTGCAGTATTTCCCAACGCTGGTCCTCGAGCACCCCTGCCCTGGTTCTTATCAGCTTATCATCAAGCACTGAACGGGCCTGTTAATGGCACAGCCATCTCTATCATGGTGTGTTGAAGCAGGGACACATCTAAAACATGCTGGATGGGGGAACTCGAGGACCGGGGTTGGGAATCACTGAATTAGTGTATGAAGATTATGGTAGCAGTGAAAAAAACCCTTTACAAAGACATCTGACATCATTAACATCAATTAACACTAGAGCTGTCAGGTGATTATAAAATTGAGAGATTCATTAATTAGGATCTGTAATTAATTAATCTCTTTTTAATATCACCTAGAAATTGCTGAGAAAAGCCTTCAACTTGAGGTGTTTTCCTTTAAATTCATTACATTATTGTGGCAGATCAAAACATTGATATACAGTATAACAAAAAAAAAGGGCTTTATAAAGTTATTTATTTATTTATTTAAAAGTAAAGTTACAGTCTTGTCTAGTTCAGGGACCAGATGGTGGTTCCAGGGGCTCTCATTGGTTGGGGTCTAGTCTTTCTTACTCTTCTTCCCAAAAAGGCGTTTCCAGAGTGAAGGTCTCTTGTCTTTCTGGAGCAGTTTCCTTCAAGACCAGGGGCCTCATGTACTAAGAGTGCGTGGATTTCAACGTGAATCCGTGCGTGGAATTAACAAGAACGCAAAAATTCAGATGTACAAAACTGTGCGTTCGCCCAAATCCACGCAGGTTTCTCTGTACATCCCAATCAGCGTGGATTTGAGCGCACATGCGGGAGCACAACACTCCGCCCCGTTTCCTCCCTCAAATATATGTTTGAATGTGATAATGAAGATAATTATCCATTAAAAACCGCTCATCCTAACTGAGCTGGAATAAATAATTCATTTTGGGGCATTTCTTCCGATTTCAGCTGGTGTCGGACTCCAGTCCTCGAGGGCCGGTGTCCCTGCAGGTTTTAGATGTTTCCCTGCTTCATTGCACCATGATACAAGTGACTGTGTCATCAACAGAACTATCCAGACTTTGATGACAAGTTGGTGACGATAATTAATTAGAATCAGGTGTGTTAAAGCAGGGAAACATCTAAAACATGCAGGACACCGGCCCTTCTGGGATTCAGTTTGACACCTACAGTGTTCTTTGCTTTGCGTTGCGTTCCGTGAAGAGTTGTGGTTTTATTATGATCGTACGGGTTTTTGAAAGTTTATGGGCAGCGTTAGTGCATCATTACACTCTGCTTTTCTTGTTTGTATTTTAAGAACCGACACCAGAATTTTTGGTGGATGAAAAACGGCTCCTCGTTCCGCTTTATTGTCACGCATATTATATAACGGATTAAGACCAATGTACACGTTTATTTAGTCTTACACATTATGGATGTCCGCGATCACCTCTCTCATAAGTATAACAATGTGAACAACATTAATTTATATTTAAAACATGAAGCATCATGATCTGATTCCTCTGCTGCAGAAATAAAGACAATTTGGTGCCGACGGGATTATGGAGGTGCAAACGTGGGAAATAAAGAGCAAAGTTGCTGTAACTCGGAGTGTTGCATCCGCAGGAGGAGAGACCGGTCTAGTTGTTTCTGCCTAAATCTGACTTGATCTCATTCTTGAGTTTCATAATCTGAAACTCTGACGTTTTAGCGCTCTCGCTCAGCGGGCTGCTGTGCGCGCTCCCGCGGCCAGAAATCAGAAGAAATCAGATTCTGGCAGGCAATCACTTTTTGGCACAACGGTCCATCACGGGAGAAACACTTTCTGGATCCTGCAGAACATGCAGCTGACTCCATATCAGACTCTGAAAGTTGCCTAAACATTCAATAAAAACTATTTCATGCTGAATCACATCAGTTCGCAACCAACCTTTCCGTGACACCTTTTTTTTTATTTAAGACATCTTTACAGAACCGGTTTTTGCTGCAAAATGCATTTTAATGTTTTTCTGTCCAGACACAGTTATGGGATGTTTTAGGATCTGGCTTTTATCTCGAGTATTCGTCCCATACGGTCGTCATGGTGACAGAGATGTCCGACCTGTCAGCAGGTCCAGCTGAAGCATCACGTTGGTCTGAACCGGAGCAGCTGGTCCAGTTCAGGGCAGAGATCCAGAAGGATCCTCTTGGTACCTAAACCAGCTGATGGTCCAGTGTTAGTCCTGGACCAGTAGATCGGTTTGGTGCCTGAGGACTCGCTCCCGATCCTGCATCAGCAGGTTCCTCTAACGGAGCCAAAGCTCCATCGGGATTTGCAGGTTCTTGAGCTCCTTTAGTTGTTTGTTCAGATCATGTGGTTGATTGTGAGATTGTTGCAGCTCCACTCTTGTGTAACTTATCTGATGATGTCGGGATTGTCGTGTCCTTCACGTGGTCGTGAACTTATTGTTGACGTTACGTTTCCCTCATATTCTGCACTTCACTGCATCACCAGTGAGTGTCGCCAACGGGCAGAACCTCAGAAAAGTGCGTACAAAAGCCTTAATGTGTGAGAGAAGGACCGCAGCTTTCTACGTTCACGTCATTCTTTGTACATCCGACCGTGAGCGTTGAAAGTGGCGTACGCACGTTTTTTGTGCGCCGCACTCTTAGTACATGAGGCCCCAGATCTTCCACTTGACGTCTCAGCTGAGCCTTCAGGGCGTCCAGCTGGGCTTGGAAACGCACGTCCTGCTCAGAGGAAGTCCGCTTCAGGGAGCGCATCTCCTCGGACATCGCTGCATAGACGACGTCCTGGTCGGTGGTGATCTTGTTGATGAGCTGCATGTTTCTCATCAGTATCTGGGAGTTTTGGTTGACTTGTTTGGTTAGATCCTGCTGCAGTTTCCCCGCCTTCTGTTTTATGGCCAGAAGATCCTGGACTTTGTCCTGCTTGATTGGTCCTTGTTTGCACCGGCTGGTGCGCGTTTCCTGCAGGGACCTCTGTTTCTCCAGCTGGAGTTTCATGTCTTCCAGCTCCTTGGACAGTTGCAGAACCCTGGACTCTGCGTCGGAGCTTTGGGTCTGCTGTAGTCCGAGCAGACGATTCACCCTCCTGAACTCCTCGTCCAGTTCTCCCTACTCCATCATGTACAGGTCGATCAATTGAGCGGTCTTCTTATTTGTAGAATAAGTTCTTTGTAGAAGTCTGGTTTGTTTGTTGTCGTTGTCCTGAGTCTGTTCTCACAGAGCTCACGGGTCTGACTGAGAGATTAAAATGATGTTCTGTGATTTATAATTTCAGATCAAAGTTCCTTAACTCCACCCCCTATTATTATTTTATGACGCATGTTTACATTTGAAACTAGTCTCAGTTTAAAATGTGAACTCATATGCATTTAAGCTAATTTAATTAACGTTGAGTTATTTTTGGTAGAAAAAAAAGCAGCAAACATGAATCTCTATTGGTATTTCAGTTCAAGGATGCACCATGTTTGAATCAAATCAAACTTTATTTATATAGCACTTTTAACACACTTGTAACGCAAAGTGCTTTACATGATAAAATCAACATTTAACTAGTGCTGTCAGGTGATAAAAAAAATGTAGGGATTAATTAATTAGGATCTGTTATTAATTAATCTAATTCATCTCTTTTTTAATCACCTAAAAATTGCTGAGAAAAGCCCTCAACTTGAGGTTTTTTCCTTTGAATTCGTTACATTATTGTGGCAGATCAAAACATTGATATAAGACAACAAAAAAGTGGCTTTATAAAGTTATTTTTTTATTTTTTTAACAGACTTAAACAGATGCAGTCCTACCCATTTACATCCACTTGGCAAGATAATTCGCCAGCCTCTCGGTCGCAGACGTGCACATGTGCGCGGTGCTACCGTTAGCTGCGGCTGCGCTCCCTACCGGGTGCTTTGCGTTTATGTGGCTAAACTTGAGCTGCTTCGGTGGTGAGCAAAGTCCTTTCCACAAAGACAAATATCAATCTACCTTTATCAAAGGTGCCGTCGGGGCGTTTTAGAAATGTAAATTCCCCATTCACTGGACCAACAACCTTCACATGCTCCTCGATTTCACTTCTCTTCTCCGCTACTCACCGTTCCTCCCCACGCCTGTCCAGCTACAATGGGAGTCTACCAGCATCTGCTAAACACGCCCAAACACGGTGAGAGCCAATCAATGTCCACTTCAGGTGGGAATGACCGTTGTTTTCCACCCACAACTCAAGCAGAAGAAAACCCACCGCACAGACACAGATTTCATAATTAAAGGCAACTCGCAAAAAGAAAAGGTAAAGTTAGAGAATAAAATATAGATTAAAGGTATTGTGACATAATTTTTAACATGCTTTTAACACTATTAAAAGTCTTGGCCAATATCCCTCAAATGTGTCTAAAAGGGTGTAACAAGAAAAACTCCAGTACTCCATGCCTGGCTTGTTTTATGACGGGTTTTTTTGCCTGTGAAAAACGCTTCCTTTTTCCCCTTTCCTGTCAATCATTGCCCCGCTCCTCCACCCAACTAAACACAAAAAATCAAGAAAAATGTGTTTTTCATGTCACAATCCCTTTAAGCGATTAAAAAACATAACGCGCTAAATATGCTTGTATTTAATTAATCGCAATTAACGTGCCAAATATGACACCCCTAATTAAGAACAAGTCCGAGTTAACAACAAGGAGTCAATAAACAGTTTGCTGTTCCACACAGATTACCCATTTAACTATTGTGTTGTCCTTTTATTTAATGAGGTCCATTCCCTTTGTCCCTATTAGTAAAAGGCAGATTTAACCAGAGTCTTTGCATGTTAACATGACGGTGACGTTCTTGGGTTCTCAGCGGAGCAACACGGGAGCAACTGTGCTGTAACTGAAGCATAGATTGCGTGATTAAAAGGGCTATCTGGGATAGAGTGTACGCGGAGGAGGAGGGGGTGTATTATAGGCGCAGTCTAGATAGCTACAAATCCTTCATTTAGCCTTTTGTTTCATTTGGCCTCTGGCGTCCAAGATAAGCTGGATGTGTGGGTAAAGCGCAGACGAAACCTTTCAGCCATTACATGCCGTGACTAGGGGCCAAATCTGGACAATGACAGTGTGGTGGGCGAACAATCCGTGTTTGCAAGGCAGTCTGAGAAAAAACAGTGAGGAGTGGAAGGATAGAGATGTAAGGAGGATAGCAGAGAATACGAGGAAGCTGCAACTGTAATCCAATCAGGTTGAGTTTTCTGCATATAAAGCTGGCTTAATCAGGGGCATCTTATCAGGAAAAAGAAATAGAGCTTAGAGAAGCGGTACAGGCTTTTTGCCCTCCTTGGCTACAAAAACACTTTCCTGCAAATTACTTTGGAAATACATAGCTTAAAGCAAGGCCACAATGTTACATTATTTCTCCACTGTGATAAGCTTGCAGATTTTCTGTGGAATTGATCCTGCTAAAAACCCTCTGCAGCAAAACATTTTGACAAGAACATCCTCTTTTATTGATTGAAACTGCAGTGGCTTCACAGCATTTTCAGCGTTTACTTTTTAACAGTGTCAAAAAAACAAACGCTGTGGGTAAGAAAAGTTCGTATTTCAGGAAATTAACTGTTGATCTCAACAGAATTAAAGCAAAGACAAAATAAAAATTTTGCACACATAATTCCTTTGCACTTATTCACTTAATACAAGTTGACATTTTTGTCACCAAGACCTTTCTTAAGGTCAGGTTCCCTTATGCTAAGGATAACAACTGCTGGGTTGGCTTAATCTAACAGTCTGTTTTCAATTATCTGTCAGGAGCCTCGTATGAATGCAGCAGGTAGCCTCTGTTAGTTTTCACTGCTGCAGGTACCTGCAACATCACCAGGCAGGATTCAAATTACAAAGTGGTAAAATAAAATTCCATTGTTCATCTTTTCCTAACAGTAGCCCGGTCCCATGTCCAAGTATTTCCAAGTTCCTAAATTTAACCAAGTAGTTGAGTAGCCCAACAGCAAGAGAAACAAAAATAAAATACAAATTAAATGGTCAGCTCTTCTCATTCCCCATTACCGTGTTGTGATTCCCAAGGCAGTCGGACGTATCCAGGACCATTTTCCACCTTATTTCACTTGGCCTAAACCACTTGAGCTTATTGTGCCATTTTCAACTTCGTTTTCATCCTTTTCACATAGAGAAAAATGCATAGCATATCACGCCAAACATCACTTTAAGCTACGTGAGAACGTTTTCACTGGTAAGGTATCTGTGCCGTGGGAACAAATAAATAAACAGGAGATTGTGTGTCGTGAAACACGCCAGGGTACTGCTTTGTCCTCTGTGATCTGGCAAACCAAATGTGTGTTTGCTGTTATATTAGTAATTATGTTGCTAGCTAAACACAAAAAGTACAGCTTTTTTTAGTCCATTAGTCATACAGATCTGTATTCTAGGATTCCCACGGAAACAAATATCCACCTCAGTGCTGCAAAGGGTGGGGTTCGGAATCGGTACGTGTTCTCACCAGGAGGACTTCAAAGTCCACCCTTTGTTTTAAAAACAACCTCCTCTTCGGGGTCCCAGTCCAATTGTTTTGGTCTGCACTCGAGTGGAATCTCTGTCTCCACCAGACAAAACAAATGGCACCAAGCAGGAAAGAAAACCTGTTTGTTTTAAGGAACTTAAATCCTGTATGTGTGAAATCCTCCTAAGAGAGACGAGCAGCCTTGATGGGGCCAGTCTTGACAAAACTAAAGAAGTATTTGAGCTTGTTAATCTCAGAAAAATGAGATGAGTATAGACCGAATGTTCTCATTTGTCTTCTAGGTTTCTAATAAAACCAATTATACAGAGGAACCTCTAAGGATACCTAAAAGCATTTCCTTTATTCATTCCATTACTGGAACGTAATATAAAATCGAAAGCACAACTTCCTCCGCAGCCACCGGGGTAATTTCTCACATCTTTGTGGTGTCTTTGAAGTAAAACATTCAATGAGACAACCAGATCTCTACACATTACGATCATTACATCGACAGGACATTGTTCAAACGAGAAAAAAAGCCTCTTCTTTCTTCTAAGGCACGTTTGAAGCAGCCATCAACCTCATATCTGTTCACAGAGACTCCAGGGTCCAGATAAGGAGTCCAACTGTGGGAGTCCCACCTGAAACATGAAGAATATTGGATTAATGAGTTTGATAAAAGTGTATGATTGTATAACTCAGTTCAAAGGAATTTCATTGGATTTTCTTGCAGTATCTGTGTTGTGGTTCTTCGGTTTCACCAGCAATTCATTAAAAACGTCTGGTTTCAGGGACTTTATGGTATTGGGTGTTTTAAAAAAAAAATGTCATTCTTTATACATGTATTTTACTTGATGCAATTGTGTTTTTTTTAAGTATGCGTGTATACTATTATGCATGTATAGGAGTTCCACATGAACTGAATTTATTGATATCAATTATAAGATATTTATTATTCATTTTTGTCAAAACAACTGCGGATACGATGCTACTCTGAATGAACTGTGGATATGAGTTATAACACAATCATAGATGATCTCTTTCATTTGGATTGGACACTTTTGTGGTAGGAGGAAAGAATCCTCTTCACTTTGCTTCAACAGAAATGTTTCTGTCACTTACTCATCTATATGTGTCAGACACAGATATCAGGCCTCCAGCCTGGAAAATCTGCCAAATTCGGACCAGAGGGAGTGCTGTGACATCTTTTTTTTCTAATCCATGTGGCTATCAGTGGCTGCAGAGAAGAAGGGATGTAGGCCGATTCAGAGTTTGGAGCCCAGATAGACGGGCCTCAGCCTCACTTCACCGACTCCATGTTTTTCATTTGCCATCCCTATCTTGGTCACTCCACTCTTTATTTTCTATTAGGAAGAAAAATGCCCTGGCAAAAAGAAAATGGAAGTGGAAAGGGAGAGGAGGGGGGGGTGCAAATAGGAGAGAGCAATACGTACACAACGGAGCCAAAACTGGAGAACAGACACAGAAACACAGGACTAAAATGGCCTTCAATCACAGCAGTGGAAGGCCAGAGGTCCCGTTATTTTTCCTCTGTTCGTGTCTCCCTTTTCATTTCTGGCTCTTTCATCTGCTCTGTGAGGCGCCAGGCTGTGCACAGTGCTTTCAAATCACACAAAAGATGTTTACACATGCTCCAGAAGCTTCAGTGATTGGCCTGTTGTGGGGAATTATATGCAAATCTCCACAAACCAAAATGACTGTAGTGAGAAGAAATACTTCCTTGAGCACACACAGATATGACATGTCAACTTATACGGCTCCCTCTCACACACACACACACATATACATACACACACAATGTTGAAGGCAAATCTAAGGAGGTGAAAATAATCCGGTTCTCGCTATAAGGCATCGTCGTGTGGAATTATGTGCGTATTAAGCCCATTTTTGTGTCGATGCAGGGCTGTTGGTACACAATGACAGTGATGAATAAGCATGATTAAACAGGAGACACAGGCCTGGTGGAGCCATTAATCTTCATCCTCACCGTCGCCATCACAGAACTCCGTCCACATCCAGCGGCCTCAGCCTTTCGTCAATAGCACAAAGGAAGCAGAACCACTTGCTCACATGTTGATGGCTTGTTGGTGCGTCTCCAGCAAAACCGAACCATCTGCTGGGTCACAGTGCAAGAAGTGATTAGCATCTGCCAGCATCAGCTGACTCCAGGGACCAGTAGAGGATGACACCGAATCAATCACTGTGATTGGGTTTGATCCACAGGTCTATTTTAGCAAATTAACCACCTCTGAGAGGGAAGGTGTAGGTGCAGGCTCACTGACAGCGAGTGCCGCACTGCAGTGTCTAAAATACACAAATAAACTAAATGAATGGAGACATTCTCTGTCAGCTGGCTCCTCACCTGGGAGTAAAAGGTTTGGTTGAACGAAGGCTTTTGAAAAAGCTACGATGCAGTCAGCTTTTTATCAGCACCTCAAATCAGCAGGTGTGAACAGGAGAAGAAAAGAGAGCATTTTTGTATAAGTAAGTAACTTTTATCTTAAAGATCTAAAAAAAAAAAAAAGAGAAAAGAAAAAGCAAATGATAATAGGTCAATACAGAAACACTTAACCTTTCAGAATACAGTTTAAAATAAGGAGATAAAAAAACTCTAAAGTACATACATGTATGGTATTTAAATAAGACCGGGAGCAGAACTAATGTGCAGCAAACATTTGTAATTAATGTATCAATTGCACTAAATGCTTCAATTCGATTTAAAGCAACACAAAGGATGTTTGCAAATTGTAGCTCGGATGGTTTCTTTACTGTCCTACTTGTTTGGTCTTCCACATATCTCCAAAATCTCCTCTAATATAAAGGCAGGAATTTAAATCCATTGTTTGGGTATCCACTTTCATCAAATGGCTCCATAATGAAACATTTTCATAGGGACATCACTCCTTCTAACAGAGATTTGTCAAACCACTGTTGGCATGGTGGCGCTTTAGTTTATGTGGTGTTTTAGCACACTGATGTCTTTCTTTTTTCTTCCATTTTTAGCGCCCTGACCGCTAAACAAACACGTCCTCGCACACAAACACCTGCGTTAAATACAGTGGTGGCAGAGCGGCACTTAACTGAGCTACATCACATTTAGTTTTAATCGTGCAACCATGTAAAAACTTAAGTGAGAATATGGGGCCCTGGATAGCTCAGTAGGTTGAGGGGCACCATTTGTAAGTTTATTTGTATAGCACAATTCAACACAAGGTAATTCAAAGTGCTTTACATCAAAATTAAAAGCGGCAAGACACAGGCCTTATTTTTACATTTTTTATTTGATTTTTTTTTTATTTATTTATTATTTTTATCCCTGGTCGCAAAGGATGTTTGCAAATTGTAGCTCGGACGGTTTCTTTAGTGGAGGTCATCTTTAATGACACTGTTCAACATTCCTCCTCATTCGGTGAACCTCTCACTATCTTCTATCGTTAGTTTGAATCCACTGGTGTACTCTGCAGCTCTGTGGCTCGTTTTATAATAACCATCCATCTATAATTTAGTGCTAAAAGAATGACTCTAAACTGTAGTGAGTGAATTTGGTAAACTGAGTTGTTGAACATCTATCCATTAATTACTTAATAAGTACGTAATAAGAATAAGTGATATTCGAGACTGATCAAGCTTTTTTAACTACTTGACATTCAGTACAACTATCTGAATATATGTTAATACTGTCTGAACATGGTTTAATCTGAGATACGACCATGGAGGGAATCAGAAAATCTTATAGACCGTTATGAGGGTATAAGTGATCTCGCTGGTTGAGTGACACAAAACTGGAAAGGCTAACTTTAAAGTTATGAAATGAACATGCATGTGTGGGAAAATCAGCTCTGTTTCTTTAGATGAGCTCCACTGATTCTGCTGAGAACATGAACAGATCTCTACCCACACCCTCATCATTCTGCCATAAAGTTGCTGACGGACATTAAAAGTGTCTGGTCGAACTGGAAGTTGCTAGCAAACAATGTTCAAGACCATATTTATTTCATAAAACACATTTAAAATTGTTCAAAAGTCTTTTCCACCCTATTAAAGGTTTATAAGGGTCAGTTCCTGAAAATTAGAAGTCTCAGTCTGTTCTCACAGACGGCTGAGAAGAATTTAGTGGCATTTTAAACCAAACTCTCCACTTTTCCTAAACATAGTTCACTATTAAACCTAACCAGGACATTTTGAAGACTTTGTTGTTTGTAGATAAACGGGACTTTATGACGTCAGAGGTTTCCCGCTGTGGCTGATGTGTCTGGCCACCAGCACTCAAACACTCCTAACATTAGTCCAGACAACACTGTACACATGGGCTCTGAGTCATGGAAATACAAAAGCAGTGTTGTGCACTGACCTAGCCTTCCATCATGTGTGGTTCTTTTAAGTAAAGGTCACTCGTGGACTCTGATTTCTCCCATCAGGAGCCACGAACAGATGCAGAGGCTCCTTTATTTGCCAATTTCCTATTATGTCACCGTTTGGACCAAAAACTCAGTTAACAACAATGAAAGGAGGAAAGGGGGAAATGCAATTTTACTGATTATGATACTGAAAAACTCATCAGTAAAGTACAGAAGAGAAAAAAAATCATTTAGCAGCTTTAACTGCATAGCTGAAAAAGGTAATACAAGCAAATGGCTCTCAGTCTACAACAAAGGATCCTGCATAGATTTAAAAAAGAAGTTAAAAAAAAGGTTCGATTATAACTGAGCTCAAAAGGTACCTCATCTGAGAGAAGATATTTAAGGATCCATTTTCATCCTTAAACAGATTTGTAAGGATCCAAACACCATTCTGTGCATACAATTGGTACTTTAAACACGTCCAACAGATGGTCAACCACTGTGACCCCCCCCCTGCACATGTGTTGGTACTTTACACTCATTTACCCATCTCCTCTGTCTTGAGAGGATGCAACATCTGGTTCCACTGTGCCCCATATTCTTGTCTTCGTCTAATAAATCCACAGCCTGAACTCTGAGGCGATTTACTTTGTTTGACACATTTTTCTGCCCTTTTAGTGAAAAGCAAAAATTAGCACTGGAAGCAGCGGGGAAGAGCGAGAAAAGAGCCTGGCTGAGCACCAAGAGCTGAGCTCTTAATCAGACGAAACCCCAAAAACCAGATGTTAAGGATGTGCACCAAGCAGGAAAATAAATAAATAAATAAAAAACAACTCGCTAATTAGTGTCTTTTTGTTGTTAAAGCTTGAAACTGTTCCATATCAAAGTTATTCAAAGAGTGCAAATCATATAATTGAAAGTCCTGAGCTATTCTTCACCTCCAGGATCAAAGCTCATGCACTCAATCAATGGTTTACCAGCGCTCCATGAAGCTCAATAAGCAGCGCACGCTGAACCTTAATCTACCCACAAAAGTGCTGGACGTGCCATGTAGTCTCCTCCCACAAGACGCTGATAAGCTTCGTCTCCTCCGCATTAACGTCAGCAAGAAAAATCTGCTTTTATTTCTTGTCCTTGCTGATTAAAAATGAACACACAGGTGATCATCATTCAAGCGGCGCAATTACAAAGATGCATTGTCATCCATTACACAAGACCTGAGCCACCAGCCTCATTATCTGGGAAAAGTAACACAAGATGCATTTAAATGGGACACACCGGCCCCATAAGCTGCATTTATATCAGCTTTATAACAGAAGGCAGACTCGTCCGACCACATTTTTTTGCGAATCATGCCGTTAACTACCAAACTCGCTCACCTGCAGCTCCATCGTTTCATTTGCAAACTCTCCCCAACTGTGGGCCGTAAAAGTTGTTGTCACTTGCTCTTATGACGGAGGCAAAGCAAAGAAAAAGGCCTCTGTCTGAACAAAACAGCTACATTTCTATTCTTAGTGCCTTGTCTTTTTTCGAAACACAGGGAAAGGGAGAAAAAGAAATCAGCAAGTTTGCATCTGGGATCAAAACAGTGCAGCAGCAAGCAGATGTTTTACATTTGAGATGCTCTCTCAACAGGTGGGGCGTCTTAACTGATTGGGGAAACAGGTGCATGGTTACTGCGCCCGCATATACCAGACACGCATACCAAAACATGAAAGTCATAAAGCAAATCCAGCCATTTCGCCTTTTTTTTTTTTGTTGATTCCGGCTCAGAAAAACAGGAGATAACAGCCTAAACTAAAACACCACGCAGTGAAGAACTCACAATCTCTCGACTGGTCTGAACGTTTTCCTTGTGAGCTGTGTTCCTTTTAAAATGCAGCTCTTCAAAGCTTTTTCACTTCCAGTTAATAACAGACAAAATAATACAGATATAATCTGAGGCCTGTGTCCTCCTCACAGCTGAAAATGTGATATTAATGTGGCTCCCATACACGCCCACCCTCGCATCAACCCGGCGCTCGTGCAGGATACTGCAAAGATGAGCTGCTCTCAGAGGCTGAATTTGGGGGCCTGCCAGCATAAAGAAGCTCAGTGTCCGCTTATATAGGCATGAAATCCAGGAAAGAGGGGGCTTCATGGCCAAGTTAGCGTGCAGCATTGAGCAGGATGAATTCTAATCAATTCCAGCATTTGACCAAAGGAAGGAAGCGCTGGGCTTCTTGGAAGTTGTTTTTATTCCCCCATTCTGCTGCAGGTCCAGCAGAGGTCCATGTCAGTGTTTGCTGATTTACAGAGATAATTAGAAATGTAATGACTGTTTGCTTATTCTGGCCTTACTATAGCTTTTCTTGTATTACAACTAGTTGATGTTTAGTGTTTTTCTTCTGTCCTACTTGTTTGGTTTTCCACATATCTCCAAAATCTCCTCCAATATAAAGGCAGGAATTTAAATCCATTGTTTGGGTATCCACTTTCATCAAATGGCTCCATAATGAAACATTTTCATAGGGACATCACTCCTAACAGAGATTGGTCAAACCACTGTTGGCATGGTGGCGCTTTAGTTTATGTGGTGTTTCAGCACACTGTTGTCTTTCTTTTTTCTTCCATTTTTAGCGCCCTGACCGCTAAACAAACACGTCCTCGCACACAAACACCTGCGTTAAATACAGTGGTGGCAGAGCGGCACTTAACTGAGCTACATCACATTTAGTTTTAATCGTGCAACCATGTAAAAACTTAAGTGAGAATATGGGGCCCTGGATAGCTCAGTGGGTTGAGGGGCACCATTTGTAAGTTTATTTGTATAGCACAATTCAACACAAGGTAATTCAAAGTGCTTTACATCAAAATTAAAAGCGGCAAGACACATGCCTTATTTTTACATTTTTTATTTTAGTTTTTTTGAATTATTATTTTTATCCCTGGTCGCAATTTTCCGCCAATTTGTACAGGAATACGTGGCACAGTGCTCTGGCATCTGCAATACTGTTCTGTCTTATGATGTCGTTTGGGTAGGATGGTCGGTCCAAGATGGCGGCCGTATTTTCCTGCGCCCCAGCGGTCGATGAGGCGTCTATGTATGTATGTATGTATGTATGTATGTATGTATGTGTATGTATATATATGTGTATATATATATATATATATATATATATATATATATATATATATATATATATATATATATATATATATATATATATATATATATATATATATATGTATGTATGTATGTATGTATATATATATATATATATATATATATATATATATATATATATATATATATATATATGTGTGTCTATGGTGACACCCACTGAGAGACAGAGCGCAGTGATTTCTGGATTGAGATTTTACATTTACGAAATCATGTATCATCAAATCATCAAAGTATTTTATAGCCATATTCCCTTCAAAAACAGTAAAAAAAAAAAACAGATTTGGCACATTTTGAACAGTAGGCCTATAGGTATCCAAGTGCCCAAATAGAGAGTCCGCCTGCTATCCACACTAAAAACCTTTATAAAATCTATGTGCTTTAAGCTAGTCTCATGTAACTTGGTACAGTTGTAGTCACGGAGTTGCTGAATCCAGGCAGTGGTGTCTTCACAATTATATGCATTGCTATCATGGTGTTTTCCACTGTGCAAACTAAAAAAAAAATTAGATGAGAATACAAATTTCATTCTTTTTTCTTTGGTTTATCACAATGCATGTGAACATTCAGACTTTTTGGCATGGTGGCCTTAAAGTAAATGCATTTAATATGTATATGTTCTACCACTCAATAAACAGTTATAAAAACAGCAACAGCCCTGCTTTAAACCTGCATTTTGTATATAGATATACCATATATTCAACAGAGTAGGGCTCCCGGAACCCTTTTGTGGCTCCTGTGATTTGCCATTGTGCTCTATGTTTAGGCAGACAGAAGCTCCTGCATTAATGCTCCACAGAAAATTAAAGTTCGCTTTTCTCCAATGAAGTGTCACAGGATAGATAAGGCGGGGACATCAGGAAATGACAAATGGTTGGCTTGCCTTCCTTCCCGGCAGATACGGGCGCTAGAAAATCCGCTCTTTCTTTTGCGTTGAATAAACAGGCCAAAACATCAAATATTGAAGTCTCTGTTTCAACAACAAAGTGGAGCAGATAAAAGTTCCAGCCCGCATGACGAGATTAACAACCAGCACTTGGTTAGCCTTTCACACTACACACCATTTGCAGGTTTATCAATATGCACGTTTGTAGAAACTCCTTTTATACTGTCATCAATTGTTTAGTCCATTTGGCTTTTTAGTCGGTCAAGAAACATCATGACACTGCAGTAAAAACTGAACATTTAAAAAGAAAGAAAAAAGAGGGCTCTCCAGATGTCTAACAAATGGGGAGGAGGGCAAATCTAGAGGACTTCCTCAGTTTGTTTCCTCCTGATTTACGCTCCAGTGCCTTCCCAGCTTTTGCAACTTTTCCAGCTTCCTCCCCAGATTCCAGAAGGATGGCGTCAGCCATGCAGGCCGCTTCCTCCCCATGCATGTCGGAGAGAGAGAGCAGAAACAGGTGTCACCTCTGAATGGGCTCTTATCTGACCTCCCAACATGCTTAGGGGCTAATTCGCCCTCCAGCGACTTGAGCGTGACATTAAACAAACCAACAGGCTTTGATAATATTCAAACGGTGAGTGGATTGGGAGGGGAGCGGCAGAATGAAAGGCTTAGCGGCCCCTTGTTGTGGCTGCGTGTTGACAATAGAGGTTTTAGGGCCCAAACAATCTGCGACATTACTCCAGTGGCCGAGTACGTTACAAATGTTGGCAGACTGCTAAAAGAGGAGAGGTTTATGAGCCTTTGGAAGCATGACCGGCCTCGCTTGTGGAAACGCCAGACCTGTCAACAGATGCGATCGCCTCCGCGCCACATAATTAATGAGAAATGTTTCACTGCCCATGTATCAGACCATTAACTCACACGCTTTGAAAAGGGGATTATGAAGAGATTAAGTTTATATGCATTTAAATTATGGATTAAAAAGTCAAGGTAATTCAAAAAAAAGAATAAAAAAAACCATAAACATGATAATTACTGTCTTATTGTTGTGACCAATCACATAAAACCCACCGGCACAACGTCCTGCCCGTCAATTCTCCTGCTGCTGATTGTGCTTAACTTCATTTAATTGAATTAATTAAAGTAATCACTAAATGGAAACCACAAAGAGCAAAAAAACAAATTAAGTGTTACTTTAGCAAGTGAAATAAAAATTACATTTAAATAAAATCCCTTTTTTATAATCAGAGACCAAATACGTTAGAACAATTAATCAGCAACTTTCTAAATTATTCATGTATAATTTAAATGGAAATGTTTTACTAATTTATGCATCGATGTAATCTAACTCTATAGACTTCACGCGTGCAGGTTTCTTCAGCACACCATGTCTCTTACAAGCTTAAGATATTTAACGTTCATATGGAGATGATTTATGACGTTCCAGCAGAATCTTGAAGAACCTGGCCCGGCGACAGACTGTGATGAGCGTTTTTATGATGGGACGCATTAGTCTGATGTTTTCCATTAATTGAAATATGATTTAATTGAGCTTAATTCTCGCAGTGGACAGCTGCCATCCCTGTCTTTTACAGATGTTTTTGGATCTGCTTTTGCAGCTTTTGGCAGCAAGCTAAAGCAGACGAGTCTTACACAGGAAAGATTTGCTTCCAGACATGAGTTTTCTTACCTAAAAAGGCTTCAGAAGGGACCTGGAACCTCTGTAAATGGTAAATGACCGTGGTCATGCTGTGTGCACATTCAATAAACATAACTTCTTAATTTGACAGTCCATTTTCTTGATATTACATCTGGAACATTGATACAGTTGCCTCATGGATCATTAATGTCCTGCAAAACGGTTCTCTGCCAGCACACGTATTAATACATGTTATTGTCTCACAGCTGCCAAACGGTGAGCTGCTCCACATCCACCGGCTTTGGAAACAGATGAAGAGTCTAAATTGATCTGTGGTTTCAAAAAGAAAGGCCTGCCTCTGTAATTGAATGAGGAGACATCCACCTTACACCTGACGATTACTTTAGACCTACTTCTTATTCCCTTGAAGGTACCTCACTTCTAAAGTATTTAGTGACATCTCCTCCTGGATACCATTTACAAAAGTTAGCTGACTGCAGAGTTTGTATCGATTTCTAAAAAAAAAAAAGACTGCAATCTAAAGAGTTCAGGTTTTTCCCTCTAAATTGTTTCCTTATAAATTCACAGACACTGAAGTTTGGATCTGGCTCGTCATGGGACGCCTGTCAAACTCCAGGAAGGCAGCATATGTTCAGTACTGCACCTGTGTTTGAATATTGATGCTGTGGGGACTGAGACCTGACAAACAGTGTCCTGCTTTCTTGAAGAATGCACACTTGGAATACAGAACGGCCTCAAAGAAGCTGCCTAACTTTCTTCCTAAAAAGATTGTTGTGCTGTTCAGACTTTATGACTCAATGTCTCGTGATCAAGAGTCTTGATTCTATCAGTGCGTCTAAAATTTTCTCTGATATTAATCCCATCAATACAATACGCTGAAACAGGGCCGCCGCAAGGGGTGTGCGAACCTTTTTTCCCTTATAAATATCAACAGTCACGTTCCATTACAGACCTAAAAGTGTACTAGTCTGTGCATATCAATAAATATATGTGCAATGATGCACGTGTCTGTTGTTCAATACAACTGAAAGACCAAGCGCAGACACAAGGAGTTGGAACAAACTGTCACACAATGTCGAGAGAACGAGACAGATTCAGGAAATTTCCATCAGGGGATGAAAAAAGAAAAAAACGAAAGAAAATGGAAGAGTTTAATGCGTCTCTGAAAGGATCGTTTGATAAATTTGTTACAAAAATCACCGATCCGACCGGGTCTCAAGCAGCCGTGGGGCCCCGCGTCGAGGCAAACCAAATGATGTTGAGGCAGGGGAAGGTAGCCAGTATTTTGCTAATTGGAGAGTTAAAATTGCGCATATAGACACCCAATCCGACCCGAAAAACCCAAAAATTTGACCCCCCCCGGCCATTTCGCACAGGGCCTCGCAAATATCCCAGACGGCTCTGCGCTGAAAGTACCACGTAAGCAGCAACTTTTATCCAGTCAAAGTAGACAAATATCACATTAACGTGACTGGGAGCATGCTGATCATAGTTGTGTTTTTCTACATGTTAAGACTTTTATTTCCATGGGTGCATTTAGAGAATCCACATGGACTCCCGATAGATCATTTGTGAAACATTTAAAATTGATAAGTACAAATCAAAATAAAGAGCAGAGAAAATAAAGGGCTGAACTAAAATCAGGGGGAAAAAACCCCATCCGTAATGGTACAGTATATTATTTTGTTACATCAGAGAGCTTGAGTTAGGTGATGGTGGATTCATTTCTAGCGGGAATGCTGAAACAGGTTTTAGTTCTGAATGTCTGTCAAGATATACATCCTTGTCACATGAAAACTCACAAAAACTGCCTTACATTCAAGGCAAAGCTTGAATGTTGTGCTCGAGGCTCTTTAACCGGTAAAGACAACACACACACTACGTAACCACCAAGTCACCAAGCTGCTCTCTCAGGTCTCTAAACCAGGTTTTTTCATCAGACATGCAAGAAATAACACTAGAAACGAGGCAAAGTCACATCCAAACCAAAGGTTTTTGTTTGAAAATGGAAGAAATAAGTGGTACATGATGTTAGTGCCATGATTTATTGTCATGTTGCTGCTGTGTCTTTGTTGTTCTCTCCCCAATGAATGTTACTTAGCGAGTTTCTCGTCCTCACGATAACCTCACCCGATCCTTGGCTGGATCATTGGCTATAGATCACATTTGGAGATATTTATCATGTTAGAAAGATGCCTGGCATTGGAAATGGCTCAGTGACATGGTGGTGAAGGAGTCCAGACGTAACCATCGAATGCGACTGGTGAGAGCAGATCACGGATCATCGATTTGTCCCTGATCTACGACTTGAAAACCAGGCTTCAAATTGTAAAAAGTGAAGGTGGCTTTGACTGAATGTTTATCCATTACAATCGCAATAAACATTTCTATTTTCAGAAGCCTATATGTGGAGTGTGTGTCGGTTTCTTCCTGTGTGGTTCATTAGCACTGTTCTGTAATGATTTTTTAGCGTTTTTAATGTGTTTTTTTGTAATTTAAGCTATTTCTAATATTTATTTAACCAATTATTTAACCAATTTTTCAGTTTTGTAAAGTGCATTGAATAAACTTTATGTATGAAATAAACCTTTGCACAGGAAAAAGATATTTTCTCATGACAGAAAAATCTAAATAAAGTTATGAAAACATTTCATTACTCCGTTTTATACAACAAAATAGAAAAGAAAAGCTATTTCAGAGACCGTGTTCTGTTACATTGGATCCCATCAGCTGTTCAGTTGGCATGAGTTCAGTCAGTAAAAGGTCACGCCTGCCTTCACGGGCGAAGGCCACAATCACGCGCTTTACTCCGGGCCTCTCCGCACCGGGAGCCAGCCATCTGAAGGAGTGTGAATTGTATTTGGTTAGGATGTCCCCTTTAACCCGCGGAACAAAAACAGCAGCAGGGAGCCGTTCAACAGCTCCCGAGAGTGCGGGGTTGGACTCAATAACAGGAAACACGGTGGTATTTAAAGGGATTACCTCAGTGGGGTCGAGAGATCGTCTTTGCAGGGGGACGGTGTCGCTGCTCCGCAGCCACATGTCAGTCTAGGTCGTGTTCGTACATCCAGAGTTAATGAACTCGTCACATTATACCTTCTGCATCCATCAGTGTCTCGCTTGTCTTCAGAGAAGACATCAGCGGGCTGACGTGACGGACTTGACGTCTGACTGGAGGGTTCCCCTCAGATCAGATCCCGGCTCAAAACCGGGCCAGAGGAAAGAAGAGGTAGCAGAAGCAGGCAGGGATGTAAACAGGATGGAACAGCCTTCCTTTTTTATTTTGAATTTGATATGTACAGGAAAAGTGGCTGCATACATTTCTCCATACATTATGTAAAAGTTTCCTGGAAAAAAAAACAACAAAAAAAACAAAAAAACAAAAAACAATTGCACGTCAGCTTCAATCATCTTCCATTTCATTTTTGAAACGTTAAAAACACAAAAATCGTACAGCACAATCGGCAAACAGGATACAGGTACACTGATAACTGCTCGGTAGTGTCGGCTCTTGTGGATACGACTTTTTTTTTTATTTAAAAAAAAAAAGCAGGAGGAAGGAGAACCTCAAATTGAGACGATATTGTCAACATTTAAAAAACGTTCTCGATTGAAAGCCGCAGTGTCCCCGACAAAGACACGGCATCCCTCCTTGGGTTTAGTTTCTGTTCATTTCTCAGGCACTTTTTCGATATCAGACCCTGCGACTGGATGAGCAACGCTCGAGCTCATCCGTCTGCTCCTCGGGCTTTGACAGGTTCGGTTTTTATTTGGTAACAGTTCGTCCGCTTGACCCTAACGTGGTTTTAAAACCGCGCAAACGAGAGACACAGACCTTTTTCCGCTTGCGTCCTCACACCCTTGTAACAGTTAGGGACGGGGAGTACATGCACTGAACTTTCTTCAGGATGAAATAAAACACCTTCCGTCTTTAACTTCCTACATTTGTGTTCATCATCTATTGGCTCTTAAAGCTACATCTTTCCCCACAAGGGTCTTCATTAGCAGGAAGATAATCCAGCTTTACTCTGCATATGGCGGGTGTGTGGGAGTGAGGCGCCGCCGTACAACGCCTGTTTGTTTTCCACAGCTTGCTGTTTATTTTATCTGTATCCTATTGTTTGAAGTTTGGCCTCTGTCTCGTCTGCTCGCTCGCAGACAGAAGCAACAGCGTCACAAACGTCGCCGTCGTCGGCGCAACGGTTGTTTCGGGCTACTGCAGCAGGTTCAGCCGTGGGCTGGAGGTGATTTTCAAAGTGTGTCATCAAAGCTCAAGGTCTCCTGTTTTCACTGGAGTCTGTCCTCTCTGGACTGACAAACCTGCCGGTGGCTGCAATTTGACTGGAATGAAAATGTAAATTATTCAAGGCTGCAATAATACAAGCCGTGCCGGTTGCTTGCAGTGCATATAGTTTAATTTGACCAGAATCTGAGATGAGTGTTTCAGTTGAAGTACAACAGAGATCAATGAAATGTTAATGTGGTCCTCACAGCATTGAGAGAGAGAGGGGAAAAAAAAAAGCCAGAAAAAACTGCATCCTGCCCCAGGGGCCAGCCGCATCAGTGCTTGAAACGCCAGCAAAATTAAGTCATTTAAATGCACTCGACATAACACAATGATATGCAGAGCTCCGAAGAAAATCTGCTGAAGTGAGTTCCACCAATGGTGAAGCGTCTTTCACAGGAGAAACCGATTTGAAAGGAAGTATTGTGTCAAAGTTTATGAGAGCAAGCTCAAACACGTCCTCCGTTTTTAAGAAACTGATTCACGTTCGCTGGAGAGTTTTGGTTCACTTTACTACCAAGGATTAGAACCAGTCTCGTGTTGCGCAGCTATGTGTGTAGTGTGGCTGTTTCAGTAGCCATCACTGCCACTTCCCAAGAGAGGTTTCATCCGTACCACTGCAAAAAGTCCATTTGAGTATCTGTTCCACCTTTTCATATGTGATCAACTGAAAGCAGATTTGTGTTTCAGTCACTGGTACGCTGCAAAAACAAGCCCCTCGAGAAATAAGCCGGATATTTCATAAATCTCGTCTCATTTGAAGAGAAAGTATCTTTGACAATGGGATGAGAAACATTTTCTTGGCTAGAACTCTTAAACCTAGAAAAATACACTTCTTATTTTCTTGAACTGGGCTCTCTTTTTTACAAGTTTTTGCAGCGTACCTATTTCCTACAACCTTCCGGAAGATTCAACTTCCTGTGCAGTGTAAGGCCCCGTTTACACGGAGCAAAAACGGTGGCGTTTTCATGGCGTTTTGGCCGTTCGTTTATACGAAAACGAAGCTCAAAGTCACCAAAAACGATCATTTCTGAAAACTCCGGCCAAAGTGGAGATTTTCAAAAACAATTTGTTTGGCCACCGTCAATATTTTCTTGTATTTTACCTGTTTTATATTCTAAAGTCACACTTAAAAGAAACTCCACTTCTCTGTCACTCTCGTTCCGTCTTGGCAACTGGCAGTCAAGGCTGATTTATGGTTCCGCGTTACACCAACGCAGAGCCTACGGCGTAGGGAATACGGCGACGCGCACCGTACGTAGGCTACGCCGTCGATTTAACGCGGAACCATATTATTCAGGCTTCACACGTGTCATTTGTTGACGTTTTTTTCCACGATTCTGATTGGCTAGCATGACTTTACGCTTCTCGTTACACTGCCCCCTGCAGGTTTGGATGCTCATAGCACCCTTAACAGCATATTTATGCAGGTTCGTGTAAACGAGGATATTTGTCAAAACGTAGAGGGGGAAATATCCGTTTTTGTCTATGTGTAAACGTGGCCTAAAACTGGTTGCTGACGTCTGGTTGTTTGTTCAGACCTGTTGCAGTGGAGTCAACAGTCAGCGCCGGTGAGCCAGGTGTCTGGAGCTTCACAAACACGTGAAAGCAGAGTGTACATGAAAGACGGGGGGGGGTGAAGCCGAAGGAGACATGCTTTGAAGCACAACGCTAATGCAGAATAAGACACCTGATCTCTGAGCTGGTGGTTTATTAAAACCTAGTCCATACTTAAACAGACAGGAAGATTCAAAGACACACATTTTGGGTCCAGACAGATTTAAAGGTTAATGCTCTAGCGCTACTCTCAATTCTCATCCAAATATACTTCATTCTGGCTCCAAAAAGACAGAAATGGCCTCAGACTGGTAGCGGATATAGCAGTAAATATACAGTTGAAAGTGGAAATCTCTCTTTGTCTTCTCAAACGAAGGCTGAAGGTGGAAAGGATGACCCCAGTGAGCCGCTGCATTAACGGAGAACACAGCGGGCTGAATTATCCAACGACTTACACGGTAAAGCACTTTTCTGAATCTTCTCTCTTTTCAGCACTGCGAGAACCACAATTCACTTTCTTTGTTTTTTTATCCCCATTGTTGCAGGATAGCAAAAATCCAGCTAACAACTTAATGATCAAATCTGGGCAACACCATCTACTTAAGCATTAGAGCCAAATCGAGAGTCTTGATTTCTGCCACCGTTTCCGACTCGCTCCATAAATTGAGCAGCACTCAGTTCGTGCACTGACTGCTGCTTTCTAAAAGCAAGATGGCCCCCCCCCTGCCTGCTCCGTCTATTTAAAATCACTGTGGAGAAGAGTGTCGGGTGAGAGGTAAAAATGCAAAACGCAATTACAGCAATTGAGAGCAATTAACTCCCTACGTCAATTTTGCCTTTTGTCAAAAAACGGGAGAAAAGGCTGCTGCTAATTTCATGCTGGGAAGCTCATTGTCGCTCCACTCATCTTTATTCCGATTCTCTTTCTGCTTTTATTCCAGCCTTTGTGTCAGAAGCTGGGCCCTCTGTCGCTGCCTCTGGTGGCAGCGCTCTTTGGCTCTGGCAGGCAGCAGGTGGCTTCTGATGAAAGATTCAGTGCGGAGCCCGACTGGGGAGACGAGGAGGAGGAGGAGGAGGAGGAGGAGGAAGAGCGAGGGGAAGGGTGAGATGAGAGAAAGGTGGGTGAAAGGAGAGGCTGATGAAGGCTGGGAAGTTGAGGTAGGGCTGGGCGATATGTCGAGATTTTAATATATATTGATATATTTTCAAACGCGATATGGTACGAGACAATATCGTTTATTTTGACAAAAAATAAATATATATTTTTTTTATGATTTTGATATAGCTTATTTTGTGACAAATTGACTTGAATGTTTTTTTTTTAGATTTGTACAAATGTTTTGTTATTTGCACAACTGTCAACCTCAGTGGAAAAGTCTGCCTGTTACTGTCTACATTGTATTAATTGCACAGTGTATTTTAATTTAATTGTTATGCAGGAAAGGGATATTTGTTTTATTTTATTCAAGAAGCTTTTTTATTCTATATATGCAGGCAGTTTATTTTTATTTCATTTGTTTTATACATTTTGATATTGTGCAGACCTCTGTTAATAAAGGTACCTGTGTGACATTTGGCACGAGGCTTTGTATTAAAACAAGACTGTTTTTTTAAGGATTTGCCTCAGAATAAAATGAAGCTAACAGAGATGCTATGCTATAATGCTTTGGGGGAAACCCCAATTATGGCACAGAAAAAATATCGATATATATCGAGTATCGCCATTCTGCTAGAAAATATCGAGATATGACTTTTGGTCCATATCGCCCAGCCCTAAGTTGAGGTAGAAGAAAGGAGCATAATGAACAGAGAGAACGGTCGGGAGAGGATGGGACCTCCAGACAGAAACGGGGAGGCAGGCCGGCGAGTGGAACCCAGAGCCGTGAGGGGCCAGGCAGAGGATCAGAGCTGCCCACCCTCTGCCTGGGTCTCCTCCAAGGAGATAACACACCATATGAATCATTTATGAGGGGACTTTTATTAATAACACACATACACACTCTCTCTCTCACACACACACACTCACACACACCGTGCCCTGCTTTCTTTCTCACACTTTGCCTTGATTTCTGTGCTCCCCGGCGATTACTGTGAAAACTCCACTGGGGAAAAACCAGAATGCAGAGAAGCCCCCGGCTTCAGTGGGGGGTGTTAACCAAAGGATGATTTTTTTTTAAATAAAAAATGTGTATTGGCAGGTGGACCAAGTCACACTCAGCGGTGAAACATGTACCTTGTCACAAGCCCACACACAGAAACCTATGCTTCCCCGTGGACCCGACGAAGGCGCCCACTCATTTGCCCGTTTGCCCATTTGATTGTCAGAACACGGCGATGTTGGAACCTCGGTGAGTCAAGAGTCCCGGACGACTACGAGCCAGAATCGTCCTGGTGGATGCAGAGAAGGCACTGAGCGTCTCGTGTTTGCGGGAGGGAGAGTGAGTGAGTGACTGACTGACAGCTGGTAAAGGTCATCAGCACGGCGGGGGGTTGCACACAAACACCCACCTACTGTGCATACTTCACAACTGTTTACCTCTAAGATTGCTAAGCTATAAAACCTCTAGGCAGTTCCTTCTCAAGACGCGGAGCCGTCGCTTCCGCCGTTTCTTCAAGGTAGCCCCTTATAAGTTCATCCTTCAGTCCAACATGGAGTCTCAAGAATAAAAAAGTCTTCCTTTCTCCGAGCCCAGCCTGTTAAGCCTGGCTAACTGCGAGGGCGACGGCGGCACGTCGTGGCGGTACGGACCCTTGGGGGACGCCGGCTCCTTCAGGTGTGCCGTGTACGTCTCGTAGCTGCTGTTGCTGCTGCTCTCCTGCATCAGCTTTCCTTTGGCTTCCTGCTCCCTGCGTCTCTGCTCCTGCCGCAGGAGCTCCTGGGCCTCCAGGAGGACCCTGGCGTTGACGCCGCCGCCCCCCGGGTAGCCGTTCCTGGAGCCCTGGTAGCTGGAGTACCTGGGGTTGTCCTTGGCCGTCTGGAAGCCCTCGCCCGGTGGGTACGCCTTATCCCACGACTCCTGGGAGATGGTGCTCGGGTTCTTCCTCGGTTGCCTGACGCAGGGAGAGAAACAAAAGAGATGTGAAGTGAGGTGACTTTTACTTCCACGAGAGCTTTGACATCCATAATTCATGTAACTGTAGGCGGCTTTTCTTGAATTTCCACTGCCATCGGCTGCAGTCTAGTCAGTCAAATTCCTTCTGATTTCCCGGATCATCAGACCGCAGTGTTTCTGCACAAAGTGTTCTTTGCCTTCAGTGTTGTGAGGCAGCGGCCATGGACATATTCATGGTAGGACCGAGGTTATGGGCTCAAATTAAAGTATTTTGTATCTGTAAATAAACTTTGTCCTTGTAGAAATATTTTGTGCGTGTGCAAAAAATATTTGTACTTGCAAAAAATATTTGTACTTGCAAAACATATTTGTACTTCTAGATACAAAGCTAAAAACTTTTTACAAAGCTACAAAGTTTTTTTACAAAGCTACAAAGTTTTTTTACAAAGCTACAAACTTTTTTTTACAAATTTATTTAAATAAAAAGGTTTGTAGCTTTGTAAAAAAACTTTGTAGCTTTGTAAAAAGTTTTTAGCTTTGTATCTAGAAGTACAAATATGTTTTGCAAGTAGGAATATTTTTTGCAAGTACAAATATTTTTTTCACACGCACAAAATATTTTTACAAGGACAAATATTTTTTGCAAGTACAAATATTTTTTGCACACGCACAAAATATTTCTACAAGTACAAAGTTTATTTACAGATACAAAATACTTATGGCATTAATTTGAGCCCATACAAGGTCTGCTTTATGAAAGTCAGCGTTACAAGCCAGAAAAGATGACATTTCAGAGACTCTGATGAAGGCGGAAGTAATCGCCGAAACATGTCAGGTATTTTAAAAACCTAAATATTATTGTCGAAAAGAATCAGCAAGTTAAAGGGGACCTATTATGGCATCTAATACCTATTTTAAACAGGCCTTGAATGTCTTAAAAACAAGCCTTCGATTGTTTTTGCTAAATAAATTTGAAATTCAGCCTCTGAGCCATGTCTTTAGCATCCCATTCTCTAACCTCATTATTTATCTACACTATCTACATCACACTGGATGGCTCATCCGGGCGGCTGTACAGACACTGCAGAATTTGGTTACTTTCCTCTTTCTCTGAGTTGGCAGGCTGAGGGGAGACCACTTTATATATGTTAAAGCAAGAAAAAACCTGTTTTTCATAATTGTAAAGCCATGGACAAAATGAACTTCATTAAATAAAGATGACATTTACTTTCACTTTGGTAACTTGTGCTCAGACTTAGCTGAGGAGCTTGTTTCTGTCCTGGAAACAGTGTTCAGAGTGCCATTAGTGTGCCTATTTTACCTTTCTTCAGTTCTGCTGTGTGAATGGATTCGGGAGCAATAACGGGGTGAGTTTAGCAGACGCCACAATGACAACACAAGCTGGAAACTCCATAATACTAGTTCTGCTCTTGTTAAGCCCTTTGGATCCTCAGCAGATATATTTTCCAGTGAAACAAACCTTGGCACCATCTTGCGATGTGACTTGACGGTCTCAAACCTGAACAGCCTCCTAAATGACGTGTTTTCAGACCCAGGTGGCTCCAGGCAAAGTGATAGAGTGATTTTATGACAAAGTTTATGAATTTATAGTCATTTTAGACACTCAAATAAACATTCTGAAGCACAATTAGCCAATTATGTAGATATTACATTTCCTCTTTAAAGACAGGAATAAGTCAGGAATAAGCCAAAAGTAGAGCGCAAAAGAGATTGAAATGACAAACTGAGTTCATCTAATCATCTTGTAAAGCTAGAAATAATATTTGGTCTACTAATGGGTTACAATTATTTCAAAAATAAATAGCTGATTCTAATTTGATTGAGAAACTGAACATTACAGAGTGGGGCTCATTGGAAGTTACAACAATTAGCCACCATAATATTTATTCCTTTTTAATTGCACCGCTGATAAACGCTTTGGCAGTTAATTAACAATTTTCCCTGTAGAAATATCATACTCCTGTTTTATTTAAAAGGATTATTTTTTTTTTTTGGTTTTTCATAAAAAAAAATATTCTAACTTACAAAAATAAAAGCCAAACATAATTAACGAGGTGCAATGGAAAATCTTATTTTGGAGCTCTTGATGGCAACAAAAGCACGAGGTTCTGTGAAAATACAGACTTTCAAAACTCGAACCCTCCATGTTCTAAAAAAAGACAACAAAGGTTACCTTGTTTGTTGCAGTCTGACAGTAAATCACGTTGACAAAGTGACATTTGATTGTTCCCAGAACACGTTTGGCACGTCAAAGACGTCACCGGGAGAGAAGTGGCATGAGAGAAGTACAGTAACATAAAAAATCCTGAGACGGATGAGCGACTGGCCATCGCATCTCATTAAAATCAATATCATATTTTTAGCTTTGGTTCTGGAGTTAGTCATTGAATTTTGCGGTCCTTTAGAGCAGAGCAGCTAATTCTCGTCACTAGTGCATAGCAACCTCACAGGAAAAACGCCACCAAAGACCCTGCGTACAGTTCCTGTTTTTGGACATCATAAGTCCAGGTTGGGTTTCAAAACAGCTTCTGAGGTTAAAGAAAAAAAGAGAATATGTGTTTAACCGATAAACCCCCATTTTCACACATCCAGCTGCATCAGAACAGACGCAGTGGAAGTTATAACGTAAGTCTGAAAAACTGAAAGACCTGCAAAAAGAAATATATTGATCAGACTCAGAAAAAAAATGTGCATACTGATTGTTTTTCCTACATTTACCACCATTTGCCGTTTCAACAAACTTCCCTTCATGCGTTGAGTGCAAACAAAAAGCGTAATGTTGATTTGAAGGCCAACTGTTCAAAAATAATCTTTTATTGACTATTTCTTATCAGACATGAATCTGCAACCTGCATTATGAACTGACTGGTTGTATTTGTTCAGCAGATATTAATGTGTCAGATGTTCTTGAATGTATTTCTGAGGCTTTTCCTGGGATTTTGAAACTGACGTGATCATTATGGGCTGTATGAACCACTTCTGATACAAATAAACTTTGTGTTTTTTTGAATAATCTGTTTGTTGTGGGGGCTTGAGAAGTTTTCTACAAAAATGGTCTCATTTCTTTTAAAACACACATAGCTGACGTCTCTTAGCAACCTATTGTGATCTGGTACGAGTATTTATTCTAAACTCACTCTTTTTAGCAGAAGGGATATTGTACAGTTAGTCGCTCTGTAGGTAAGACATCACATTCAATAAAAATGAGGCCCCATTACAGCCTCTTAAACGGCCTCTGGGCAACAACACACGCACAGCAACAACATCCAGGGATACCTAACCATGTCAAAGTCCCCTTCCAGCCCATTAGGCCCATTTTGAGACTGACTCAAACATCCATTGGATCTGACAAGACAGTAATAGCAGACCTTTTGCAGTTCGAAAAAAAAATGAGGTGACCATCTTGTCCTCTATGGATTCGCCTGAGCCGACATGTGACACCTGACACATGTGTCTTAAAGGCAGAGGAAGGTGTCATGAATCTGTGAAAACTGGCCTGCCCTTTACCAGGAGAACATGGGGGGGTGGGGGGGGGGGGGGGCATCGGCTCTCATTTCTGCTTGACTGGCTCCTGCCTTTGTTTGTACCCGAGCCCACATGATATGCATAAGCATCCGACGCCCACCGTCTCTCATCGTTTATCTCAGGAAGACGACGCACAAACACATCACTGGGCTTTTGGCTCGGCACCGTGCATAATTAGCAGGTTTATCAGTCAGCTGTAAAGAAATCACATTTATTTGTGAGTTTGGATTCGAGCGGGTAGAAGAGGTAAAAAAAAAAAAGAAGAGGCCTTTGTTTATATTCAGCAGAGATTGAATGCAATTGGGAATGGATACGCCTCTCGATACGCGAGATAAGAGAAAATAGCCCAGGTTTACTCCTGCACACGCTTGAATGATTCCAATTTTCAGAGACAGGCGTCCCCCCCCAGCTTCTGATTTCATTTCACATGTTGACAAAGAGGCCAAAGCTGGTCTGACTCCCTGTTGAGAAATGCAAACCAGGTCGCTGCCGCCGTCTGATGCTCCGCCGAGAGGGAGCACGCACATGTGCGGTAAATACAGGAAAATACGCTCTGCATTCTGTTCATGCATACAGGGACGCGTGACAAATGACAGAAAGGAAAAAGGGGACCATGTGACAGGAGATGATTGAGAGACAAAGAAGAGGTTGTGGCACAGATTGACATGTGACACACATGCATGGACACAAACACGCAGTAGTGAGAGCAAATGCCACTGCAGCTGCTGCAGGCAGGCTTCACTCTCCCATCACAGCATCGCTCTAGTTCAGAGATCAATGGCGCTCGTTGATGATGCGTATGAGGACCCTTCATTCCCAGCCATTGTTTCAAATGCCAGCAGCTTATTTTCACTCACAGATCCTGATTTGGGAGAGTGTCTTGCTCAGGAGGGAGCTGACCTTTATCTACAATGAAAAGTTGTTTTTAAAAAAAAGGACGCTACTGCCATTAATCACGAGTTGTGATGAAATCTTTCCTCCACAATCAACACTGAAGCAGATGAATATCATCAAGCCTGCAATCTCCTAAATGGCACATTTACTAAGCTTAGCCTCGGACTTGCACACAATGGTATATGCTCAAAGTCAAACAATGAAGTGCACTGAAGATGCTGCAGCCGGGTTTATCCAAACACAAGAGTTTATATTTGTGGAACGAGTGGAAACGTGACGGGATGTGGCCACAGGACGTTGCCTCTGACCACTGAGGCACGACGGCTGTACATTAATCTTTCAGTAAAGCTGCTTGAAATATTTATCAAGCAAGGGATTTATGTTAAAAACAGTAGATTAGTGTACAACGGTGATGTAATGGACGGCAACATACCTAACGTCATATATGTATGGAAGCTTAAGGGGTCGTGCAGAAGGATGAGGCTGCCTGTCTCCTACAGAGTTTGAAAAGGAAAAGACCCCGCCTGGTTGAGGAACAACAGTCTTAAGACAGAAAACCTATTTCTTTCTGGACCAGTTTCCCAAGTTTTATCTCTACGCAACTCCCCATAAAGCTGCCTTTGCTGTACCTCAGAAGTGGGAAACGCAACGCTGCGTGACAGATCTGGATCGCTGTCATTTTTTGACAGAAGCACGTCGCGCTTTACTTCATAAAGATCCCACAAAAGTGTGTCGACATGTTCAAAATAAAAAAATAAAGGGCATGATGTCACCTTTAAAACAAGTGAAAAGAAATAGCTTACTCCAAGCAACCACAGAGAGGGTGGCAGTTTTCGACAGATGTGGCGACCCCTCACTGACAGCAACATCAGGAAGAGTGGAGCAGAAAAAGACTGAGACGCGTCAGAGGAGGAGAGAAGCACTGAAGCAATTAAGGACGGGGAAAGCCAGAGTGATCACAGTCATAGCAGACACTTCGAGGGCACAGTAAGTACAACATCTGATGTCTCTGTCCTGCAGCCTGAGCAGACCCTGGAACAGCACCCCAATGGCGAGGGAGCCCCTTGCATTTTGACTTTTGCAGCTTTGGGCGCATTTTGACTTGTTTGCCTGCATTTTTAATGACGCCGTTTGTCTGTGGGAGACGTCTTGTTCTGCTGAGAGGAGCCTTGAAGCTCCGCCGGCAGGTCTCAGTGTGACTGGCTGCCTCTGTGGGTTTGGCCTTGTTTCAATGGCATTTTCAAGGAATTTCCAGCGTCCTCTCCAACTGGTCCTTGGCAGCATCCTCTCTCTGTTCCACTCTGGGTCTCCACAAGGTGCTTAAGTTTGACAAATAATGATTTGATACTTCACTTTTCGATGTAAGTATTATTATTAACTTGCTATAAGCTGAATGTACTTCTGCCAAATTAGGTTCCAAGTTAATGAATCTTCTTGTTTATTTTCATCTAGAATTCAGGAAAACACTTTGAGGAGGTACTTGTTTTTTTTTGGCCTCAGTTCACCCTGACGTCATATCTTTTTTAAGTTGTTGATAAAAAAAAGAAAAGTTCTTCTCTCTCTGATTTGGGGATATGAAACTCCCCAAAAGGAGTGCTGCACTCCCACTCCCGAAACTGGGACACAGCATCTTCCCACCACACATACATCCCTGGAAAAACATATACCCAGGAAGTTCCATCGTTGCGCTTGAGGGAAAGGGAGACAGAAACGGTTTATCAAATTGCTATCATGATGGATTGACCGTGAACTTGTGAGCCGGGTGGATTTTTGCAGGATTCCCTGAGAGAGAGCCGCAACATGACAAATCCATCTTGTTGGGCTTCAAGCGGTGTGCTCGTGGCCAATCCTGCAATATTCATTCACTGAGTGAAGCGCGGTGAATTTAATTCTCTTGCTGGTTTGATTCACCGACTGCTGGCTGTGATTTTAATGACTGACTGGTTGAGATGAGCTCAGGCACATAAATGCCTCAACCAATCACCTGCCAGATATTTCTTTTTGCAAGTTTTCTGACCGTTTTCCATTGCTCCAACCTCCAAAATGGTCCCAGGAAATGAACCATCAGTTCTGCAAGGACAAAAGTTAAAAAAAAAAAAGAAAAATCTTGCCAGGCTTATTTCAGTAACAAATAACCAAAATAAACATCCAGTACAAAACAACATAGTTTTAACCCAGCTTGGCTGTCTATTCAGTTATTACAATGCACTAAACTCCTGTGGAGATCAATAAATGGATGTTGATGTGTAAACAGCCAGTGAATTACATGATAATGGAGGAGTAATACTTTAGAGGTCAATAGCATCATTTCTTGGTAAATGCAGGGAGCTGTGGATTATATATGGAGGAGGAAAGCTATTTATAACAAATCTGTTCTGGACTGATGGGACCTGCAGACAAAGCCACACTTTCATTACAGCTTTATATATTGTCAAAGACAGAAAATCAGCCACCCACACCCAGCATTTACTGGAACAAGTAGTTTGCATGTCATGCAGATCAAAGGGAATTACATTAAGGGAGAGGAAAACAGTCATGTCAGATGTGTGTGAGAGGGTAACGTGATCCGTCTGCTCCAACGCTCAACGTTTGTGGTCTGAAACTGGCCAGCTCTGCCCCGTTTCTCCGTTCTATCTATCATAACTGTACCGAGGTTATCACCATTAATCTGACATAATCAGACAGGTGTGCACACACGACCACGCACGCATCATGACTCTGGCTGGGCCGCTGCAACATCCTGCAGACGTCCATGCCGACTGCTACGCTGCCCTCCGTTAGGACGTCTAGGGGGCCTCGCTGTATCGACTGTCCGTCGACTGTCCAAAACTGTCCAAATTAGTTTCCATTCCATTTACTCTGAATGGGTTTCTGTCAAGAGGCGCCGCATTGACATGTCGGCCTGCTGCATCACAGTGAAACCCTGGCTTCAATCAGAAGATGAGAAAAATTCTAATTTTCAGACGTCAAACGCCAATGTCAGCCATCAAACTGTATCCAGTGATGTCACACGGGGGCAGGACTGTGGCTCTTAAATTATTTACTTACACTAGAAAAACAAACAAGACAAACAGTCAAACGAAACAGTACAAAACAACAAAGTCAATGTTTTTGCACAGATTTCGATCAGGTGTGTGCGTGTATGAGGGCCCTTATGTATGTATGCACATTTGTGGTGTGTATGGTGTTCTACAATGATGTTTTTTTGCAAAAGAAGAGGAATGCAGCCAAAAATATATAAATAAGTAAATAAAGCTAAATAAATAATTGGGTTTACAAGGGGGAGTCATTAATGCAGGAAGAAATGAGTGAAAGGGATGAGGGGGGCAACAGGGCGGGACCGGTCTGAATGGCAGAGCCAGTTTATTTATTTTATTTTTTATATTTTGTTTCCTTTTCCCCTACAATTTGCTTTGGTATATTCTAGCATATAATATTTTCATATTCTAGCATTCTTCTTTTCCTTTTATTATAAGTTCTGAATTTCCCCCTCTCCTTCCTTCTAGCTGTCCGTGGCTCACACAGGTCTGATTCACAACGCTTTAGTTGTTGGAGAAGTGGCCTCATGTTTGACTGCAGAACGGTCTGGTATACAGAGGACTTTGTGCTGCAAAACCAGCCCACATCGTCACCTCCAGATCACGGTGCTTGGCACTTGATAGGAGGTGTTTGTGCTCGTGTGTTGTCTTTGGTTTCTTGCCAAATGTAGTGCTGCACAATGTGAGAAAACATCCACACATTTCTCTCATCTGTCTGAAGGGCATCTTGCTGGTTGTTGTGATGCAGCTTTGCAAACCTGAGACGGTGTAATGTGTCAGCAGCTGTTGCACATCTCACGCCTACTTAGCTTTCTGTAAAACCTGCTACGGACCGGATGATTCCACTGTGACGTAAAACCGTCCAGCTTTCTCACGTGACTGTAGATTGATCATCAGATGGAACCAAACACATCCACGTGTCCGTCCTCGTCTCTTACCGTGGGAGGGAGCTGTACTGCCGCTGTGCCTGGGCGAACGAGTCTCTCTCCTCCTGCCTCTGCCGCTGCATCTGCACCTCCACCGACACCGAGTGGCGACCCGGCTGGCTGTACCCGCCCGGACCGTTGCTGCTGGTGTTTGACTGGGAACAGGAACAATGGCAGCTGGGTTTAGCAGTCATTCTCAACGGTGTCACCGTCAGCATAGGCATTGTATGACAACTTTCATTCATTTTTAGTGTTTTGACAATAACTGCATGATCATTCTTATGAAAAACAGAGTAGGATCAAAGTCACTACGCTGCTCTCAAGCAATAAAGAATCATCCTAGTCTTGGATCAATCACTACGTTTACATCCAGTCAAAATTCGGGTTATTGCTAATATTCCGGTTACTGAAACATTCAGAATATTCCGTTTACATGCGTGAACAAACAGGGTTATCCCTGTTTACATGGTAATTAATCATTCGGGATATCCCGATCAAACCAGCGACGCACGGAGAACGTGATGACGCAATTAGCGTCATTTCGGCTTCTTCTTCCTGTATCCAAATTCAAAACAAATGCTGCTTCGCGCAACTTTTCGCTCACCTTCTTGTAAATCTCGCTATCCCCATACTTTCTACCGTCTACAAATGAAAAAATGTTCATATCCTTCATTACATTTATGAAGTGATTAGTCTCCTCCTCACTCCAAAAGTGTGGCGTGGTCTTGCGTTTCTCCGTGTTTATAAGAACTTCCTGGACTCAAAAGACCAGGATTCCTTGTGAACAGAGCATGCGCAGAAAACAAATTCATGTTCCGTTTGATCGGGATATCCCGTTTGGCGTTTACATGACCGAATATTCGGGTTTTAAAAGGAGTAACCCACGGGTCATATACGGGTTTTTAAAAACCAGAATATGAGCAAATTCAGGTTATTCAAAGGGGTTATTGGTGTTTACATGGCCGTGCAAATTCGGGTTATTGCCAATATTGGGGTTTTAAAAGGGTTATTGATGCATGTAAACGCAGTCATTGAAGCTATCAAATATAAACTGATCGGCCACAACACTGAAGCTACTGACAAGAGGAGTGGATATCATTGATCATCTCCTGCACCATTCTATTGTATCGTTCTTGGACACTTTGAAACCTGCCAGTCGACATGAATAGTATCTCCCACCCACAATTACTGGAGGACCAAGTCCAACACGTCTCTGTGCCAACAGGACAGCCTGATTACAGCAGTCACCCCCTCCAGACCAATGTGCCCACCCAAGCCCCCAAACTGCCCAGAGAGCAGCTCGGAGAGCGGCCCGGAGAGTATCCAGAGAGCCCGGGGCCTTGGCTTGACTTCCAATCTTTCCAGCTTCCAACACGACCGAGCAGCTGCCGAGTGCACCGAGTCGGGGCCGATCCAACACACATCCAGGACCCGACCACTCAGGAGGCCCCGCGGAGCCGCTGCCAGACGCCACAGGAAAGCTGCACAGCTCCTGCACGCATCCCTGGGGGGTCACGGCCGTTCTGACGCCACGCAGGCGTCCTACGCGTTATAAGGGAAGTGATTGACATGGTTGTGAATGATCAGTGAATTTAAAACCTTATGAGTGGCGGGAATGTCCTGCTGATTAGAGCTGGCTGATTAGAGCCGGCTGATTAGAGCCGGCTGCTCTCGCCGGCGTGTAACGAGCTGCTCCCATTTTTAAGACTTTCACAGTTAAACGGAACCGATGCCTTTTCTGTGTTTCATTAAAATATTGATGGAGCTGTTTCCAAAGAAATGTATAAATAGATTTTGCAATGTGTTTTATATTATAAGTATGTCTGAAAACTTGTGGTCCACTTCGGGGTTCTTCCCACCCGTCATTGCGTTTGGTGTTTCGTTCATGCCAATGATCCAAATAGAAAAAAGAAAAACTATTTTAAAATGCAAGGCCCAAATCAGAGTTAAGAAAGTTCCACTCTGCCACATAATGTACCGCTTATAAAACCAATTTCTGTGTCCTTTCCAGCTTTTAATGACATCATTACATATAATAATAATAATTATGTATAATATTTTGCATATGGTGACCGGGTTGGCAGTTTAAAACATGTAATTTCTGACCAATCAGAACGAAAAGGGCCTATTTAAAGCAAGCTAAAGGTAAGTGAAATAATAAGGTCCTGAAACATGTTTAATAAAATTAGAGACCCACAATGAGCTTAATATGGGCTCTTTATAGAACCACTTATAACAACTTTAATATCTATTATTAAGTATTAGATACAACAGAACCTGATGAGGGATGGAAATTAATCTACCGTAATAAAAATACTGAAATATTCCCACAATCACCACATAGCAGCGCTGCTTTGCCACAGTTATGGTACATTTCATACTCTCTAAACTATTAATCATCACAAAAATCAATCAGACAAAGGCCTCAGTACATTTGTTTTAAGAGAAAAGTATACATCTGGCTAAAAACCAGTGGAACATGTCAAGAGTTTTATTGCGACTGGTCCCAGATGTCCCGAAACTGAAACTAATACGGACAAAGACAACAGTATGTCAGGATAAAAGGCTTTATCTGAGTTTGCACAGATGGAGAGTACATATTGACGTCTTTCTCGGATTAATGGCACCATGTTTGGAAAATTGGAGACCTATAGGATGACCTTTAAAGCTACTTTTAGCATCCTACAACAGGATGGTCACATATAGCTTACATAAGACTTGATAATTACATATGGAATAAAGATAAACCCACAGCTCACATTCAAAACACGACAAGCTATGAAATGTTGCTTTCATACAGCAGCCGTCTCTGACACAGGGTATCTTGCAAAGCCCCCCCCCCCCACACACACACACAAAAACAAACAAACAAAACACTTACCAGCAGTTAGTGGGAGCGACACACCCCGAGTTGATCTCATCTCACGTCAAAATGAAGGTGAAACACAGGCAGACAGATGGGAGGGGGAGGTGAGAGAAGGACCATGCTGGAGACTCAGAACGGTTATGGTGATGAGATGGATGTTAGTGGATGTTAATGAAAAAGACAACATTCAACAATGTGACAGTCCCCCCCCCCAAAAAAAACACCCCAACACAAACGCCTCATGTGCAGGTTACCAGCGACCAGCTGGTTGATGCACCGACATGTCAGCATCAATATGCACATTTTGGTCGGATGTGTATGCCACAGGGAGGTAAAACATCAATAGAAGGAAGAAGACCCTGCACTCTGGAGCACACCTGTTTTCAGTTTCATGATACTTCAAGCCTACACAGATTAGTAGTTGTCCAGGCGATTCTTTGCAGTCCTTGTACTGGTCATTCCTGTCAAATAATTCAGTTTGAAAATGAAGCGTGGCTCCGGCTGGGGAGGTGCTGGAGTCTCTGAGGATGCACACTGCAGGAGGACCTGCGCATTAGCTCAGCGTTAACCCTCCAGAAACTAAACCCAGTGCAAACCAGATCATTCTAGGATGTAGGTAACGTTTTTTATCCCTTCTCTCCAGGAGGAGCACAACAGAGTTCAGCAGCTGATTTGGATCGAGACCATCCCTTCTTGGCTCTCGATCTGCAGCTGACCAAAACAAACTCCACCAAGCAGAAACACAAATGCAGGTTCATTTAAACTGATTGAAAACATTTCAAAAGTGACTACTTGGAAGAAGTTGTTAAACTTTCAAGCCAGAAGCATCAGAGCAGCTCTTACATCTCCACTCTCCAGAAGTGCCACATCTGAGGTCTGTAATGTCCCAGGTAGCAGAAATTAGGATAAAAGTCCTCCAACACTTAAGCAAAGTCCCTCTCTTCTTCTCCCTTTTATCACTACTTTCTTGAATCTCTTAAGTCGTCTCTCTCATGAAGTCCACTGCAGCTCTGAGAGCTAATTTCATTGCTGTTCATCCAGATATACCGATATGTCGCTTTATAGTGCCATAAAGCAAGGCACAGTCGTCCCCACAGACGACCAGGACGGGGTCCGACGTTACTTTGGGTGGTTTGTGTCAATAGCAGGGACTGGAGAAGGCAGGAATGAGAAAATGCTTCCCAACAATATTGAAATACTAATTCAAGTAAAAGTGAAAATAGAAATTTTAATATTAAAAAAAAACAAACAACTGGGGCCAAGTGAAAAGGTTTAAGTGCAGGGATTTTTTATTTTTTTTTAACCCTGATCAACTGTTTAGTGAACACTTCACCTCTTAATCTTAATCAGAGCAGCTCTAATTGCACGCCTAAACTCTAAATGTGACCCTGAATGTGACCAACACTAACCCAAGAGCCCGAGGCTGAATGCGTCCCCGTTCTGTGCCTAAAACCAACCCTCACAAAGACGGACGGACACGAGTGCACACACACACGCAGCTCTCTCTCCCAGCAGCAGATCTGCACCGTCAAGGTCCAGCCCACACTCGTACCACCACTCCTGCGATGTTCATTAACAGCGTGGGCGAAATAATTGCGTGCAGATTAGTTGCAACACAAAGCCGATCTAATTACTTTTATGCCCGTGCAATATATTTGGAGTGGTGTGGGAGCAGTCCAGACATCAGTCGGTGGGCAGGCCATAAAACGATTAAGAGCGCTAAAGAGACTCCCCTTTCAACCAAATGAGGCCGGGGCAATCATCTCAGGGGCTGATTGGCATTGCCTCATTGCATGCCCGGCAGTAAGGGAGGGGCGTCAACACACCCCTCCATTTGCATCTGAACTGAAAACTGCCTGCACACGAATTACAGTCGCAACGTTTTTCCATTTTAGAGATGAAAAAATAAAACATTTAAATGATGGAGTGTTGAATAATCCAGAGAATATATGGCTTTTATGTGCAGAAAACTAAATTTGAAGGGGAGTGGGAAACACTCTAAAGGAAGGCAGATAGAAGAAATGCTGTATTAAAATGTTACAGTTAAATACAAGAGGCGATATAACGCCCTCTCCAAACAGCCAACATCAACCGAATGCACTCCTCTATTCCCATAATGGTATAAATGGGAGCAATAAAGCCTGGCGTGGTGCTGCCGGGAGAACGGGCATCAGTCATCCCTGATTGAATTAGACCAGGCTACCCACAATTCTCCCCTGCTCCCCCTAAACAGAAGAGAAGGGAGAGAAACAGAGAAGAAGGTACCCGTCGCAGAGAAGAGACATCACACTGACGCGCGGAACGAGGTTAAGTAGACGCCTGAGAAATGAGCCCGCATTGAAAATGAATAATTGGGCAAATCAATCACAGGGGTGTGTGATCGATTTGGAAAATCTGACCGGTTCGGTTATATGTCAGTGGAGGGGGATTTGAGGAGGAGATCGTGGCATTGATGGCAAAACAAGGAGCTCAGTGCTTCCATACAGCTCCTCAGCGTCCTGTCTTCTCAGTTTTATTCTCAATGACACCAAAAATACTTCAATTCACACAGTTTTGAGATGTGAGAAGAAACAAGGGATAAAACTTTTTTTTTTAAACAATTATTCGGAAACCATGTGGTTGCAATCGTTTAGTGGTTTCAACAGCTGCATGAAAATAAGCAAAAACAATACAGGGAACAAAATGAAACTGGTCTCCACATATGCGAGACATGTTTATTTGAAAACGAGATGAGATGCGTGGCAGAAATGACATCCATTCATTTAATGAACGATAAATGTAGGGAAACCTATTTGAGGCGGAAAAAAATGTAAACCAATTTGACCTTTGTCTGCAGTGTTCAATTTAACATCTTATGGCAATTTAGAAACAGCAACTGGTGGCTGTTTCTAATGGTAGCGTCCGCTGCACAACAGACTTCTGGCACGGGCGGGAAGTGGGCTAGTTGGAGGTAAATTAAGACAAAGGACACTGGCTCCTTGAGGTTTGCAGCCCATCACTCAGATGGAGCAACAAAACGGTAATACATGCACGGTGGGAAGTAATTGAATTTCAAAGATGCATTGTGCTGTTTTCCATATGGCCCGGCAGTATGACCGAGGCATGAGCTTAATAACACGCGGTTACTATGCGAGGAAGGGTGGGAGCTGACAAAGTTAAGGGGACTTAAAAAGACATTCAGGGAGCTTCACAGACTTAAAAACATTTTCAAAGTTAAATCCATGGCTTTCAGCTTTATGTTAAGATTATAAAACTTGGGGCTTCTTGTATCGACACGTTTGCCTGAACTGAAATATTCAAGCCTCTCTTTGGAAGCAGACGGCAGCTTTCATTTCTAGAGTGCAGGATGACTGATTCTGAGTTTTCATGGGAAAATAAATTGGGAGACAAAAGTGAGATGTAAACAAACATGCTAAACGCTGTCGCACCGTCCTACTATTTAATTAAAGGCTGGTGCACTTGCTTGAAACAAAGGAATTTGGTGACCTGGCGGCTCTTCTTTCCCACACTGGCCTGCTCTGGCAGTACAATGCTGAGAGGAATGCACCGGCTCCCTCCTGAAACCCTGTGTAACACTGCCAAATGCTAAATAATACTAAACAGTTTTATTGGACCTATTCACAAGAAAAGAAAGACCTGATCACAAATGATTAAAATCATGAGCTCTCACTCACATCATTTTAATTATAAATCAAAGGCATAAATTTTCCCGTTGCACATCAAAGACCGGGAAATTATACCAGTAGTAAAGAAAGTTCATGCAAAACATGAACACCCCCCCGCCCCCCCCCCCAAAAAAACCCTGTACGTGTAAAAAGTATTTCTGTAGGTGAAAAAAAACAAACATAACACACCATCTGTTTAGTTTGGGACAACCCACATTCGTGCTAGCTATCACCTTACTATACAATATTACTATATAAATATTACCATCTGCTGTGAGAATGTGTTAGGATTTCACCAGAATTGTGCCACAGTATGTGAGAAATCAACATAAACGCTTGTTGTCCCACATTTGACAATCATTTGTGGGTTAAAATCACTATCTAAGTGTGTAAAATACAAAACAATACTCATTTCAGGGAGATGCTTCAAATAAAGGAAAAAAAAGAAAAACAAAAAAAACATTAAGAAAATCTCAGTTTGATCATAATTTGTTGCTCAATAATAATGTAAAACCAAGTACACTTGCGGTGAAGTGCAAAGAAGCAGCGAGGACAAAATAAATACTAAGAACATGACAAGCGATTTCATCATCTCGAGACTAAAGGCCTTTGGATTTGTTCTTTTAGGATTACCCCTTGTTGCTTCAGAATGCACTAATTATGCCCCTTCTGAGGCCATAAAGCTCGGAATTCAGTGCACGCCAGTTAAAATGCACACAACTCTGACTTTGTAGTGTAAAAACGCAGAGTTCAAGTACAGGTTTTATTTATAAAATTAAAAAAAAGAGACAGCAGAAACATGAATCCCCCCGACACAGACACGAGGTGAAGATGACCCAAAGTCCATGAGGTGGTGGTGGTGGGCGGGTCCGTGTGGGATGACTGACACATAGGGACTGAACAATGGATGAGTGGAGCAGACTGTGACAGGTGGGTGGGGTTAGTGATGTCAGGAGATTTGAAGACTCCTGCATGCAGTCAGTTAATTAATTAGCCGGGGAGGCCTGTGGAGGTTAATGAGGATCCTGAGGTCGGGGGGGATCATCAGTCTTGCTCAGAGCTGACAGTACGAGGGTTAGTGATGGTTAGCGCCGTTCTCCGGTTAACCACAGGTACCGTGTCGAGTCCAGGCCAGTCTGAGGGACACCGTCCTCTCTGGCCGGCGGCGGCGTTGCTCTAAGTGGCTGGCGTCGGCTCACACACTCACCCAGGGCTGCTCGAAGCTGTACGTCCTCCTGCGGTCGTCGGGGTCGTCCGGGACGGTCTGGGCCTGCTGGAACTCCTGCCGCAGCCTCTGTATCCGGTCGTGGTTGCTAGGGGTTAGCCGGTTGCTAGGGAGAGAGAAGAGGGAGGGGATAGATGAGTGTGAGAGCGCTACTGTGAGCGAGTGACCTGGTTCCACAACTGCTGCCGGAAATGGCCTGCAGGATGGAGTGGTTTAAAGTCCGGCGTGCTCGGGTCCAGGAATTGATCAAACGTGCCGGCAGGGGAACCCAGACAGACTCAACCCAGATAAAAAACAGCGAATGTGATAAGTGAGGGCAGAGCCAAGAGCGAGCTCACAGCGGCGCCAACAGCAATATGAATCAAACTAATGCGTCTCTGATGTATTATTCAGAACAATGAACAAAGACTAGTGGTGAACAGTGAGCGGTGCCGCAGCGCCCCGACACCCCCTCTTCCCCTGGTGGCCTCGTATCATTCAACTACTGCACTTCCACTGTGTAATGCAAGCCTGGGGTACTTGCATCAGAGTTGCCATGAGTTTTTCATGGTATGTTGAATAAACACACTCGCAAGGAGTCTCGGATGCTCAGCTATTAAAAATGAAAAGGCTTTATTTTTCAACCTTCCGACTCGCTCTCAGAGAGAGGAGTTTATCTCCATGCCATTACGTCCATTATACGGAAGTCTCCTTATCTGAATGTGATCTATGTTGTTAAAGCAAACACACAGGAATATAGAGTATGCATTAGTGTATGAGTGCACTTTAATTCAGTGTCAGAGGAAGCATTAATATGCACGATGCTTTTGTTTTCTACACATTAAACTGACTGTTATAATGATAAAGGCCACACCTTTGACCAGCACAGTTTCTCCTTTATTTTATTATAAACAAAAAGAGTTACTTTCTGCATACGGATATGCGTGAGGCATGCTTCGAATACAATTAAACCAGCAGCAAATGTGTTATTTAGAAGTATTGTTATTTAGAGAGGATCATCGGCAGACATTTTTCTCCGATGTTGCAGTGAAATTGTTAAGCCCTTAACCAACAAAGAGAAGCTTAGTGTTGGATTCACAAAACCTCCAACAGAGGAAAGTAATTAACACCTTTTCCCTGTGAAACAGCGTTAAATAATACGTGTCAGGGTCTGCAAATGAAAGAGCAGCGGGGAGCACCGACTTGGAGTTTGACTTTTCAACCTTCTGACTTTTGCCAGGAAATTCCTGCGGATTGCCTTATCTCCAACTCTCCAAAAGGTCAAACCTGCAACTGGTTTGGTTTTTTTCTTTCCCCTCCATGCTCAAAGATCTTTGAGTTTGAGTTTTTTTTCCTACTTTAAGAGATTTGTATTGGCTCAGGTATATGATTGAAATGCTATTAAAACAGCATATGTAAAAACAGTCTTGAAACAACTGCATGAATTCAGAATATGATTAGAGGATGTGCATATAAAACGTACCTAAAAAGCCAGTTTATCTCCATGAAAGTAATTATGATCTTGTGTATCAAAGGGCACTGAAATAACTAATTCCATCCATGATTAATGGGATAAAAGGCGGCACCAGCAACTTAGGCGAGATTAACCCTGGGCCGCATGAAGCAGAGCCGGCCGGCATCGCCGCAGACCAGGAACCTGTCACTCACAATCCTGCTAATGTGCATGACATGCAACACAGCCCGGCCTCTTTAGAGCTCAGCTGACCCAATAAACAAGAAACACTGAGTCATCAGTGATGGCTTATGGCCTCAACGTCCCTTTCAAAAGAGGGTTTAAAGGAAAACGACTTAAGGAAAATCGGAATATGATATCAACAACGTGACAAAGCACAGAGATCCGCCTGGATGGAAGTAAAACGTTCCCGGAGACAGTGGTTTCCACCCTGTAATTAAAAGTATATTATCATTAGAACAACTTATAGATCTAGATTTTATTGTAGACGGCGAGGAGAGGGGAAGCTCGGATAAAAGGTCTCAAACGTCTCCGATCCTTGGTCCGTTAAACTACCATAAATCAATCAGAGAAAGAGCAACGCGGCAAAACAACTTAATTGCCCCTGAAACCCTAGAGACGAGAAAGAACAGCAGTCCGTGATGAGCTTCATCCTCGGAAAAGAGTCACTCAATAACTGCCACCGCCGTATAGGATGAAAGGCCACCGTGTGGCTTCCTTGAGTGCAGTGTGTCTGGGAGACTCAATAACAGGGCTGCGGCTTGCTGACCGAGCTGCCTGGAAAGCCGTTGTGAGGCCGAGACGCAGGCTGGATTTCACGGTCGGGCGTGCCTCCTGAAAAAGCTGCCTGGCTCAACCCCCGAGGCTGGGATGGAAGGAGCCGGGAGAAGATGTAACGTCTGCACTGTGGGCGCACTTTCACTTCAGAGCCACACTGCTACACCGCGCTCTAATGCGCCATGTCCAAGCACAGGGACTGCCAGACGGGGAGCTCCGGGAAGAAGATGGAAAAAAGCACTACTTGTTGCTCTGATGAACTCTCATCACCCACAGAGTCTCAGAGAAATCAATCACTGTGCAATAATAATAATAACCACAATCATATGCTGTAACAATAACCCTTTCAATAACCATGTCTACCTCATAATGCTGCACCTTTCACTTTTTTTAAATTATATGTTAATAAGAGCTGTCATTTGCCCATTGACTGTACAGTAGGAATGGGCGATATTTTACCGTTCACGATAAACTGTCAAAGAAATTCCCCACGGTAAGAATTTGTCATCTTGCAGTAAAAACGATAAATTCCCATTGATGACGTTTTTGTGTAAAGCTGATTTATGGTTCTGCGTTAAATCGATGCACAACGTACGTGAAGGAAGGAAGGAAGGGGGAGAGAAAGAGCGAAAGAGCGAAAGAAAGAAAGAGCGAAAGAAAGAGCGAAAGAGCGAAAGAAAGAAAGAGCGAAAGAAAGAAAGAGCGAAAGAGCGAAAGAAAGAGCGAAAGAAAAAGAAAGAGCGAAAGAAAGAAAGAGCGAAAGAGCGAAAGAAAGAGCGAAAGAAAGAAAGAGCGAAAGAGCGAAAGAAAGAGCGAAAGAAAAAGAAAGAGCGAAAGAAAGAAAGAGCGAAAGAAAGAAAGAAAGAGCGAAAGAAAGAGCGAAAGAAAGAAAGAAAGAAAGAAAGAAAGAGCGAAAGAAAGAGCGAAAGAAAGAAAGAAAGAGCGAAAGAAAGAAAGAAAGAGCGAAAGAAAGAAAGAAAGAGCGAAAGAAAGAGCGAAAGAAAGAGCGAAAGAAAGAGCGAAAGAAAGAAAGAAAGAAAGAAAGAAAGAAAGAAAGATAAATTCCCGTTGATGAGGTTTTTGTGTAACAAACATGGCAGATCTGACTCATTCCAGTTTTGCAGTACAGGTGGACTCATTTAATTGGTTTTTATCAATTCAATTTAATTGGTTTAGTTTAGTAGCATTTAGGCTCCAAAGACTGTATGTGGTGATAGATTTATAGTTACAAGGTGGAACTGAATTCATCGTCATTTTTATCGTTATTGGGATAAATGCCAGAAATTATCGTGATACATTTTTTAGTCCATATGCCCATCCCTACTGTACAGTGAGCGAAAATAACCGAGTCAAATTCCATTTCTTGTTTGACCTGACTTGGCCAAATAAACATGATTCTGATTAAGTCTGTTCGTTTTGGCCTCGGCTAAAACAACACAAGAACTCTGCAAACTTCACGCCGTTTCTTAAACGAAGCTCTGGAGGAGCATTTTTACAGTTTGCTGACATTTATGGCTCCCAGCCACGGCAATATTTATTTACTTTAATTAACATCCAACAAATCAAGCCGTGAATTCTCCTAAAATCTGAATGATTCAACAAGTATCTATTGGATTGTAGAAGGTTGAAATCAATAAAGACAGTCTAATTAACCTTTGAAATTTGCTACGCCACCCTAAATAAGACAAGCAGCAGATATTGAGGCTATTGATTGTTTTGACATGGTGAAATGTTTTGACTCACTAACAACTTTAAAATATTGATTGGAAGAATAAAAAGTTTGCCTGAAGTGATTGTGTTTTTGTTTAGTTAAGTTGATCAGATTTTCAGTTTGTTGAAAAATGAATAGAATATTTTCTGGCAGATGCAAAATGATGCGTCATTAACCAACAAACTCAACCACTGGGTTTAAGTTCAAGTCCATAAATAAGTGAAGCTAATTAGATCAGAATCTACCACGACCATCATACATAAAGAAAGCACTTGTATAGAGATGTTTTCAGCAAGCATGAACATGAAAATTCAGATCCAACTGGTCAGTCTTGGTGTCTTTTTGCATGTCTTGATACTGAGAAGTGAGATGTGGGGACTTCAAACTGAAAACAATGAAGCCGTCTTTAGCTGAGTTTATTCATTCTTCAAGCGACTGAAGCAAACTAGAAATAAAGATACAGAGACAACAAGCATTTGGGAGAGACGTTGTCTAGCTCTAGTTCTTGCAGTCTTCGGTTCCTACCATTGCCTAAGACCAACTAAAGTAACTGTCTTGTCCTGACTCTGACTCTTGTCCTGGTCATCGATTGCTCTTCGCTTTATTGCATTATGTCGTGGAGAAACCTAACAGGTAGATCTTCGTCTCATGAAGCAACTTAGCCAGAATCTACAACTCTTCATGAGCGTTTGGAGTTGTTACTCTTCCATGTCTGTGCCATGTATATTCTCCTGAATTAGAAAAGAAAGGATCATTCATGTAAGAACTGACTTCTGCTGATTCATATTTGGAGGCAGCAGCCTAAGAAGAGTGACCCAAGACCTTCCACTGCCCAACAATCTCCAGCGTCCTGGGTCTCGCGTCCTCCTCCTGGATTGGACACACCTGAAAAGCCTCCCTAGGGAGACGTCCAGGAGACATCCGGATCAAATGCCTGAACCTCAGCTGGTTCCTCTCGATGTTGAGGAGCAGTGGCTCAGTCTCAAGTCGCTCTAAGAGGAAGTTCCACTTCCCCCTCTAAGGGACGGTCCAGCCGCCCCGCCGAGGAAACTCATTTAAGCAGCTTCCATCTGCCGTCCCATTCCTTCGGCCACTGCCCACAGTTAACGATGATGAGGGGTTGGTACTAGGGCTGGGCGATATGGACGAAAAGTCATATCTTGATATTTTCTAGCTGAATGGCGATACTCGATATATACCGATATTTTTTCTGTGCCATAATTGGGGTTTCCCCCAAAGCATTATAGCATAGCATCTCTGTTAGCTTCATTTTTTTCTGAGGCAAACCCTTAAAAAAACTTTTTTTTAATACAAAGCCTCGTGCCAAATGTCACACAGGTACCTTTATTAACAGAGGTCTGCACAATATCAAAATTTATAAAACAAATGAAATAAAAATAAACTGCCTGCATATATAGAATAAAAATGCTTCTTGAATAAAATAAAACAAATATCCCATTCCTGCATAACAATTAAATTAAAATACCCTGTGCAATTAATACAATGTAGACAGAAACAGGCAGACTTTCCACTGAGGTTGACAGTTGTGCAAATAACAAAACATTTGTGCAAATCTCAAATAAAACATTCAAGTCAATTTGTCACAAAATAAGCTATATCAAAATCATATTTTTTTTTTTTTTTTTTTAAATCGATATAAACAACATTGTCTCGTACCATATCGCATTTGAAAATATATCGATATATATTAAAATCTCGATACATCGCCCAGCCCTAGTTGGTACATGTATCCACCAGACAACAAGTGTCTGTAAAGGCTACTATCTGCACCTCTCTTCATTCACTTTAGATGGTTGAAAACTTCTCCACTTTAGGCAACATCCCCCCCAACCCTTTCCTACTCTTAACCCATGTGCCTTTTTTCTTTCATGGTAAAAACAAAACAAAAACTTAGAAAGCATCTAGGAAATCAACCATTTCTGCCAAACTTTTTTTCATGTGCAACTTCAAAAGATGATAAATAAAAAATGGACAAAAAGCAAAAAAAATCTGAAGTTCCCAATTCAATATCTCAGATAGTAATAAAGTGAAAGGGTCCTTTGAAACAGACTGAAAGGTGTTTTGTAGGATAGCGAAGAGTCTGCGATGGCTAAACTTTAATCTCAGTCACACAAAGCCACAATATTTTTTTTGAAAGGTCCCCTATGAGCGGCGCACACAATTCAAGAAAACAAGCTTTTGTGAGCAACATGGAAGCCATTAAAACTGGTCTTATCAAATCTTTGCTTCATTTGTCACTGAGGACGAAAGAAGAGGAAGCAATCTAATAGGATTAATCGGATCTGGGCTGTCACTTCAAAACCGTCCGCGACGCGGACGCTGCCGTCATGGATCCCAATCAAAGCCTGCCAAAAAAAGGGAGGGGGGGGGCCTTGCTGGTTCAACGTACAGTAAACGACAGAGACAGCTGATGGAGAAAGCTGTAATCCTGCAGATTAGAAGTGAAAGGCTTCATTCACACATGCTGCTCTTCCCATGCCTCCAACAACATTCTGCAGACCTACCAGGCCAACTGTATTGCAGGCATGAATTTTCACCATTCATCAAGAGGACTTAGTGACTTTTGGTGGCTCTTGAGTCGGATCCTGCGCTGAGGGTGTTGCTGCAGTTTTGGGGCCTTAAAAACCAAACAGCTGGAGGTGATCCTGCTAAGCCAGCAGCTGGCCCATAAAGACTGTCTGAGTATGCGGCTCGCAGCCTACAAGTGTCTGTTTTGTAATGAGGGCCTTCGCGGTGAGTGGTTACAAGTACGGTGACCTTGAGAGCAGCGTTGTTGGTTCACACTTCGTTTAGCCATCGTCTTGGATTAAAGTATAAACACGCCACTGTGCAAATCACTAACGAAGCCAGTCACGGCATTTCAGAGCATCTCCATTCTCTTTTATACTAATTAATAGATGCCGATTCAATAAAATCTCACCTCACTCTTGATAATACATAGATTGTATGCTGTGACATCCTGACTAATTCATTTGCCAATAATCCTTCCTTCAAAATAATCAACTTTTTAAATTAAAAGCCACCATCTTAATTACACATTTAATTAAGTGTGGGTAGTCATGGGACTCTGATGCGACTGTTGTGCTGATGAGATCTCCTGTCTGTTAAATAAACATTCCCTGATGTGCTGATACACACAGCTTAACACCGGAAAAAAAACAAAAACGCTGTGCAGTCGTGAATGCACGTCCACCCTGAGCGCAGCAGCTGTGGCAGTTGCTTTCTGTAATCTTATCAGACGGGTGAACTTGGCCCTACACCCTGTGACAAAGAGAGGACAGCTTGTGGATGCTTCCTCTGCCGTGAAAAATGGAGCGAGATTGCGCAGATGATAATCCAGGTCTATTGATCGAACGCTCAAACACGGCTAGGAGGAGACTGGTGCCGTTGGTGACGGTGCTCGTGGCTAAAGCTCCATCTGTGAGCTGTTGTGTCCATGTTGCTGCAGTGCCTCTGTTTTTGTAGAGAGATCTGGCAGAAATGCTACTATAAAAAGGAGAAATCTTTGTTTTTTTCTTTTTATAATGATAAAGTTCTTAGAACATTCATAAAATACCCCGGATACTTGCAGCCTCCAACATCTGCACCTGGACATGTTTCCGCTCAGGTTGTCCACTGAGAGTTTGTCTGCGTTGCCGACCTGCAGCATCGTCAGAGATGGTTTGTGCTTATGTGCTTGTCATCAGCTTGGTTGTTGCTAGGCTACGAGGCCAATGAACACTGGAGATTCTCTATACTTTCAACTTCCCAGCAGTTTGTCAAGCAAGTTTTATTCTTTGTTGTACTTTTTCATTATTTTTTCTTTATCTCCATGTATTTACACTGCAATGATATCACTTCCATTCAATTCAAGTAGGATGCTTTATAAAAACTCTTTTTTCACCTTTACACCCAGGGAGTCTGTTCTGTGTTATAAAAAAAAGAAAAAAAAAAAGAAAGATGTTTTCCTCTTAAATGTACCATTTTCTCTTTTGTCCTGACTCGTGTTTCTCAGATGCTTCTGTATTACTGGTGTTGCATCTGCTTGCGTGTCCTGGGTGGGACTGGCGTGCACCACCGAATATAATAATTAGAACAAGATTCAAATAGCACAAAAGCAACAAGCTCCTGATTAACATTTAACACTAAAAGCTTGTTCTCTGTGTATATTTGATGGTGCCACATTATCTCTAGGGAGCTGGGTTATACTGTCGTGTCTGCAGATGGCTGACCTGACATGACTGAAACAACAAACATGCACTTTTTGGACCTCTGGTGGATACACAAAAGGTTAAGAAAGGATTAGTCCAGGTGCCGGACAGGTAACAGCCTCAGTGGTATCCTGTTGACGCAGCGGAAAGATGAGAGGGTCCCAGACACCGCCGTGTCCGTGTCACTTAGGCTCCTATTAGCCAGATTTTTCCTTTACTCTGGATTAAATGGGTTTAACCCTGAGACACTGAGAGAGGCAAATTGACTTGCAGAAACATGGAAATTAGATGCCAATCGATACAATATCACCACACTTAGCAGTTCATTATCAAACCCCTGGCATTTGCCTCTTCATGTCAATGGACTAAATGACACTAATGTGGGTCTGCATGTTGACAAACTGCACAAACAAATTAAATAGTATGCAGAGGCAAACAAACATCTAAGCAGGAAAGCCCGGCCTTTGCAAAAGCCTGCATTGAGAGACTAATGATTGTAGCTCACACTTCTCTAACAGGCAGAACCGAACACCCTGTGTGTGTTCGGGGCCTGGCTCGGATCAGACGGCTCTCGTCTCAAAGAAAGGAGGACTGCTGCACGCGACGTCGGGTGGAGCGTTCGTTAAATAACTCCAGCTCTGCAAATGACTATAGGTGGCTCTGGATTGACATCACTAACTGATAACGAGCGGCGGGAAGTTTATGCTCGCTGCTTCGTTAATGGTCTCACACGTCGACATAGTGGCCTCTGTTATGAAGCCAAAAAGAAATGCCTACTTTTCTGCGGCGCATGACTCTCCACACACATCCCATCCCGAAACAGTAGCATCCATTCAGAGGCCTGTGCAATCCCAGAGGGTGTCAACACTTGCGCATAGCACACAGTAAACACTGGAATCCATCGATGGAACGGATTGAATTTAATTGCTTTCCAGTTTTATAGGGCATCTCCATTTTTCCAAGGGCACTGTGGGTCACAATGTTAGCGATGGTAATAAGATATTTGGCTGGTATTTATGCGAGCGCTCACTCGCGGATTTAAAAAAGAAAAAAAAAAAAGATGGGGAATTTACCTCCAATTTCAAGCTACAGCGCCACTGGAGGCGGTAATTGTACAGCGCACAGTAATATTATGCCCCTTTTATTTCACTGACCAATTTCATGCTCGCACAGACCAGCATATAGAGCCTAGCCCGTTCAATTAAAACACAATAAATTGGAGTGTGTTTCTGGTGTCTGTGATGCTGCCCTACTTTCAGCATACGTGGTGGGGGTGGTGGAGGGGAGGGTGGGGCGTCCTCCTATTCAGGCCATTTCAGCTTCAACACTCAAATCCCCACTAGATTGCAAGGTAGATCCACGTTTGAATAGGTCAGTTTAATAACTGAAAGGGTATTTTGCATGCGATTTAACAGGAGCGCCAATTCGATACGATCACAGAGGCTTTGCAATACGTTTCTTATCTTGTATTTATAGCAGGATTAAACTGAGAAGGGATTGTTTAGGGGCCAAATCTTGTGGAAAATGCATGGCACACGTGGACTACACACAGTGCCTGTTACCTGCAGTTTGCAGTCATGAGGTCAGTGAGGAGTTTGAAACCATCCATTGTGAAAGATATGTGTGTGTGTTTTTTTTTAACATCACTGGTTCATAATATCCAGAGTAACTTTACACCATGCACTCACTGTTTTTGTTAATGTGTTAATGCAACCTGAATTTCCAAATATGAACCCAGGAGAGGGGAAAAGGATCTGAGGGTGGGGTGAGACCATCAAAACATTCAATCCTGCTAAAAGACCTAAGTTCCACCAAACACTTGAGCATGCAAGACACTCAAATCTGCAGGTACAAACTAACAGAAACATTAAGCCCTTCCAACAGGAGTAGCTACTCCTAGAGGAGTAAGGATCCTGAAAAATCCCCTACAAGTTAATTATAATTTACATGTATTCAGAGTTTTGTCGTTTCATTATCAATATATCCTTAATATTAACAATGCCTGTTAAACTGTGATGTATTTAAACACATTAGAGTACAAAACACACACAGTACTAGCTGTGGATAGTTTCTTTTTTTTAGAGATTTCTTATAAATAAGTAGAATAAAAATAGGATAAAAAAAATAATAATATAGTAGGAATCTGTAATATGCATTTGCAGTACTTTCCTCCCATTTTAAAATAGTTGTTTAAATTTCATTAAATGGAATATTTTTTCTACTTTCAGGTAGTGCTGTGTAGCGCCGTAAATTTTTCACCGATCAGTTGCAACATGAAGCGACTGACAGGTAAAAGACGCCGTTCATCTTGCTACGATGATCGGGTGTGAAAACGTGCATCCCATCGAGCACACGGATGCTGCTTTGATCTTCACCAGAGCTCCAGACTCCCCAGATACCAGTTTGACGGGATCTGATGGAACCAAGGCTAATGGCAGGGATTCAACCCAACAACCTAAAGGACCTGATGATCTACTGTCCTGGTTCCAACGCTCCGAGACGCCCTCAGGTGCTGAGATCTGTTCGGTGACGTCAGAAGACACTACGCACTATTAGACGGCCAGTTATAATCTGCTAGTTGATTGACGGACAGTCACTTCCTTTTTTCACCTTCTACAAATAAAAAAAACGAAACTAAGAAATTGAATGCGTAACAGCTAAAACTTGCAGATTGGTGAAATACTCCAACATTCATACCCACTCCTGTTCTTTGAAATGACATTCTTGTCATCGACCTGCTCGTCTCCTCCACCCGACTTTAAATCCCATCTTCCTGGCTAAAATTGAAATGCTAAATAGGGAAATGGATATCTGATCTTATCCAAATTACCGCCGCCTTCCAATCTAGCGTAGCATCACACTTGTAGTGCTTTGATGTAACGTTGTCAAATCAGTCCCTTATCTCATCCATCAGTGTCACATGATTATCTCCCCCATGGAAGGAACTGTAGTGATTATGACGGAGAGAAATCCGGCACCCCTATTCAGCATTTTCCTACTTTCCTGCACAACAAATATGTTCATCTTCCCGCTTTCATCTCAGAGACGGCTCATGTCAGGAATAAATCCACTCCCGCACCTGTGCTGTCTCTCCCATCTTGCTTCGCCGCTCCCTCACATTTACTGACTGGAGGGTAAACAGGAGACGGTATCCATCAGGCCACGCCGCTCAGTCACTCACCGGACAGACCTGAGCTGCCAGATAAGCTTCTTATTGTAACATATTTGCCATTATGAATCCACCAATCATGACTAATGCCTGCAGACCACTCGTGTAAGTGAATCACCATGATTCAGCGTGTTCGGTCACCTGGGGAAAGTGTAACCAGGCAACAAGGTTGGGAAAGAAGGGCCGCCCGCCTGAGCTGATGGCTTCACCGCAGACGGCATCGCATCCCGCTAATTATTCCTCGTCTGTGTCAACATGGCCGTAAAGTAGGCCCTTCTGGGCCATCAACTTGGAGTGGTGCTCTTACAACTCTGCAGAGAAGTGAAAACTGGTTTCAACCCGCCGGTGCCCACGAGAGCTGCGCTTTCCTACAGGTTGTGCAAATTACTGCCGGAGTTTAACAGTCCGAGATGAGAGCCTGTGTGTGGGGGGGGGGGTTTCAAACCAGCAGGGTGAGCGTGCCGTCTTATCGGCAGTGGATTAGGGAGGCATTAGAGTCCAACTCACTTTTTTACATTTTTATGAGGTCTGAGCTTAACTAAACATTGATAACAAGGGCCGACTTTTTCACACTTATGAATAAAGTTCAGTCTGAATGAGAAACTACATCCGTACAAGTTCTTTGGCTCCAATCTGTTCATGTTGGTAAAGAATTGCATGGCTTCACACAGAATATTTCCTATTTTAAAAGGAACATAAAGGAATGACAAGGTTTTATTCAAAATGTGGGAAGAAATTACAGAGATTACAATCCCCACTCAATGGACATTTTGCATTTGGTTGTTCCAAAAATAAGAACGGAATTTGGGAAGAAAGCGTTTAGGTTTTCAGCACCAGATCCTTGGAATAAACTTCAATCCGAACTGCATTTACGAAACCTCATACCTGTGAATTTATATAGTCGAGTTCAGACTAAATAAAGACTAAAAAAAATAAATAAAAAATGGGGAGGGGGGCATATGATCATTGACTCCTTGTAAGTAGATTTTTGCAGGCAACAGAGAAGCTGTTGTTGAGGTTCTGGAGGACCATTAAAGGGGAAAGGCAGGCGAGAGAGATAAAAACATGGCTTGAACTGCTTCACAAATGCCACAAGTCTGACTCCAGCGTTGTCAAAGATGCCTCCAGAGGAGTGAGCGCTACGGCCTCCGGGTAGACGTCACCACTGCCACTGCAGAGGTGATCTTTCAAAAATAAAGAGCCTCTGTATACCGCACAGGATAATAACAGACTAGTGAGATGGCAGAGAGCGGTAATACATCCATAATGTCCTTTAAGATATTGGATCCCTAAGGGTCCAGGAATACAGAGAGTATGATTTATTCTAAATTACAAAATGCAGCCTGCATTAGCCGGCTGTCACAATGATCTGTACGTTCGGAGAGACTCATCGCCACATTCACACCGACTACAAAAGCGTCCTTTTCTATGGCAGCAGAATGGATAACCCTTTATAGACTCAAAAAGGAAATAAGGGAGGAAATAGAGAAGGAAATTGTGAGATGGAAGTCCTTTGAGCTGCGGCTGAGGCGACTGAGTGCAGTTACATTATACCCCCGAAGCCTGCTGACGGTCATCCCAGAACCGGAAAACAAATCACACCTGGACAGGACAGGGGGAGAAAAGTGAGAAATAAAGGGGCGGGAATATTGGGAGAGAAAATGAAACCCAACTGGAGCTGTCTAATTTCTGGAGCAGTCCAACGTGCGTGGCTGGCGCCGCGACTGCTCGCTGATGGATTGGGTCTCTCACTTGTAATTGCTCCCCATTTTCAGGGGGCTAAATATTACTTCCAACTGAAGTATGGGCAGAAACTGACAAATCACAATCTCAGTCAAATTAGGATCCATTATCATCAATAGACGGGAGGTTCTTTTAGCTTGGTTTCAGGGCTGCACAGGAGGCAAAGGAGACGAGGGGCGTTTTGTGACAGAAGCAATTTTGAGAGAAAAAAAAGAGAGTATCTGTGGTGTGATTGTCGTGATAATGTCTGTCCTAGATGCCATAGAGAGACATACTGGGATTCAGCAATGCCACGGTCTGACCTTTCACCATCCCCATCTCCGCTTAGCGCATTTCCTTACATTTAAGCTTTTCCGTGACGTTTTTCTTTCATTCTAATCTAGACATATATTTTAAAGCTGCATATTTATACACTAGGCTTCTAACCAAGACAAACATGGCAATATTTGTATATTGGTCCTATAAATCTCTCATTAGAGGCAAAAAAACTAAACGTTTAACTTTTGAAAATGCTCCTCGTTGGGCACGGAGCTCCAGCGCAGCATTGGTTCAGCAAGCTTTCATTAACAACTGGGATTCTCCACAACTGTCTCATGAAATATTCAACATATTAGCTTTAGCAGGACATGTTTTCCAGACTCCCCTTCAAAAATAATATGATTTGTGAGCAAAGAAAAAAAAAAAAGTCCCATTTCCCAAAGCTCTACATTATACTCCACAAAACAGGACAGCACACAAAGAGCCCTGGTTTTAGCTTTACCGGATGTTGAAAGGCTTTACAGGGCTTCTGATTTACAATTAAGACTTTCAGCTTTTGTCCACATGGTTTGACAGATCGTTTGTGAAAGATTTCTTTTGACCTGGATTTCTTTTAACCTGGATTTCTTTCAACCTGTGGTATAAGACTTTAGACAAGATGAGCAATAGGCTGGGACTAGGGCTGGGCGATATATCGAGATTTTAATATATATCGATATATTTTCAAACACGATATGGTACGAGCCAATATAGTTTATATCGATTTAAAAAAAAATATATATTTTTTTTTAATTTTTTTTTTTTTTATGATTTTGATATAGCTTATTTTGTGACAAATTGACTTGAATGTTTTATTTGAGATTTGCACAAATGTTTTGTTATTTGCACAACTGTCAACCTCAGTGGAAAAGTATGCCTGTTACTGTCTACATTGTATTAATTGCACAGTGTATTTTAATTTAATTGTTATGCAGGAAAGGGATATTTGTTTTATTTAAGAAGCATTTTTATTCTATATATGCAGGCAGTTTATTTTTATTTCATTTGTTTTATACATGTTGATATTGTGCAGACCTCTGTTAATAAAGGTACCTGTGTGACATTTGGCACAAGGCTTTGTATTAAAACTGACTGTTTTTTTAAGGGTTTGCCTCAGAAAAAAATGAAGCTAACAGAGATGCTATGCTATAATGCTTTGGGGGAAACCCCAATTAAGGCACAGAAAAAATATCGAGATATATATCGAGTATCGCCATTCAGCTAGAAAATATCGAGATATGACTTTTGGTCCATATCGCCCAGCCCTAGCTGGGACTTAACCAAGGATTGTGGCACAACCCCATCTTGTGACGTTCTTCAAACGCTCAAGTTCAAGAAAGAGTTTAGATTTTAAGTTTTTTTTTAATCCACGTTTGACTGGCATGAAGATTTTCATAACTGATTTAACATCTAAAGTCCCCACTCCACTTACATTCATCTGACGAATCAATGCAGAGCTTCTTTGGACGATGCAGAATCGTCCTGCTGGGAAAGCTGAGCCCATTTCAGCTTTTCTGCTGTATGGCAAAGAAAAATACCAACGCCGGTGACCCCGGCCCCTTCAAATTAATCAGGCCCCATCTTCACTCTGCGCTGCTTCTGTGATGCAGAGGTTGTGATACACTACTACCTGCTCCTCTGACTAGAAATGTATGAGAATCTCCTAAACATGTAGATAATTGTACAGACAACTTCTGCTCCAGCGGACATCTACTAACCAAAGAGAAGAACACTGTGTGAGAGGAAATACTGCCGCCACTATACTTATGACTAACAAACTAACTGGCTGCATGCAAGAATGAACGATTGAATGACTGCACGGATGACTGAATGAAGATTGATATCCTGCTAGAAGTTACATATTTTTGGGAAGCTTTGGTGTTTCCTTAAAGAGACACTGAAGGATCGATTCGCAAGTTGCTTATTTAGCATATCTTTTCGCTCAGTTGAGGAAACTCACGGCCGGAACCACCGTCTGACCGGAACCCTGATGTGATTTGTGTTTTCCAGCTGTTTCTGTGACCCCACAAAGAAAAACAATGAATGTACTTCAAGCTCACACCTCCACATTTTCATCCTACAGTCTCTAAAAATCAATGTTTACTTTAAAGATCCCTAAAATCATTTCACATACCTTTAGATTTGACAAAATAAAAAACTACTAAAGACACTGAATCACAATTAGGTTAATTAGAACTGACATAAGAGTTACTTAACAGTCCTTGCAAACAAATAGGTTAAAATAGAAATAGTGTTTTTTTGTCACAGAGTACCTAGATGGACGTAAGCTATGGTGGCATTAGTTTCCATCTCAGTGATTACCTCTGCCACTTGAGCGTGAAGGTCAACGGAGCATTTAATTAGCTTACATAAACATCTATAGGTCAGCCTGGACACCCAGAACAGATATTATTCACTCCTTATTAGTTACAGAACACCTCTTCAGGGCCAGCGCCTCCTGCTGAAGCTGTATTACTGTACAAGCAAAACAAAATAGACTAATTCCACTAACGGCAACAAATATTATTCTGGCTCCGTCGCTCAGATCCTGAGAAATATTTTAGCCACAACACTCGGAGCTGTTAACCTCTCCGAGCAGAACATGTGTTAGAGCTGTAAAACTTCACATCTGTTCAGAGTCTGAACTCCTGCAGTTATCTCGGAGGAAATCCTGGGTAACCTCCTCTCCGCCCTCCGCTGAGGGATCTCTCTGAACCAGCTGCAGCCCCGAGTGCCAGCAGACCCTGCAGGCAAACAAAGACCTTCCTGCTCCTGCTCAGGACAAACCATTCCAAGGAGGCCCCACTATGAAATACCCCAAGCATCAGCAAGGTGCAGACGCTTCCTCTTTTGCACAGAAACCCCCCCGACTTGTCCAAATCACACCATTCCACCTCTTCCTGGCTTTCAACTCAAGCTGCCAATTGTGCTGACCAGTGCGACCGTACGCTGGTCATAAATCAGCGGGATTTGGTGAGTCAGGGCCGTAAGTAGACGCTTAAAAGCTGGAACTTCAGTGAAACGCAGTAATATCTATAAAAGGTTAATGTATTTGGACTTCTATCTTCTAAAGAGATACAAGCAGCTGTCCTAAATGACCAACTTAATTGTATTTAGATGGTAAAATAAATCTAGAATTTCATGGAATAAGACTATTAAAAACTTCCGTGTGCCAGTTTCTACCTCGACGGACGGATCTGTGGTCTTCAAGTTAAATATAAAATTAAATCTAATGTTAAATTAAGTAGAGTTTACTTGTTTGTAAAGGTGTGTAGATATGCCACACTGTAAAAGGGGAAAAATGAAATAAATAAATAAAAACCTGTGTATTCTCAGGTTTTAGATTGCAGGCGTCATGCAGCATGTAGCTGTTTGTTTTTTAATATGTCCATGACTGGAGACAAATCCACCTGACAGGCATTTTCAAGTATTTTTTATAAATGTATAAAAAACCCAAAAGATTACAGAAAAAGTTCAAAATCAAAACAGATCGTTCCTCTCCTTTTAATCCTATCATGGTTTATTTGTCATCTCACGTTATTTTGGTTAAATTTCAACCTTAAGGTTGCTGCTACAAGGCTAGGGTGTTTTTTTTAAATTAAACCAATAATTCGGAATCAAAAATCCCATAAAACCACTGGACAAAAAATGTATCTGACCTAAAGTAGAAAAAAACTATGATACATTTATATTATACTAAACCAAAGTAACCTGCACCTGCAAAACCAGCTGTGTTAAATCGTTCGCTGTGCTCATTCTCAGCGCTCGCTTTCAAAGGAGACGAGATTAAAGTCTTAGGAGAGAGTAATTCATTTCTTAACTGGACCTCAGCATCAGAGGAGATGAGAATAAAAACAGATCGCAGCCAGATCCTCCACCACCCTGGTCCCCACCCTGGTCACCACCCAGTCAGACCGTCTCCTCAGCGGACAAAGCTCCTACTCCTGTCAAAACAAGGAAGCAGGCTGCGGTGGAGACCCGACGGCCTGGGGCCTCTCCTGCAAGGCTTGACAGGAAGAATACACCCAGGAATATATACTCGTGCCGAGATGTGACATCTCTGCTTCTAATTTCTTCAACATACTTTTGTACACGCACCTGCTCAAACTATTAATGGCCGTTTATGAAAAGGGAAACGGTCAAGAGAGAATTAAGAAGAACAAAACTATATTTTCTGTGATCACGTTACTTTATAAATCATTTTTATGCTCAGTAACCAAAACATTAGACACATTACAACGATTAATCACAAAAATGGATGAGAGGAAGAGTGAAAATCCACCAGACACATGCAAGACACATACAATTAGCATTTTTGAATGTTACTCTGATTTAAAGCCCAACTTCTGTGCATAAGGAAGAATGAACGCTTCCAAGTTTCATCAGAAAACCAGGAGCTGGATGAGCCTTCTATATGCCAACATGTGACGGAAAAAAAAAAGAATAATAATTTGCAATGAATCCCGACATTTAATTTTATCCGGTTTTGCAAAAAACAAACAAAAAAAAATGTGTCTTTGAAGACCCACATGGATCTCTTTCCTCTACCTGATGCAACAAAAAGACACATGTGCACCCACATGAAAGTCATGCGAGCGCAGCCCATCAAAGGCTCAGCTGGAAAATTGTGAGGGGGTGTCACACGGTTTCTGGCAGACACCAGTCACACCGTTCTCCACGGTTCACATCCCTCCAGGGAGGGCTGGCTGCTGTCTGGAGGATGCTGTCGGGATTCTGAGACGGGAGCTCAGTTCTGAAGACGGCCATGAGGAGGATGAGGTGTGTGTGTGTGTGTTGGGAGGGTAGATAAAGGGGCAAAGAAGGAAGACAGGAAAGGAAGGAAGGATGAGGAGGTGGGAGGGCACAGGCCAAGCGTGAAAAGAAGAGGATGATGGAAGTGGGGGGTTTGTGCCTGGAGACAAAGGGAGACGACATGAAAGGTGCAACAGGGAGAAAACAAAGGACCTCACTAGATACACGTCTAATTTTCATTCATGTCTTTAGTTTACATTTGTATTTAATGTATTCTTAATGATCATTTGTGAATTTATTTTCACATTCAAGTTCATGCAAGATTTAAAAAAAAAAAGGAAAGGGGGGGAGTAAAGGGATTTTGAGACCAGAGAAATCCTCCAAAGGATGACACAAATCCAGGGTAGGTGAATGAAGAGGAGGTCGTTTACGAATGTAAATGCCAGCGTTTTAAATGCAATTTGAAGTGCACTCACATGCGACTTCACACCCCTCTGCGACTGGGTCATCAAATATGCATCTTCGGTGCCAAGTTTAAACAGGGCATGAAAGTAGGTGAAGCGTTGTGCAGATTTTCATGCCGCGGAAAATCAGGAGAGATACCAGGCTTTGGGATTCTGGATGTGTTGTTTTCAGATTTTTTTTCTTCTGTACATACAGGATGAAAGGTTGGGTTACAGTGATTCTGGGACTCCAAATAAACCAAAATGAACGAAGGAGATGGACCGACGACGTATATAGTAGTTAAATGTATTGAGTTCAAGGGGTAGGAGTTCATACGATTTTTTTACTTCTTACTCCTTTTTCGAGCATAAAACATTTGCTATTATATTTATTAATTCTCGTCTACTTTGTTTACGATGGTATATTTATTATTTAGTTATTTTTTATGTTATTGATTTATTGTTCTGCTGTTTTATTTATTTATTTTTTGTGCTTTTGTTCAAAATAAAAGATATCTATCAAATGAGTATTCTGTGAAAAGTTTTTTTTCCTCAAGTACACTTCCAAAACTAACTTTCATTGTGTGATGGAATCTCAACTGGAAGCTCACACTCCATTTTATTTTATTTTTACTTATATATTTATATTTTTATGTCCTGCATGAGGGACCTTCAAAGGTGAGTTTTTTTCCTTAATGTACATGATCAACCAAATAAACAAGTATCGCCTAGTATATATAATAATTATAGAAATAATTATTTCTATTGATGCCTCTTGTTTTGCACTATCCCCTTTGCTGCTGTACACTGGGAATTTCCCCGCTGTGGGACTAATAAAGGAATATCTTATCTTATCTTATCTTAAACCTATAACCAAACTGTTTTTTATGTGTAGCCTGCACAACATGTAGCAGGGGTGACGTCCAGGTTTCAGTACAACATGGGGACCATGAAACAGTTGTTTAACCCCCCCCTCTTCCGGTTTTATGTTGAAAACGGAGAGGACCAATCATACACGGATGAAATAGGACCCGGAGACGCGCCACTGTGGTCGGCTGCAGTTAAAAACGTCTTGTCACTGAAATCATTTCTGCCCTGATGTGCCAGAAGTAATGTCATGGTGCTGGAAGAAGACGAAGCCCCCGGCAACGTGGGATGGAATGAGGCAGGCGAGGGCCGGTCTACGCTCTGGCATGAAGTGTATTAATCCCTGGGGTCATGCAGCCAGCTGCTGACACAGGGTGGTTTTATAGTGAACCAGGGGACCATAAATAAGGCATTATGGGATGGGGGGGGGGCTTGGCTTAAATGTGCTGCTTTAAAAAGCTCCCATCGCCCTTAGCCTAGTGCCCAAACTGTTTGAAGACACAGACCAATGCTTGTACGGGTTTCATGGTGACCTCATCGTGACAGCAATCCATTTCACGTGACCGGATGAGACACAAGCAGGAGCCTTGTGGGATCTGCCCGTCTCAAGAGCGCGGCTCCCCTCGTCCCCGTCTGTTGTGCTGTTAATCATGCTGTAAGAGCTGCTGTGAAACGGGCCCTAATGGCGGTCATCTCATCCAGGAACAAAGCTCTTCAATCACTTCTCTGTGTTTTATACTGTACCGCGCTGGCTGGAGACGCCGAATTGATTGTGCATATTAGAACACTTTATCTTTCATTTACTATTCCCCTACATTTTCATATCTGCTGGAGATCTGCAAATTAGAGTTGAAATGTAATGCAGTCTGCAGTTCCCCGTCTCCATCCCTCATCTTTCCCGTCAGCTCTTTTACTTGTTAAGCCGCCTCCCTCCTCGGACTGTCAGGAATAGTTGTACTGATACTCCAGCATGAAAACTGTGTAAACCATCAAGCGCCAGAACAACCAAAGGGAACCATAAATAAACCAATGCGCCCAATTTAAAAACAAAAAATGCAGATTGTTATATTTTATAAGTGGGCCATATTATAGCATTGTATTTCAGAAAAGTAATAAGATATCTCCAATGAGTTAACATATTTCCAGCTTTGAAGCGAAAACCAAAAACCAGCCGAGTAATTTCAGAAATCGTGCGTGATATTTTTATGCTTTGACATGAGATCGGAGTTGGACTGGGGTCTATTTGGTGCACTTTTGAGTTGAGCTCTGGTTGTTTTGTTTCCACTGACGGCATGCTGCTTTTTCTGGGGCGACGTTGAACATTCTTTGCACACAACCGAGCTAGAAGTGAAACTTTTAATGAAGTTTAATTACTGACACAAAAAGCTTTATTTTCTCCGAGCAGCCTATGAAACAGAGTTATTCCTTTCCTTCGTGGAGTTATATTGCTTTTTGGGAACCTAAACGCCTGGAAAACTGCCAAAGCCGACACCAAACTGAGTTACACACAGCCCTCTGCTGAACTGCCTGAGGCGTTTGTTTCTGGTCCGCGGTATTCTGCCTTTACATTGGGATTCATTTGCGTTCCGTCTTCCCAGAGCTGGCTTTGCAGATCTTACTTGCTATCTTACTTGATTAAATTTTTCACCCATCAGTTGACCAAAAAGAAAGTGAGCTGGGCTTCTCAGGAGAGGTGCCTTCAAGAGACGGAGATAAACAGAAGCAACAAGACAAGCCATCTAAAGTTTTGGTTGTGTAACCAATGACTGGATGACTTAGCCATTTCTACAACCGTGTGATGTTTTTGTCCCTTTCGCAGAAGAAACAGCAGAAACATCAAGCTGGTTTCATGCAAAATTCAAGTTGCCATATGGCTCAGGAACATAAACCTGCTGTTCAAACAGAAAACATCTGACAAATATCCTTGTGTACGTAAAAACTTTGAGGATTTCCAGCTAAAAAGGAAGCCTGCTTGGAATTTAACACATCTAAACAAAAAGATGTCAAAAGTCTTTATAAATACTACACATAACAGATACTACTTTAAAACAACGACATTGGCTTTCAAAGGAAAATCCAATCAAATACTGAGTGTATTTGTCATTTCCATGAAATGTGCGGCAGGACTCAGACGCTGGATCAAAGCAGGATTTGTGTTGTCTTCTTCAGGGTCAGAATGGCGGAGTTGGCCACAAATTACAAGGCAATGCCTGTTACTTGTATATTTTCATAAATATACAAATCAAGGCATTTCTCTGTGATTCACTCAGTCACTAATTTGCATGCATCGCCTTGAACTTGTAGATTCCACCTTTCTGCTTCTCCCGGAAAAAAAAGACAACCCACCTGCGATTATATGCAAATTCCTTGCATGATCCAGCTCTGGCTCGAGGGATGCATCCGCTCGTAGCACAACTAAAGAGTGAACTACCAGAGCTACCCACACATAAATACAACTTGGCATTACCTTCCTCTGTGAGTGTGCGATCACTGGGTTTTCATGGTCCACGAAGCGTGAAAATCCACAAAATTTGAGAGGATACAAACGTTAGTTAATTACAACATGTGTCATTTTTAAAAGCAAAACTGACAGAAAAGGAGCTCCTAAAATAGCTTTGGGGGAAACATGAGAGGGATAGTGTCTGGATTAGTGTTAATGAAGGAACATTTAAAGCCAGATCTACTGTTTTGGGAGGGATTAGGACACTTAATCGGGATGTGATACATATGGCATTAAAATATGGAAACAACTGCTAAAAATGCATAAGCTCCTTTTATTGAGGATTACTCTTTACTTAATGATACAATGTGGATCCAAGTGAGGGGAGCTGTGATAGGAGATGTGAGGAAGCAAAAGAAAAGGTAGAAACTTAAACGTGGGAAGCACAGCAAAAGTTGCTTGTTTCGCTTTGTTTTCAGTGTTTTCATTTACGAGGCTGATGTTTGATGTGTGACTTGATATTTGAGCATTAGTTGAAAAAAGAAAAAGGATTTCCTGAACGGCGCTGATGGTGACGGTGCTGTTACAGGCAACAAGATGGAATCCCGGAAATGCAATTTCCTCAAAGGTGTTGAGTCAAATGCCAGCGAAACGGGCAATTTGGACGCAGAGAGAGATCGTTCCTGTGCACATGGTCATTGTCATCTCTGTTTCCTGAATACATGTCTGGAAATCAGTGACAGTCAGAGGGGGAGACACCAGATATAAGGCGAGCCTCTTAAAAACAGCTCATTTAACCCACATTCTCCCTCAAACACCCAAGTGTGTGTATATGGTAAGGCTGAGATACACAATCTTACAGAAAGGATCCCTCCCCTAATCTATTTTCTTTTTTATTGTACATATGAAGACAGAGACAAAATCAAACTTGACATGATTTAAGTGGCGGGCTACGTAACGCAAAGAGAAATCCCATCTTGATGCAGTGACCTGCCACTAGAACGAGTCCTCGGACAGCTGCGCGCAGACACTGAGCGATGAGCGAGTGATGTGGCGTTGTCACGACAACACTACATAACATGCAGTGATAAAAAGAAGCCTGAGATGTGATGCTTCCCAATCGAGATGCGTTGCCGAGGCCAATCAGATCTGTGCTGTTCAGTTGAAATAAAAATATCATAAACAAAACTGCTTCGAGGTCAGATGAGGAGCACGAAGGGGGGGGGGGGGGGGGGGGGCTCCGTGTGATTGGTTAAATGGATTGGCTGGTAAGCAGAGTGAGTAAGAAAGCGTGTGTGCAGACGTGGCATAAATCAAGTGTTAAAAGGACATTCACAGGGACTCCAGCGCATATTGATTAGTCATTATTTGTACTAACTGGCCAAAAGGAAAGGGGATGGGGTGAGAGTGGATGTGATGGCAATCCATTATTTGATGGGGGGAGGGAAAGATTCTGGCAGGGATCAATAGGGTTTGCAAAGATCGAGCTGGTCCGCTGTTAAAATTTCACTGAGGGGCAACAGAACAATAAAACTTGAATATCTCCAGCATTAGTAGAGGAGCAAATGGTCCCTGCCATCTTGGCCATCCCAGGCTGCATCCGTCAACGTGTTCCTGTGAGCACTTTAAGGGAGGAGGGCTTTTTAAAACTATTTATCTTAATAATTATTTGTCATTTAAGCCATTTTAAAAGCCTGAAGAGGTTGTTTGGCCAAGATGGGATTCACAAGAGAAGGAAGACAGAAAAGGTGACTTACTAACAATAAAACACACACACACACACAAGGAGGAAATATTAATGGGGAAAAAATGACATGCCTCATCAACGGAGACTGGAGGAAATAAAGTTTTCCACACTGGAGCACGAATGCTGTCAACACCTCATAGCCCCTTCCTTCTGCACTAATCTATCACTTCCCTTCCTCCTACTCCATCCCTGGAGGCTGCTTGGAATAAGGACAAAAAAAAAGTTCTCCTGCATCTCTTTTATCCCTTTATCCCCTGCTACTCTTCCTCTTATGGGAACATAAGCTGGCAGTTTTGACACCGGTTGTCGGCCGGAGCAGAGAGCAGCGGCTCGCAGGCGTCTGGTTCCTGTCAGAACTCGAGTGGACGGCGTGTGGAATAAGATATGTGGGAGAAGAGGGGGAGGTGGTGGCCTGGCGTCTTGAAAACTTCAGGTAATGAGGACTAATTGAGATCCCCTTTAATCTTCAATATTTCCTGCACGTGTGCCATCAAAAGTGATTTAAGAGCCCAATCACCAAGCAGAGAGGTGACATATGAGCAGGAGCTTTTACTGAACTGGTTAGGAAATCAGTCATTTAGCTTACTTGTATAAAAACAGCAACAAAAAAGGACATTTTGTTCCCTTTCGGCTAAGTTACAATATCTTTACCACTCTGAAGAGAACAGGCTGTAATGTTGTCTCTTGTTTTATATTTCTATTAATAATAATAATGACAAGAAGAAGAAAAAGGTAGAAATACAAAGGTTTTAAAATATATCTCAGGTTGGAGGACTAGGCTATTTTGAAGCGAGGCACAGCTCCCAGAGAAACGAGGCGTTCGATAAAAAAGATATGCAAATCAGTCTGTTGATCTCATTTCAGGTGGCAGCTACACAAAAACAACATTCCTGATCAGCGCGCCTGATAACGCGGCATTATGTGAACCTGTGAGATGACAAAGGGTTTTTCCTGTTCATTGTTTGCTCATTTCAACACACTAAATAAATATTTAATCTTGCTGTTTGCTTTACAGCTGCTGGCCTCTTGAAGGTATTTTGTGAAATACTGTGGCCTAATGAAGGCACTTTATTTACACCCCGGCACATTTCTGTAGCCCTTGAAACTGGTTGTGTGGTAACTTTTACTTGTATCTGGGCAGCTGAAGCTGAGGATGGACTGAGCGACTACCAGGGGATTGATAGTGTTTTTTTGTCTGAGCTGGACTTCATAGTGGGAGCCTTTCTGGCAAGACAAAATCCAGCACGCTTATGACAATGTAATTGTTTCATGATTGCTTAAACACATGTGGACCTAACTACAACATGGCAGAGGGAAGGAATGGTGCTCAACAACAGCTCCTAAAAGGCCTAGCAAAAACACTAGGGCTGGGCGATATATCGAGATTTTAATATATATCGATATATTTTCAAACGCGATATGGTACGAGACAATATCGTTTATATCGATTTAAAAAAAAAAAAAAAAAATAATAATTTTTTTTTTTTTTTTTTATTTTGATATAGCTTATTTTGTGACAAATTGACTTGAATGTTTTATTTGAGATTTGCACAAATGTTTTGTTATTTGCACAACTGTCAACCTCAGTGGAAAAGTCTGCCTGTTACTGTCTACATTGTATTAATTGTACAGTGTATTTTAATTTAATTGTTGTGCAGGAAAGGGATATTTGTTTTATTTTATTCAAGAAGCATTTTTATTCTATATATGCAGGCAGTTTATTTTTATTTCATTTGTTTTATACATTTTGATATTGTGCAGACCTCTGTTAATTAAAGGTACCTGTGTGACATTTGGCACGAGGCTTTGTATTAAAACTGACTGTTTTTATAAGGGTTTGCCTCAGAAAAAAATGAAGCTAACAGAGATGCTATGCTATAATGCTTTGGGGGAAACCCCAATTATGGCACAGAAAAAATATCGAGATATATATCGAGTATCGCCATTCAGCTAGAAAATATCGAGATATGACTTTTGGTCCATATCGCCCAGCCCTAAAAAACACAGATGCCACGACGGACTGAGGATTAAAACATCATTTGGACTCGTCTACTAACTCAAAGTTATTGTTGCATTGAACCAAAAGAAAACACTATGGAGCTGACGGGGGTTCAGAGCTACATATCAGGCTTTGCGTGAGGCTACGTTGTAGAGACGAGCTTTTGATCTCTCATCCCCCAAACCTCAGATTTCTGCAGCGGTGATAGCTGAACCAACCAGAACTGAGACGCATATTTAGCACCCGTTTACACCAGCGTTTGGTAACACTGCTGAATAAGCTGACCTGCCAAAATAAAAATGATACACGAGTGCCTTTGTATAACTGACAGCTGAACGGCTAATGAAGAAGCATTAATGTACATGGAAGGATGCGTCACCACCCGCCCACAGAGTGAGAGCAGGTCAAAAAACAAGGGAGAAGACACACTTACACTGTCACATCCGACGCTGTCGTCTAGCAACTAAGCCACTGTGGTTAGGTGCAACTGAAAAACACTCCTTTACCCAGTTTATTTTATTTTTTTAAGCACAGGAAGAGTTCACAATACAACTGCATAGTTGCACATTTTAAAAGGAGTTTTCCTTTTTTCATTCCCTAAATGGGAAGTTCACTTTAGGTTTCCTATCAATACGCTCCATTAATTTAATTCACAAACTCTTCCAAAAGTTATTTTATGCATGTTATTGCCTCGTTTGAAGTTCAGGATTTTTCCTTCTAGGACGCAACATTAATGTGAAATACTCCCACAATCAATGCCTAATGGCTTCCTTGGCACAATGTCAAAACAAAGAATGGCGAGCTGCCGTCCACTAATGCAAAATGAAGTGTTTCAGACAGAAACCCACAAGAACTGTGACGGTTCAAGAAAATGAGTGAACATCAAAGGATAGAAGCAGAGTCGAGTCGAATCCAAAATATCACAATTCACCTGTCAATCAAGGTAGTATAGATACTTTAATCTTCTCCATTCAGAAGTCTTATGAAGAGTGCAGCACAAGATCAAAATCGGTATTCACAGTTTCCAGAGACCAGGAAACTTGATTCTTGAAAATAAGAAAATAAAGCACAGAGGCTCAGAGTTCACAGCTCGCATTTGTTCCTCCGTGCGTCGTCTTCCAAGTTGCGAAACCAACTCCGTGACAAAAACAAGCCTCTCGTGCTCCTGTGGTGAACTATTAATACACTTCCTCACAATGGTACATTTGCATAAGCAAATGAGGGCAGAAAGGAATGATTACATTTTGTTCCTACAGTTATTGCACCGGCAAATCTCCGCCCAGCAGCTGCCGGTCTCATTCACAGACCCGCCAAGTCGTTTCAGTGCCACTATAAAAAAGGCGATAGATCGTCAATGTCACCGCTGAGAGTCGGCGCATTGAAATCCAAGATCCAAACATGCAGATTCACACTCCAGAACGCTCTGAAAGCAGCTTGGAGAGTCTTCTCCGGCAATCCTAATTAGTTGAATGACTTTTTCCTTTCTTCTACCAGAGTGACTTCATCGCATTTATTTAAATATAGAAAACAACTCTTTGAGCAGAGTATGTGTGTATGTGTGTGTGTGTGTGTGTGTGTGTGTGTGTGTGTGCGTGCGTGTTTGTGTGTGTGTGGAAGGGGGTGGCGGATAATTACATTGAAGATGTTGAAACAGGGGTCTCTTTATCCCAAATGCAGTTAGACTTAATAAAGCGGAGAGGATAATGGGGGCTGCAAACAGAGGCTTAATTTAATTCAGACAAAAAAAAAGCTTGTGAGTTATCGCTACATTAAAAAAAAAAAAGAAATCATCATTCTGCACACAATCTCACTGAATAAAACAAAAATGGTTATGGCAAAGTGGCTTGAGCTCTTTCCAGCCATATCTGATCTGCACAGGAACACGTATTTTAGTAATGAAAAAGGGCCGTACTGGACATTACAAATTGGAGGTCACGGTTCAGAGGCAAAGAAAGTGTTCGTCTCACTTGTTTGTGCGTATTTTACATTGGAACAGAAACAAGTATCATATACGTGTTTGTACATCTTTAGTAATTAAGTGTTGCATCTTGGATGGGAACAGGAACAACAGGTGAGTTCTCTCCATTGCGAAACCCATGTCTGCCCTTTAACTTTTCATTTTCCCTCTCAACATCTCAGCACCGCTGCACTAAATAAAAGAACGGTGGTTGTGATGAAGCTGCAGCTCCCGCTGGCTGACCTCTCCTGACAGCTTTAGTGGAACTTCCCCTATTTTCTGCCCACCATGTGGGGGACCTGAGGCCACGGCGCTGTGGGAAGTATGCCGGTGTGAAGGAAAACCTTGGGATGCCTTTTGTCCATTTGCTGCAACTGCACACTCAAACACAGCTGCATGCATCGGGAGTGGCATTTACTCGTGTAGGCATGAAGCTGCAGTGATCAAACCGGCATCGGAGACTGCAATCTGTCAGATATGCGGCCACAGGGATGCTGTACACACTAACAGGCTTTGTTGGCATCATAGGTCAAGGTCACCGCTTCAAAAACAATCTCATGGTTTATCAACGAAATAGCTTCTTTTACCAGTTATTTTCTGCTAACATGTGCTCTTGCTTTCTACTTCCATATTGCACACCCGTGTAAACACGTTCGACCTGTCATTGGTTCATAGACAGTGCTCGTTACCAGCGGTGTGACACTATCTGTGGCACGGTTCACTCATCGCTTTATGGCCCGTCTTGTGAACCAGGTTGTTTTTTTTCTGTGAAGAAAAGGTGGACGTGGACGTCAGCAGAGGTAACGCTGCAGGGTCTCCATCTACGGTGGAGATGCATTGTTGGTTCAGTGTAGAGGCTTAACTCAACTTTATAGGTGATAAACGATGCACAAATCACCTTAAATATGATTTATACTTTACTTAAGGCTGATGGTCAACACCATCAGTGCCACTGAATGGAAATAAGTCTAAAAGAGCAGGATTTAATGTAAAAAAAAAACTTAAAATTTAATGAATTTTGCCAAGTGGGTAGAAAAGCGGACGTCACGTTTATTGCACTTTTGTTTTCTTTGTTGCATTTTTTTGAGTAGATTTGTGTGTTATTTGTGTTGGAAACACTTTTGCAACTATTAGTAGTCGTTTCTCGCCAACTGTGAAAGACGATTCACGACCATGCTTCTAAAAGCCCAGGTAATCATTTTTCCCATCTTTCAGAAGTGGAATCAACCATTTTGGAAATATGGATGAGCTACATCGATACGGTCTAATAACTGATTTGCACGGCATAATGTGCATGATTCATTGTCTACTTCAGTCCTATTCAGGGTCCAAGCGGTGGAGAGTAGGAGAAGCATCTCAGAAGTGAACGGATGAAAGGTGGAGTCCAACAGGACACCAACTTATCCCAGGCCACCGAATATCACAGAATGGGAATGTACTTCTTCTGGAAATCTAGTTTTCCCATATGTCAGGGTTGCGATTATTTCTTTTTAGGACACAAACAATTAGCCTTTAATGATACCAAAAAAATCTCTAATTTATAATTAATATCAAGAATTCACCAACAAATGTTTATTATTTCATATTCATTCGACCTCTTCCGAGCCTGAGAAGTAAGGATCAAGTAGACGGTGACTGCCCTGTACTCCGATTTCAAGGTGGTGGTATTTTTTTAACTAAAACCAAAACAATCCATAATTTTTATTTTAAAGATGAGAACACGTCCACCGAGACTGATCTGTCATGGCCAAACTTGCAAAGGATTTATCCCCTCCATCAGAAAGACCGCTACATTGTTACCGTAGAAACAATCCAGCACCGACCACTGGGTCTCTCATTATGTGTGCCTGCTCATTAAAGTGCTGTGTGCATGTCTACATGATGCATGTGCACAGAGCCCACTTAACATTCGCGGGACAGTGTTTTATGAAAGCAGTGTGTTGGTAGAATGACAACATAATCTGTGTTGTGGCCATCGGAGTCCTAGAAGCGTACATTTCTGTGGCTAACCATAATGAGCGACCAGCTCACGAGGCTCCCAGCAGAGGACGGAGCGCTGCCGCCCCGTTCGTTTGTTTGGAAGTCGTCTCATATTAGAGGAAAGGCGTTCAGGCCGGAGTCGTGTCGTCTCTAAAATATGAACATGAGCCAAAAGCCTTTGAAGAGGTTCACATCCATGGAAATAAAATGAAAGTGAGCGTCGCGACACAGAGTGCTAATGACTGCAACATCCCACATCATCAAACAAAAGACGATCCCTTATCACTACCGCTGCGTTTAATGCCCCAGGGGACTAAAGCGAACCCACACAACACACAAATACTACACTATTTGATGGCTGTGTCAAAATCTTAGCCTATTTCTCAGTTTCTCACTTCCACCAGAGATGGTAATATCCACTAGGTTTATCAAAGTCGCAGCATGGTGCGCTAACTGCTGGAATAAAAGCAGGGGTTTTCACACAGAGAGCTCTGCTATCACTAATGATTAACCAGAGTTCGGACGGCGCAGCGCTTCTCTCGACACTTCAAAGACCAAATGCAAAGGAGATTCAATTGCTTTAATGGGCCCGGGGCCGACCCCAGCAGAGAAGGCACACTTCAACCCATCAATAAATGTCATAAGCTCTTCAAAGATGAGGGCTATGATGTAAGTTTTATGCGCTGTAAGAACATGTCTTGTTGGAAGAGGGGGACATGAGAGCGGCTGACGTGCTGGGAAAGAAAAAGGAAGGTGGAGATCTCAGGGATGTTTGTGTGTTTTCTGGTAATGAGCTGCAGCAGAAGGAAGATCTGGTGGAAAATCACCAAGTAAAAAAGGTGAAACAATTGGACAAACCTGTTTTTCAAGGCAGATGGTGTGATGAGTGAGTCTCATGGGTATGTCAAAAAACGTTGAGAAGAGCTAAGTAATGAAAACACAGTTTTGTGTTTGGGTCAAAGAAAATAGAGCTACAAAGTCCTTAAGGTTGAATCTCATCATTTCTCCACTCTGCTCTGCTGCTGTAGATACTTTGTAAGAAAAAAAAAACATTGAAACAAGAAAGGCCATGTTTGCAAGAGGAGAGGACAGGGAACAAGAAGTGCATACATACATTAATACTGAATGTTACATGCCGTTGGGGAGTAAGCAGGAGTATATGAGATAACCAGAGTAAAGAGGGCAGGAGAAAGGAACAGGAGCGTGAAAATTTCTTAAAGGGTGTTGCAACATGAGGCAACGCTCAACAAACTCCTCTGCTTCATCCCCAATGGCTCAACTGTTTCATATGCATCTCTGCACAAAACCTTTTGTTGTTGCCTTCCTTTACAACCGAAGTCCACACGGGTATCATCGTACAGTATGCATCCCTATGTGCTTGATATCACTAATAACAATGTCGTAGGTTTGTGCCTTTACTGTCAGTGGATCCTCTGAAGGTGGAATTATGGAGAGGAGGATGTAAAATCCATCCCTGAGCCACTAGGAAGTTGACCCCAGCTGTAAATCAACCAGAACTGTTATCGCGTGTTTCAAAGACTGAGCGACAAAAGCCATTCATGGTTTAGAGGACGAGCGGGGGTTAACAGGGAACATCTGCCCGGATAATAGCGAGGCGGCTCTCGGGGTCTGTCGGTCACTGAGCAGTGGGACACTCCAGGAAGAGCCTCCCTTCTTTCACCTTCTTTCATGTCCTCCTTACATGTATTATACCTTTTATTTCAACTTAGGCATTTATAGGCCGAGATCAAAACTTATTAAATAGTAGGAACATAAATCCCCTTTTCTGTTAAGAACTTCAGGACAGGATGATCTAGTACAGGGAGTTTGGGACCTCCTGCAGCTCTTCCGGGGGACTACCAAGACATTCCCAAGCCAGAGGAGTTATAATCTCTCTAGCGTGTCCGGGGATTTGCCACAAGGTCTCCTCTGAATTGGACATGCCTAAAACATGTCCCACGGGAGGCGTACGGGGGCATCCTCACCAGATCATTAGACCACCTCAACTGGCCATTCGCTGTGGAGGAACAGAGACTCTACTCCCAGTCTCTTGCTCATGACTGAACTGTTCATTCCAGTCCAGTCAACCTTCGGAGGAAACTAATTTTAGCTGCTTGTATCTGCAATCGTATTCTTTCAGTTGCAACCCGCACTTCATGGCCACAGGTGAAGGTAGGAACGTAGACCGACCAGTAAACAGGTCTTGCCTATTGGCTCAGCTCCCAATTCAACACAACCGACCACCTGTCAATCTCTGACTCCATTCATCACTCACTCATGAACAAAACCCTGAGATACTTAGACTCCAGAGAGGACATCCCACCCTTCCAAGACTGAGAACCATGGTCTCAGATTTGGAGGTAATAATCCTCATGAGCTTCATGAAACTGGTGACAAAGCCCAGCCCTGAGGGAGTCCCTCTCCCACCCAATCACTACTGGCAATGACAACTAAACCCCTCGCTGCATTTGTACACGTACTGAATGGTTCACACTCAACAGACCCAGTACTCCATACTCTCGGACGACCTCCTACAGAGTTCCTACAGGAGCTTTTTTCCAAGGCCACATGTGAACTGGTTGGGCAAACTCCCATCTCCAAGATCCTAGACAGGGTATAGAGCGGGTCTAAGGTTTCAGGATGGAACCCACACCTAAGATTGGATGATTGATCAGACATAAGCAGTACATAAGTAAATAAGCAAAGGTCCAGGCAGGGACTGGGAAAGGACGGTCAGGCTTAAGGAGTAACATCTGCTAAATGATAGGAGTTCTCTCTCTTCTTCTAAAAAGGGAAACAATTTCCTAAAGTAAAACTCTTTAAATATCTTATGACGTACAAGAGGACTATATCAAACCTAAGATGAGCTGCTTAAAAGGAAAAAAAAAAAAAAGTACTACGCGAGGACAGACCTGGCCGCACAATGCATTACATGCATAATACATGCAGGTCCGAAGTGCACATATGCACACATGGGGGATTGGAGCCTGACGGCTGAGTGATGTAGAGTGCAATCCATGACACCAAATGTGGGTCAAAAGCTTTTTAGGGGTCCCACCAACCTATTAGCCCAGCATGCTGTTCTCCTGGTTTAACCCAAATGTTCAAAAGTTCCCCCACTTACATTCCTGTTCCACTTATATCTCCATCCCCTCCTCCCACTGTGACCGAGTGAATCCTGCTCCCAGCGGGACATAAAACAGAATACATCACGCAAACCAGGCACCATTACCAGAACACTAATGTGCAACATGCTGTCAGAGTTAGCCCAAATCCAGTTAAGCTCTTTCAGAGTGCTATTAGGAATGTTGGCAAATTCCTTGATCTGATGAATATTAAATACCTTAAGTGGATTTAAGAGAGACATTTGTGATTTTAATGGATTCACTGCTTCCAGGGCCTTTGTGAATGCTGGTACAGTAGGCTTAAGTGCTGGCAACCACTGGTACCATTTAAGAGAAGAAGAAAAAAAACCTCCCTTTGTTTTCACCAGAATACTTTATTTTTCTTTGGAAGGAGCCAAACATGTTTTAAAGCACATTAATGATAATCTTTATAACTGTATTATTAGACAAAGGGAGAAGAAGAATTATTTTTATTTCTAATCATTTTTATAAGAACTCCACATTTTCCTAAAGATCTGACTTGCCAATGGGGATTTTTAGCCACTTCCCATTTTCTTTCATATTAAAAATTAACTGGATACATTCAATTTATCAACAATGAGAAGCAGCAGAAGCTGCAGCTCGGCGCCCCACTAGATTGATTTTTGGACTCTTAGCATGTAATAACCTGATAACAACCTGAGCATGTTCAGCAGAATGATGCTGCTCCTTTCTACAACTTATATTGGTTGTAGGAAGTACAAACTGCGTTTTATTACTGCCCTATTCTGCATTCATAGTGAACTTCCACAAGATGTTTCTAAAGAATGCAGTTACAGGTTTACTAATAAATAAAGAGATAATCTGGATTTCTCTGTATGCTAACCCTCAAAGTGTGAGTATTATGCATCTACAGTGATTTACTAAAATTACTATTTGAATTTTTATTTTTCCTTCCTTCTTCTAAAACTAACACCTAAACAGGGGGGTCTTCAGACGGACGGACAGACAGTCTGGCTCCACGGAGGAGAGCGCATCATGACATCATCATGCTATCAGACACGGTCAATAATGGGTGGAGATGGCCCCTCAGACTGTCCCTGACCACACCAACACACACGGCGTAGAAACATGCGCTACATATTTCTACAGTAATCACTTCTTGCTTTCTGGTGCTCAGTTTAACCCCCACCCCCCCATGTCCCGCAGGGGTTCGGCCTGTGTCTGCGGCCTCGTGAGCAACATTACCGGTTCTCACAAATGGAAGCGACGCAGATACAGTTACAGAGCTATAAAAGAGAAAAGACCTCTTAAAACGGTGTGTGTAACTCATGTTTTAGTGGCACTGAAATATAGCACCCTTGCTTAATGCATTTTTAACTAAATTTTATTGTCATTGTTGCTACAGAGCATTTAAAAAACAAATCCCCTAAGGAATCAAGTGTAGACTATTTCTTCTCTTCATAGATTGTTGGCATTTTTGCACAACTTTAGGACAGTAACTAGTGCTGTTATATGATAAAAAAAATATTAAAGATCTTATCTTCAAAACATAGTTAATCATCATTGCATTTAGTGCTAAACTAATATATCCAGGTTAAGCAGCAAAAGAAACACAAAAGGAAAAACTATGCTAATAGGCCTATGCTTTTTTTCCCCCCTCTGGATGTAATATCAGAAATTTTGAATCTTGCTGCATTAATTATTTGGACAACAGCGGTAATCTTGGATTAATGCTAATATTAATTTAGCTCAGATCAAACCCTAAATTCAGCTGCTGATTAAGACTCAGAGGGTGGGTTGGTAATACTTAGTGCAATCGCAGCAGGACGTCTGCTATTAAAATGTTAGGAGTCTTCAGCTTCAACAGTCAACACTGAATTATGAGACATAATCCTCAACAGTATCTGTCAACACTGCACTTAGGGGAGTTGCATTATTTTTTATTCCAGCTGTTCCTTTTATTTGAGCTTGGACTGGATTTATAAATGTTGGAAACATTGTGTTACCCATTTTTTTGTTGTCGTTTTAGGATGAGAATAAAATTATTGAAATGCTATGAAGAAATGAAAATATTCAAATTAGTTTTGACGGAGGTTTGCCTGTATTATTCACTTGAATTGATTCACACCTTCATCCTTTTTTCTTCACTCAATGTACAATGCAATTGTGAAATGGGATTGAATTCTTTTGTCATATTTTTTGTGAGATTGGCTATGAAATATGAGTCTTTTACAAACAAGGTTTCTGCATATTGTTTCTCCTTTTCAGTGTTTCTTCTGCTAAAATGTTTAATTGCTTTTCTCATTTAGGCAGTTGAATATTAAACTATTTGGACCCTATTGGGCCTCCGTAGACTCCTAGGAAGCAGTGTGTGAGCTGATCCGTTAATATCCAACAGCAGACAAAAACAACGTGGACCAGAAACATTAAAAGCAACTTGAAAATAGAAAGAAGCCCTCATAATCCTTTTCCCCCTGAAAGAAGACGTGTTGGTTCTTTCAGCTTGCTTCTTGTTCAAACCGAAGAACACCTTAATGACCCCCAAAAACCCACTGAGCCGTCCTCTCCCACATCTAGACAGGCTCACCCCCCCAGTGGCAGAACCTCCGTTTCATCTGGAACGCATGGCCTTGATCCAGGGATTACAAGTATAAGAAGACATGTCTGCCTTTCCTCATGTACCATATACCAGCAGCAGATTGTGGCTGACAGACACCGACTGTAACATAACCCGCCTCACCCTCTACAGCAATATAGAAATCATTTGAATGTGACATGTTGAGAGTACAAGCTGTTTTAATCACTTCAAGTGGCCGTGTAAACAGCAGGTGTAGGCAGAGGTGTTATAATTTACTTTGTTCATTACATTTAATTGGTTGGCATTAAAGAATAAAAGACGACGACATATACAAATCTAGGAGCCCTTAAGCTACCTTCACCAAAGGTTGAATGCCGTATTTGGACTTTGCAGCTCTGGTATCAACACATTTAGGGGAACTAAAGGAGACACTTTGATAAAGCTCTGCATCTAAACAAACACAGGAAATAAAAGCATGAGTAGTAGCTAGTAGTAGTAGTAGCTCACACCCACTGCAGTACCTTCGGTTTATTCAAACACTGAGATGCAGTCTTTACTTCGGGAAAACCTATTAAAACAACATTAGCATGCATTCAGGTCACATCGCACACACATCGCCATGAATCTCCCTCTTTGGATCATAAGTCACGATGAAACTCATCATCTGCACTCCACACTGCACAGATCTAAACTGAGCCATTAGAAGAATCCTGCGTGAAACCGCAGACGAGACTGGATTCATAAGGTGTGAAGAACTAAGGAAGAAGGTTCCCTGCGGGTGGACTGATTTGATGCCGTTTCTTCAACTTTGTGTAGGATTTTAAACCACAAAAGCACAACATCGATAAAACCAGACTCTGGACTACTTAATCACCAACACATTTTTATGGCCTTTCGATTCATAGCATCTCCTGCCAGAACTGCAACAGCATTTTCACTTTTATCTGTCTGTTATATGTATATTGTAGTTATATCCACAAATTCCTCGCGGCAAATCCTAATGCTTTTCCTGGCTTCCCTTCCTGCCCAGAGACGGTGGATGAGATTGAGCCGTTTCATTGCTTGGAATGTGTCTGACATTTAAACCACTGGTTGTCAATTAATCATGAATCGTTTATATTTATATGAATATTACTTATCATAATATTCATCCATCCACCCACCGCTTATCCGGGACCGGGTCGCGGGGGCAGCAGCCTCAACAGAGATGCCCAAACTTCCCTCACCCTAGACACTTATTATAATATATTTTGATTAAATAACCACAAGAAGTTTAATATATTTTGATTAAATAACTACAAGAAGTTTGCTGCCACTCACCAGTTACTCTGGTTTGTGAGAGAATATAGACGAATGTGTATGATCTAAGGATAATATGAACTACTGCATGTTCCTTATAAAGCTTAAAAAACAGCTGCAGTATGGTGAACTATACATTTTGCTAAACGTTTGGTTTTACATGCCGTTAGCTTTGGAGACAGTTGATCATATTGCTGATCCTGAACGCCTGAGTCACCTTCTGCCATTGAGATGAGTTTCTGCAGCGCCACAGTTCAAGCGAGTCTCTGTTATGCAGATTTTTCCAACTGCAGGCTCAGTACGGTGGCACCGGACCAAAATCCTGCCGCTGTTCTCGCCACTAGACCGGTTCTGAGTTCACAGAAACGATTTCAGGCCCACGGGACGACCCTCAAGCAGGGAGGCTCCCCAAACCGTGGACAAACCTTCTGTTCTGCCCGCTGATTGGTGAGAACACACGATCATACTATGCGTGGAAGTCGGAGCCAACAAATAGATGGCGAGTGCCAGACAGTGCAGCATCCGAGGCGACTAGCAAGTGAGTCACCTTGGATTGTGTGACGTCTTAAATGGCTGTAAGTGGAAAATTCACAGCTGCAATTTCTTTCAGGTTATTTTGGCAGAGAAAAACGCAAACTGCTTCTCCACACCTCAACCGATTACATTAAACACTGAAATTGACTTCTATATGGGATTTTGAAAGATTTCCCATCATCTTAAGCAAAGCCGGTCCGCCTCGACCAGAAATGACAAAGTGTGCAAGTATAAACACGAGCACAACGGTGGAATAGTCAAACTGTTGTGGAAACAGAAGAGATAAACAGACTGGGAAACACATTCAGGTCAGATGTCTGGGATTACAGAAGCTAGAATAGAATAAACATGGATGGTATCTGATGTTAAGTGGATTATAGAGGATAATGAGAATGAAAGCCTTTTTCTCTGAGAGTCCTGTCATACAGCAGAAAACAGGAACACTGACTGTTTTGGCTAAGTTTACAAATGTAATGAATCCATGCTTAAGCTTTTATAGTCTAAACAAATCTGTTTGAAAGCCTGTGTTTACGGTATTAAAAGAAGTCCTGAATCCAGAGGTGTGTTAATTCAGCAATGAATGAAACAAGGGAATAAAAATAATGCAACATGCGGTAGATATACGCTTATAGGTTTGACCCAACTTTCACCCCTTGATTTTATAAGATGTGCAGGGCACATGTTCCCAGGAATACTTGATGTGGTTGGGCTTCCTGTTGTGCAGCTGCAGTGGGGCAACCCCCAGTGAACTGCTATTTACACATATGGAAGGGTCATGTATGTTTTAAGGCGCATGCATATTTTTCTTTCAGCTCTGTTTTGGTTTCCAGCACTGCTGCACCGAATACCTAAACCTCCACATCACACTGAGGCCAAAGCTGAGCATTTCAGAAAGTATTTCAGTTGATATGAAGCCTGGTTTGTGCATATTCCTACGTAGTAGTGCGTTTCCATAAGTGACAAGTGCAAGCTTTGTGGTTGGTTTTTCTGCAGATGTAGGAAATATGCTGCCATCGCTAGTCGGGCATGCAGAACAGCGGAGCCACCTCACTGGTTAATTTAGGACCTATTTCCATTCACCGCCAACACTGCGGCATCTCAGATGACACATGAGCTCTGCATTCAGTGCATGCTACTGGGTACCTTTGCCGTGTGCGACTCCCTGCACATCATTGATTTACTGCTTCGACTCGCCTGCATTTCCAGCGGCCATACATGCACACGAGAGCAAATCAGGGATGTGCACGGAACTCAAAATAGCAAGAGGTATCTCAGGTTCACACAAGTACAGAGTGTGCATAGAAGATACGTGGAGGAATGCGTGCACGGGGGCACACACTGTGAACGGCGGCGAGGCGACCGCCGCCTGTTTGTTTGCCTGCGACGCTTCTCTGGTGTGTTTGTGATACTACATGGCCGCCCGGCCTCGCGACGAGGCCCCCGTATTCCCCTGGTGGAGATGAAATGTAATGGAGCCGATTCAATAAGAGCGCTGCCTCCTCGGAAACGCGGGGAATCAAATCACGCCGAATCCCCCGGAGCCTTCCCAGCATTCACCGCTGCCTCGTAGATGGGAGGAGAGTAAAACAACAGTGGCTAATCCACTTGGTTGTTTGTGCTCTCGCTCTCACACAACAGGAACGGCGTGCGGTGCAGCAAATGTAGAGGGCTAGTAAAACGATTCAAGCACATTCGGGGTGCAATATGCTTCGAGCAAAGTAAGTTAATTAACTGCAGCGATCACAGAAGAGGCACGCTCGCTTGATGAGATGGAGAAACAAACATTCACTGGACATTTTATGCTTTTGCTTCACAGGTTCCAACTGTGCACAGCAAAACCTCAAAAATTATTATTTTTAGCAGCAATAGTGAGAAAACATTTGTGAGAAAAACAAAAGCTATGTTCTGGACGGCATTTTACTCGGCAAGTTGAGAAGGAAAGACAGCGCTGTCCCAGCAGTAAGGTTATGCAATTTGGTTGCAAGCCAAAACAAAAACATAAAAAAAAAAATGTTTCCAACCTGACAACAACGTGCCACCTACGCAATAAAGCACGAGGTAACACGACTAAAACACCATGCTCTCCTGGAAAAACATCCTTCCAACTTCATGTTAAAATATGCAACTCTGCACATAAATTAGCTGCATTAAAAAAAAAAAAAAGAATAAAAAAAAAAGACTGAGCCTGTGAGTTGAAGTTTACAAAACCGACTTGAGAAACAGTTAAAAGCTGTTTAGGGTTTGTTTCGGCACACCGGGCCTCATGGCCATGCCTTGATAAAGAGAGGAAATGGCAGACTGCTCCCAAAGGCTTCTGAAGCTCTTTTTCCAGCCTCTTTTGGCTGTTTTTGTTTTTAAAACCGCTGCTGGTAAATTGAAATTTCTGAGGGTGCGAGGTCCGAAGGAAAACGAGACAATTAAAAATGAATTCCACTGGATATTTATGCAGCTGCAGCCTGGCGATGCAAAGAAAAGCAATTGTATGTCTGACAGCCCCGGGAGGAACTGATTCAGTGATTCTGCTATTCTCATTAACTCCTCTTGTTCAGTGCAAAGGTTAGGGGAGAGCTTTCCTCTTGGCCTCCAGAAGTTTGGATGAAATGCTTCACAAAGATCCCGATGGCTGATGCCAAGTGTCATAAGCAGCAGCAGCAGCAGCAAGACCACAGACGTTGGGGACAGTTAAAATCTGTGATTTACGAATGCCGGATATCATTTAATCATTTAATATTCCAACTTCAATGACATAATAATGTAGATGAATTTGTCAGAAAGAGGTATATTTGGACCACATCCCCGGGTAACATTCCAGCAGCACGAATTAAGCTGTGACTTTTACTGTATTTCGATGAATAGGATTCATCTTGCTCCGACTACGAAAGGAAAAGCAAAGCAGCATGAATCATTCTACGTCATGCATCACATCATGTTATTGAGGTGCTATAACTTCATTCAGTCAAGATGTCAAAATCCAGCAAAGCAAAAAGCTGCTGTGCAAAAATCCTGCTGCAGATTCTCACAGTAAACGACTCGGCCAGTAAAACAGGTGAATTTGTTGGATTAAAACACTTGAGGATCTGTTCAACGTCAGGCAATCTCCCCATCTCCCCCAGTTAAAGGTGCTCAGGAGCAAAGTATAGAGACTTTGCTGCCTTTTGGTGAGTAGAAAGCAAGTAACTAAGAAGCGAGGCACTGTTTGTATCATTGCTTGTTTGTGTTTGAAACCACACGAGCGTCTGCAGTGTAATGCCATGTAACCTTGTTAAAATAATTGCTCTGTGAGGGAACGGCATTATTTTTTAATCACGCAGTATACAGAGTACAAATGGAATGATAAAAAAACTAAAAGTCTGCATTGGCTCTGACCCTTTTAGTCACACCGTGAGGCATAATCTTGTGATAGTCACAACATGGCAGCAGCAACAAAAGGAGCATACAAGCACAAATGCACCACTGTAACATTTATAAAACCATATCATGCTTGACTCGGGGCATGTAACGGGCGTAGCATCGCACACGGTCTGGAATCAACGTGACGATCTGTTTCTTCTCAGATCCAACTGTGGTGAAGAAGAAAAGTCAACAGAACAAACTGCACGCAACAAGACATTTTAAACAGATTGCCTTCTAACTGATGACATCACATCAGTCCTTTCAACAGTGTGGGAGGACAATAACAGTCTTTGGCTCTCGGTTTCTATGGACATGTTATTGCTTTGATCACATCTCTATAATCCTTCAGCTCTGATATCAGTTCACCCTGTAGTTCAAATCCAACCAAAAACAAACATTTGGGTGAGACACCCTGCCCCTCCAGTGCTTCCCATGCCAGGGTCTCGCTCACTTCCTGTTCAGTAGGGGGGCAGACAGGAAACAGGAAACAGGCTTCCTGATTCTTTTAGAAGGTTATGTTTGTGGATCTGGGAACGAAACATGATATCTTCAAGGAGCGTTGGTCCCTGGCACCTAGACCGCCGTAATCAAAGCCGGCTGCGCAGCGAGTCATTCGGCTCACGGAAACACAGTTAACTAGACGGACGTCGTACGCAGCATGAGGAGATCCCTGAAGGGCCTGTCCGGGATCTCAGGGATCACGAGGAAACATTTCACACTGGATGTATATTTCATGGTCCTAAGTCTTCTAAATCCACCAGCAACAAATTGGCTGAGATCAACAGACAAGACAAACGTAACTGGATAAACATTACGTAGCCTTACAGCAACTAAATTCGACAAAAACAGTAAATACTTTGCAGAGCGAATATTTGGTGACATTTTGTCAGGTGTGCAAACTTCAGGCACAACCTCCACTTAGGTCAGTGATTCATTCCTCCGTTTTGTTTTGCTTTTATTTTACTAATGTTTAGGTCAAGCTGGTATTTATGGCCAAAAAGGTATATTAAAAGAATGTAAATCCCTACCAGCATTTGCTATGTTGGCAGCAATCCTTTTTAATTCAGTTTTACATTTTTAATTTTAAATCCCTTTTACGTCACCTCTTTAACGCTTCGTTAGATACCACACAAGGCATTACCTGCATGACCCCCCTCTTTCCAGGCCTCTGCCTCACCTGTGTCACCTCTGTAGCCTGCTGGTACCTTCATTGGAATTATAATTATCAATAAAATTGATATCAGTTGCTGCATCTGAGAATGTGCCCTCTCTCTCTTTTCTAATAAGCATCATGTTCACAAGTAGACATGCAGGATGAGGATGTGCCTTTACGCCTCCTCATAAATATAATCATAAATAAACAAAAAGCAATGAAAAAAACAGTCATAGTTGAGAAGATACAAATGGTCAGTACATTATACTTCTGCTGCTCGGTGACAAAAAGGCTCACAGAAAAAAGAAAAGGAATAACTTAAGAGCATATTCACTTGCTTATAACCCTTATGGGTATTAAATATGGCAACATTTCAACTTGATCACCTCAAAACAGGCCTGAAGCTAAAAGGAACTTCTACTGAGCCACAAGAGGGAGGAAAAAAATTGAATTAAGCTACAAGTGAGCGAAATGACTGCAAATTTTAATAAGATGGTGATTATGTTCTATACTCACTTATGAGCAAATTCTGTCGCCTAATTAAATAGGAGCCCGTATCTGTAATACCAGCGCATTATCTTCTGATGTGCATCTGTGTGCCTCGACACAGCAGTGCATCAGGGAGGGGAAAAACGACAACAGCGGCACAATGAATTATGAATCAATACCAGCTACAGCACTCTTAAACTCAACACCGGCAGCCCGGGGCCATTCCAAAAGCACTACTAAGACAAACCCATTCATTCAGCTGTGCATGTACTCTACTGCTCCGACCACATTTTTGCTCCCCTGCAGGCTTTACTCGACTGGCTTCAAGTTCCCCAAATCCATCTTTAGGCTACAAATCTCTCCATTCATTGATTGGAGGAGGGCTGGGAGAGCAGCTCAGCACAGACCTGCAGTGCTGAAAATTGCTTCTTCTGATGAGGTGCAGGATTTTACAGCATTGTAACTTTCCCTTGGCCAGCTATTACAGCCGTGGACTATGCTTTAGGTAAGCCGTATAGTGCTCTCTGCTGCTGAATATGAACACAAAAGCCAGGCGGAGAGAGAGAGAGAAGATTTCCCTGCTCAGCGAGGGTGACTGCTTGGAAAAAGAATGACAGGTGTCGATCAATAAAGGAAACAAAGGGCTGGAGCTGCCAGGAGCTTAAGAAGAACCTGACGAGGAAATGAAGGAAATGTGGCACGGTGAAAAGGTAACATTCAGGTGAAATCAACAAGAGAACGGGAGATGGAAAGAAAGAGGGAGAAAGGTCAAGGGAGACAGAAAATAGAGAAAGGTATTCAAAAGGTCTCCATTCACCCGCTGCCTCCCATGCAGTGCACGGGGTGTCGCAGTTGGCCGGCTGACATTTACTGCCTGCCTTCTGTTGCTGTGATTATTTCCTTCTGCAGGTGTGATGGCCAGCCTACCGTCACCGTTACAAGGGCTGCGAGCGCCAGGCGAAATCATCCCCCTACAGACCTCTCACTGGAATACCATGAATGATCTGCACCTTTTAATGTGAGCTATGAAAGGCTGCCGGGATTTGATTGACAGCCCATCACCTGGACCGGAGGGAAATTACTTCTGGGAAGAATTAAGACCAAAAGTGTTTCAGTAACATCTTCTCAAAATAGAAGAGAAAACATTAAAAATGGATGGGTAAATATATACCAGCCAAGCTGCACCAAATGGCGCTTTTACACTAGTACCTACTCAGCCCGTAGGGGTGGGCAAAAATATTGATACGGAAATATATCGCGATACATAATCTCCCGATACGATATCGATATTCAATGTATGTATCGCGATATATTGCCGTATCAATATTTTTGCCCACCCCTAGCTGCACTTTATTTTGTGATTTCAGTGTGGGTGAGACACTGCATTTTGTTTTTGTCATTTTAAGTCAGGGGCAAGTAGCTGTACTGTATTTTGGTGATTTCAATTTCAGTGTGGGTAAGACACTGCATTTTATTTTGAGTATTTTGTATCTAAGAATAATGCACACACTGCACTTTTCATTGTGTTTCAGTGTGTTTTTTCATGCAAATATGTTGCATAATTAAAATGGAAAGTTTGAATTACATTGTTTTGACTCAGTCTGTCCAATGCATTATCACTATCACCTGATGTACATATATACAACTTGGATTTTAAGATATGTAATGCATTTTTAAATTTTTCGGTGAACTATGTAGAATATCGCGATATATCGCATAATCGGGATATCGCAATTTGTATCGTATCGTGGCTCAAGTATCGTGATGCGTATGGTATCGTGAGGTCCTTCCCAATACCCACCCCTATCAGCCCGTCTCGACTTGACTTGCCCTTGTTTCTTTTCAATACCCAGATCAGAAGTAAGTGGGGTTGGAGCAAAGCTGCTGTGACATACTCGATTGTGCGTCACAAACGAAGAACTAAAGGCACCAAAGACAGAGAACAAGGACGAGTTATATATCTGCTGCTTGTTCTGTGGCATTTATTTGATATAAATATAAAACAACGCCATTGTTCTTCGAAATAAATGCACAAGAAGCTGCGAATCGCTCTTGAAATGATGTCACATCGTGACTCAGACATCTGATTGGCCAACCGCCTGACCTGTAGAGGGGCATGTAGTGTGAAGACGTCAGATACAGCCCGACTCAGCCGCTTAGAACCTCGGCAGAGTAGTTACAGAAAAAGTATCTACTCGGCACGTTAGACTCCTAGTGGAAAGGCGCCAAACCGAGTGGAGGCGAGCCGAGTCGGGCTGAGTAGATACTAGTGGAAAAGCGCCAAAAGACACACAAAAAAGGAGGGACATTCTGGATTCTGATTGATAATGGATTCCATAACCGAGCGTTACTACTTTGAAGGGCTCCGTACCTGTCTGCGGAAGGAGGCCGGTCTCCGCGGGCCTTGCTGACGTGGGTGTAGAGGCTGTCGGAGTGCTGGTGCTGGTGGTGGATGTGGGGGTAGTCGTCCCGGGGGCTGTGGGGCCGACTGTGGCCGCTGTCCAGCGAGCTGTTCAGTGGGTTGATGCCGACGTACTGGTGGTCTTCGTCGGAGGATCTCTCCAGGGTGCGGCTCACGTCCAGGATCTCGGCGTAGTCCCGCTCACGGGCTTGGCGCTCCCTCAGCTCCCTGGTCTTGGCTTGGATCCTGATGGCACCACAACAAGCTGCCCGTTAGACTGACAGAACAGCAGCTCCATTCATTCATTTGTAATACACTTAAATAAATAAGTTGAGGGCAGAAATGGTCTCCTTTATCAAAATTAAGTTAATGAAGCCAGAAGAGGCAATATAGCCAGGTAACAGGGGCGGAGCTTCAGGGGGGGCTGGGGGGGGTACTCCCCCGGCCCGGCGCCCAATGGGGCAGCAGGCCCCGCCCACAAGATTTTTTTTGTGGCACCACTTGTTTCATATTAGGTATAAAGCATTGTATAATATGTTGTGCTGAGATTTTCACACTCAGTTAACATTAAAACAAAAATTGCAAGTCAATCTCCAAATGTATTTTGGGTAAAATCAATCGTCATTAACAGTCGTCTATCAACGTCATATGTCATCATCGATCATTTCAACAGAGCACAGTAATCCTGCGATAAAACACAAATAAAAAGAGAAAGGGGAGCAAGAAAAAGCCAAATTGCCCAAGCTAGACGCAAATTCTGTTCGCCCTAATCCTCCTCCTGTGGGAGATGAACCTGACGTTGTTATCAGCGATTCATCCCCGGCCCGGGCCGACAAAAGCTGCATCATGGTCAGGGAGCAGGTTTACAGGTAGCTACAGTTATAACAATCACAGACACACGCTGTCGGTAAATTGTTGATATAGTAGCCCGGCATGAGAGGAGAGGTTTCAAGCTGCAAAGGGCCCGGTCATATGCCCCGCCCCCCTGGGCATAAACCCCGCCCCCGGTAAGGACCTATTTGCACCGTCTTTACGCTTAAATTGGCACATATATGTGCAATTTACAATTTACACGCAAACGAGCACGATTACTGTCCATTTGCTGCAGGCTGCAACCCCCAGCCAGCAGAAGGCTGGTACCACAGGGCTGCCGTGGACCAACATTTCTGATAAGCATGGCTTTCATCCTCATTTTTGACAGAACCACAGGAGTCAGGCGGAGCCAACAGGACAGAACGAGCTGCCGGGCCGGCAGCTCGGCCGGATCCATGGTGTCTCGTTTTATCACCCGGCCGGTGCCTCTGGCCATCTCCAAGAAGGCGGCAAACCAGAGAGGTTTGCTCGCTCTCATGCAAGCCTGAGCGCCGAACATTAAACGAAACTCAGTGTGTCCACTTGAGTGTGGTGTTTACGACACCGCTGGAGTGGCTGCTGATATATGCTGAACTGCTGCAGAGTCACATGACGCATAACAACAAAAGCCTGCGGTAAGTGGGTGGTGTCATGTCCTTTGCCCATTAATTATATAAGAATCAAAACTTTTCTTATATTCTCTTTTTCCTTTCTCCAGTTTCATCTTTTGTATTTTTTAAATAATTACCCTCCTCTACTGTACGACCCAAGCCAGTGAAATATTTAACAAAGGCTCATGATATGGATTTTTAGCAGTGACACTCCTGAATTATGGCTGAATCTCCTCAGCAGCAGTTTGAAGCAGCTCATAGACGGCGCGGCTTTGAAATGTTGGAAATATCCGCCGTGGTGTTAACTGAACCCCAGACAGACCACTGAAACATCTGATTGTTTTTCCTGCCTCTTTAACATTATAGAAAGGAGATGGTGTGGAGTCTATTAGTTTTGCTTCCCCTCTAGTGAGTGAAAAAACATCCCATAAACAATGCATAATCGTCCCTCGCCCCCTCAGCAGCCAGTTCAAAATAAGTACTTTGCATTCACATAGTGCTGCTAATGTAATGGTAACGCGGCTCCCTTCCCGTCTCTCCAAACAACACGCCCACACAAACACGCCGACCCCTGACATCGCTCTGTCTTGCACAAAAAAAAAGAAATAAATAAATAACAACAAAATTACACATTCACTCTTTCTTCTCAGGCCATTATCTTGTGAATGACTGGCAACACCGTTTTCTGGGGGGTGGGGGGCTATTCCACAGGCCTGTAATTGGAGCCATGCCAATTATCAGAGCTTTACAACTAGTAATTATCATACAGCTCTCTTTTCTGCAGGCCCCTTTTTAATGGCAGCTGGAAAGCGAGGGAGACAGACACAGCAGCGAAGAGAGAGAGAGAAACTCAGCAGGTTCGACTCCGAAATGCCTCCTCTAGAAAATATACATGCTGCGTATACTGAAGCCATAAGTCTAACGAGAGGGCCCCCCGTCAGAAAAGAACCCATTAAAAGAAAAGGGAAAGTTTTAACAACGTCTTACTGTATCTGTAACAACCATTTTAGCAAAATATACACTTCCTACATCAACTCATTCACTACATGGACTCAGCAGTTTATCTGATGGTGCAGAAGGAAGCAAGAACCTTGAGGGGCCTATCTTTAAACCCAACGGGAAGACTATGTTTTCCATCAGCGAAAGCAGCAGCAGCAGCGAGAGTGGGAGCCGCCGCTGACTGTATACATAAGCACAGTGGCTGATAAGATAAGGAGAGACGTACCGATCCGGCGCTCGGCCTTCTGGGCACGGCCACCCACCCCCTCCGAAACAAGACCCTGGACGGGTCAACAGGGCAGTTTCTCAGCGAGGAAGGATGGCGCTTGGAAACGGTTGGGTTGCGTGAGAAAAGACACGCAGCTTAAGGGCTCAAGGATAAATACGGGAACATACATTTTTGATGTCTAAAAACTATAGCATGTATTAAAAAAACGAATATCTATACATGTATCTATCTATCTATACATGTATTTACAGTATCTATCTATCTATCTATCTATCTATCTATCTATCTATCTATCTATCTACTATATTATAGGGCTGGGCGATATGGACCAAAAGTCATATCTCGATATTTTCTAGCTAAATGGCGATACTCGATATATCTCGATATTTTTTCTGTGCCATAATTGGGGTTTCCCCCAAAGCATTATAGCATAGCATCTCTGTTAGCTTCATTTTTTTCTGAGGCAAACCCTTAAAAAAACAGTCAGTTTTAATACAAAGCCTCGTGCCAAATGTCACACAGGTACATTTATTAACAGAGGTCTGCACAATATCAAAATGTATAAAACAAATGAAATAAAAATAAACTGCATATATAGAATAAAAATGCTTCTTGAATAAAATAAAACAAATATCCCTTTCCTGCATAACAATTAAATTAAAATACACTGTGCAATTAATACAATGTAGACAGGCAGACTTTTCCACTGAGGTTGACAGTTGTGCAAATAACAAAACATTTGTGCAAATCTCAAATAAAACATTCAAGTCAATTTGTCACAAAATAAGCTAAATCAAAATCATATAAAAAAAAAATGTAAAAAAAAAAAAAAAAAAAAAAAAAAAATTTAAATCGATATAAACGATATTGTCTCGTACCATATCGTGTTTGAAAATATATCGATATATATTAAAATCTCGATATATCGCCCAGCCCTACTATATTATTTTATTGTCTTCAAGTCACCGCTGCATGGCCCCTGTTATTGGGAATATTTACCACTTTTTCTGATTAATTCCTTTCTGGGTATTATAAATGCAAAATTTCATGTACTGTACATCCTTTTTTCATTCCCTCCCGTAACAACATGATTAACTGGCATCAGATTTAAGACCAACCGTCTGCTGACACTGCTGATAATTAACTCAAGGTGCTTTTATTCTAGCGGGCCGTGAGCGTGCAGAGAGGCACACTAGAAAGGTTGTGGAGCGGGCAGCAAGAAATGGACCCGTAGATTTATCCTTACATTTTTGCAGCGCAAAGATTGATGTTATTGATGTTAGTCAGAAATAAGTTTGGGGATACGAGGGGGCGTGATTCACTCAGCTGTGATTTGTAGTGAGGACATTTTTATTGCAGTGGATGTAATGAATACTAGGGGATTAGAAAAGCGAGTTTTGGTCATCAGATGATCACGCTTTTCTAGTTGGAGCAATTACTGGTCCTTTTTCAGGAGGAAGGCAAAACATGTTCAATGTGAGGATGTTTTTGGTTTTTCAGTTATCTGTTGATCTGGGGGTCGACATTTTTTTTTTTCCAACAAATGTGTTTTTCCTATCATGACCCTTACATTTTTTTAAAAAACAAACATTTTTGGGGTCACCTTTGATGCCCTTGGGGATTAAGTGCCAAGCAGAGTGTTAGTTTAAGACAAAGTCTTATCTATGTCAACATGACGAGGCGAGGTTGCTAAAAATGCTCTACGAATACAATTCCACTGATTGAAACGGGACAGGAAGGAAAAGCACACTTGGCCTAATCATTACCCTCTCAGGCCCAAAATACGTTCATGAGGAAAAGCCCGTTTTCCTCTTAACGACCGACCTTGATGAGAGACGAGGCTACTATTCACGCGAGGAGTGAATGATTGAAGAAAAGCAACGGGAAGTAAGAGAAGAGCCAGAGGCTGGATAGAAACAGAGAGGCAGCAGATAACCGGCTATAGAAATGGACGGACAGGACATTATGGTAAAAAAATAATGTATTTGACGAGTGACCTTTCTACCGCATTGAGCCAGAACAATGGTCCATTATGTCCCATTGTATAAAGTGTGTAATAAAAAGTCCTTTTTAGAGGTAATGCTGACAACTGTCAGAGCAGAGTGAAAGGCAGGAAGTACGAGAAGGGAAAAGGTCTTGCGGGATAAGATAGCCGCTCTGAGCCCTTGTGCATGGATAACACGTGTATTTGAACATTTCATGACTTGGCGCCCAAGTCTTTTCTGCCTCTTTCTGAAGCAGGTTATTTATTAGGTATGCTGAAACATTTTTATTACACAAGCAAGCGGAGCAAACGGTAGCAAAGGGGTCAAAAATCACAACGCGGTTTGCAGTGACACAAAATAACAGTACATTACGCTCTGAACACTTAAGCCGATGCTGATAATCTTGAGAAAGATTAGTGGTACCAACCCGGTCTCGAGGTCAAAAGAAGTTCACAGGGGGAAAAAAATGACTTCATATACAGTAAAGTGTCTGTTGTCGAGACTGGACTCGTAACCTCTGCAAATACGCAGCTTCTTAAAGCAATTTCTGGAGTCAAAGGGCAATCTGATTTATTTCAGAGCCGGCTCAGGCACCGCCTGCTGTATTACACATCCAGGTTTATTCTGGGTGGATTATCTTGTAGCATCCAATATGCTATATTATGCAAAAAGCAAAACCTGGAAATGTCACTTTTATTCATGTTTTGATAACATAATGTTCCCGACTTAGTAGGTTTTTAGTGACTCATCAGCCTGAAGTACAGTTATGTTGTAGGAAGCCAGAGAATCACGAGTTACCTCATTCAAAGCCGCTCTCTCACGTCACGTTAGGACCAAATGTATTTGATCGTGTTATGTAATCACCACTTTTCCCTTTTCCCTCAAAAACAACTCAGTGATTCCAGCACGGGTTGAGGAGTACAAACTGTTTTCATTCATGTGCTGCGGCGTCCGAGATCATTCCAGATCACAAGATCCCAACCCAGTTGAAAGCCAGAGTGTCAATTTTTAGGGGACAAACTTTGGGAAATCATTGAAAGTACAAGATCAGAAACACGGCACAAGCAGCTTAAATAATCTGTCTCCGAGGGGAGACTGGGACTACTCTCCGAGATCAAATGCGAAGCTGGAAATCAAGGTTTCAGAGCAGACCTGCTGTTTCTCCATATTTACTCTCCTTATCAACACCCTGAAAATGTTGCTTCCTGGGCTCCTCGTTTGAGAGGTTTACTGGTCGTGGCCAGCTAGGTAAGAGCATCGGTGTCCATCAAGGACTCATGGAGATCTGTACCCCCCCATCTGGTTTAGAAGAGACAGGGTTTCCTCCAACAAGAGCTTGAGGAAGTCAGTATTGTTATAAAAACAATCCTGAAATGAAGTGGTTTACAGGTCAACATAACATCTCATGAAGGATTACATTCGAAGGAATGCTTATTCATCCCTCCAGTAATGTGGTAGTTGTGGAATAAATTCAGTGGAGTTTTAAATCCAAGTTTGAGATTCTCTAAGACCTCTAACTTCAACATCGTGCCAATCGCAGCCCCTCGGCAGCGACGGATCAACATCCCCTGCACCGAGTTACAGGTGCCGCGCTGAAATTTAAAAAGTAGCACTGCAAGATAACGTTAATGTTAGTATCGGGAGCGCATATTCCGGCTAAAGGTTTAATGGAAACAAAAAGGCTTTCGGCAGGTGGGTTAAATGTGGTTGAGGTGAAGGAAAAAATCCCCAAAACAACAAAAATCAGTTACCGCACTGACTTTAGAGAATAAATACTTGATCTGCTGATGATATCTATTTCTACCCTCTGAAATGTGGAAGCTTTTACAGCGCAAGGATAACAAACTGTAACATCTGTAAGGTGTTCAGAAGCAATTTCAGATTAAAGAACCTGTGTTTTGTAAAATTTACACTGGAAGTACTTTGTTAAATGGACATATTTAAATTGGAGGCCGAGGGAATATTAGGAGGTAGTCGTATTCAGGTTGAATGCTGCATAATCAAATTAAATATTTTTTAGTAGATCAATTTGAGATAAGATGGAATGTTCAGGACCAACCCGAAGCATTAACGGTATCATTCCTAGCAATCAAATTATCTGACCTGGCAGTTTCATTAACCTCATGCCAATTATAGTTAAAGACTAAGTCATCATCATATTATTGGACTCTACAGGTGGAAGGAGGAAACACGAAGCATATTTTTACAAGCGACTCAGGGGAGTAATGACTCCTGCCCTTCACCACGTTTACAGGAATTAATTAGCTGGTCGGGCTGTAATAGCCTTGGCATTTACGGACCTATGCCCCTGAAAAAGAAAGAAACGAAAACTGGCAAAGCTCCCATCTAAAATTCAGGTCCATGAAGGCAGAGAGGTGCAAGTCAGAGAGGGATTTCCATCTTCAAGTTCTGATGATCATCATTAATATGCTGTGCTGAAACTTTTTAAAGCGTAGCCACACTTAATGGCTTTGCTATGACAACGCGGTTTGATGTGTGACGTTTCGCTGTTGGCCATATGTGTGGTCCTAAACCTCAGAGTTCAAAGACGGCGTATACTTTCCTTCTCATGTTGACATATTTTTGTGCACTTTAGGTCTGGTGTAACTTTCCTGGTTTGTTGTTGTTTGTATTGAGAATGTTTTTGTGCCACAGCAAGAATATAATAAACCTTACTGAAAACAGCGCTTCGCACTTTTGTTGTCACAGTCACAGAAAAACGTGACAATAGCGTTAAAAAGAAAGCTCTGTCTATAAGACCCAGACCTCCGTGAAACACTTGCACTGCAATAACCCCCACCCACACACCCACCACAATAGACTGCAAGATTTGAAATCATTTTAGGTACAGAAACAAAAAGAAATGAGCAGTTAAAAAAAATATCTTTGTACAGCTCAGACTCTGTTAAACACTGAATACAGACTATGTATCATTTAGCAGCATGTAGTGTGTGCTGAAGCATTTCTCACCTCTCCTGCTCCCGCCTCATCTTCATGGTTTCTTCCTCCGACACCTGCATCTCCTCCAGCCTCCACTTGTTGGAGCCTTTGCGATCCATCTTCTCCCCGGGCCGCTCATCCTTACGGTGCTTCCCGAACCTGGAGCACAAAAACATGAGCTAATGAGATCCGGCAGCAAGACGAGAGGAGGTCAGAGGTCGCCAGGTCATTTTGAGAAAACCTACTACGTTTAGGGGTGGGTTAAAAATATCGATATTTTATCGATATACATGTGTAGGAACGATTAATCCAAGTATCGATTTAAAAATAAATAAATATATATATATATATATATATTTTTTTTTTTAATCCCGATTTTTTTCCCCATTTTATCACCCAGTGCTCCTACCTAAGTCAGTCCTGGGCGTTGCTCCCTCTACCGACCCCGGGAGCTCCTACACTGAGCTCAAGTCTCCTCCTTACTGGAGGACTGAGCAGGACGCTTCTTTGAATTGAGAATCCCTTCCATTGCCAAAGCAAAATTGGTATTGTAACTAGAATATCGATATCGAATCGTATCGAAAATCGTATCGCCTTGGAACCTAGTGTATCGGAATCGTATCGGGAGGTCAGTGATGATACCAGTTCTAACTACATTGTTGTACGATTTGGCATCGGTGTAAGAGGCTCAGATGGAGGCGAGAGCAAAGAAAAACGTCATTTTGAAATAAATTGCACTGATCTGGCTGAAAATGTCCCAAAAAGTCTTGAAATGTTCAACTTGGCACTCAATCAGGCGCCCGAACAAAGCATTTGAAAAGTTCTTCTCTCAAGTTCAGACCCAATTCAGCTCTTTTAAAGTTGGGGAATAGGTGTAGATGCAGTAATTATATTCATAGGCAGGGAGTGACGCTACAGCAGAGATATTTCAGCTTGATTGACCCAATAAAAAGCTGCAGCCTGTTGAAGAAATGACTTTGGCTCGGCACTCGCTTCCACAATGAACTGCTGTGATTATTCAAAGGGAAATTAGTCTTCAGAGAACATCTACGACTTTGAAAGAGACAATGATGAAAAAAAAAACAAAAAAGAGCTGTGTGTGTGTGTGTGTGTTACTGACAGAAAGTAGACAAAAGGGAAAAACACACACACATGAGAAACTAAGTGAATAAAACATAAAACCAAGGCGAGACTAAAGATCACAAAGAGAACTTTGACTGATGTGTGCTTGTGATCGAGAGCTACTGAAGAGAGAGAACTGATAGTCACAGGATAGGAATCAAACCAGAGGAGTGAAAACCCCTAAAGTGGGGAGCGTTTAAGGATGTAAGAAAGTAGCGGAGGGAAAAATTAGAAAGAAATGCACCAAAAAGCCAAGTCTGCATGGAAATCAATGCAGAAGCAAGAGAACTGAAAACAAAGTCAATCAATGAGAGAAACATGTGAAGATCCAACAAATCAAGCCCAGGCAAAGCCCAGAGGTGAGTCTGTGTAGGAGCGTGTTCAAGACGGAAAAACAAGGCAAGAAAAAGGGAGATTCAGAGTGGAAAATATAGTCAATGAGAGAAAAAACTAATAAGACAAAGAATTAAATAAAAGATAAATGTAGAAATTATTTCTGTGTGTGAACTGAAAGAATACACACAAAAAAAGAGTAGAGAAAATCAAGGACAAAGCACTAGATTGAATTTGATGTTCCATGAGGTTGCCCACTCTGCTGCATGAAAAATGAGTGTTTACTAGTTTGAGGCTGCGAGAACCATTTAAAACAAAACAAAAACCGAGTTTAATGCCCTGAATCATGAATAACCTCGAGACGGAGCGCTCGGCTAACGTGCAGCGAGCCTTGCTGACATGTGAACGCGGTTGTTAGGACATTCTGCTAACTCGTGTACCAACATGACTTATGACTGATTATAAAACCTACTAAATTAATTTGTAAGCCTCCTAAAGGTGACGTGACTGTTTCCAGTATTGGAGTCTTCCCTCCAAGCAGGGGCGCTGCAGTCTGGGACACTTGCTCCAAAAGGTGTGAACAATCAACAGTTAAGTGCTGTGAGTGAGAACATATCATTTAAATATAAATGTCACATCTAATAATAAAACAGTAACCATAGTAACCGTGATGACTGAGAGCGAATCAAATTTTGCTGACGCCAAAGAGGAAAACCAGGACCCCCGTACACTTACTCGGCATCACAATAAGGTACTTTTGACATTCCTCTATTAACAAAGAAAATGAAAAGTTCATTTTTTATTCTATTTTTTCTCCCAGAGTGGAACAGAAGTGCAAAAGTGAAGTAAAGACCCACAGCACTGCATTTGGGGAGTTTTTACCTGCCATTGTTTATGTAATAATTGCTCGGGGTCATGTCCTGGGTCTCTGGAAAGCGCCTAGGCACAACTTGTATTGTAATAGACGGTATATAAATAAAATTTAATTGAATTTGCTTCAACAGAAAGTTTCTTTAAAAAGCGTTTACTTCAGCACATTGGTGCGGATAAACAAAGCCTGTGTTTTAGTATAATTTACAGACACTGACCCCAGGAAATGATGTCAGGGCCTTTGGGTTTTATTAAACAGTTTTTATTGAACATAAACACAAATACTGAATTAAAAGCATCTGATCAGAGCTGACAGAGGCTTTGTGCTTGATGAAAATGTTCCTTGCTGCTTGTTTATCTGCCAAAGAAATATCAGACCATTACGCTATACCGTATGAGTATAGTCAGAATGTAAAAACGCACAAAATCTGCCATAAAAGAGAAAGAGAAAAGAGAAAAGTTTTCAAAAAGAATCAGAGGGCACCGACTGACTGAAATGTGTATTCTCACAGGATTCAAATGATCTCAAGACCGTGGTGATTGCTGAAATAGTGCTGGTCATTTGAGCTGTTTTAGTTTTACTTTAGAAACCACAGAACCACATTCATACCGAAGAAAATCACAGACGTGCTCAGTAATCGTTACAAGTTACCACAGGTCCACAGAATACCGCTCAGAGAAAAGAAGAATACACTTTTTTTTTAATGCCATGGAATGTCATTTCAAGAAAAAAAATGTACAATAACACAACAGATGTAGATCATGGGTAAAAACTGAAGAAACCGTGATGCAGGAACGAGGAGAAGGAACGAGGAACTGCCACCGACTGAAGAGACGGAGGTCCAGGACCCAATTAACTGTTTGAAATACTCAGACCGACAGGTGAACGTCACGGCGTGAGAGAGCGACACTTTCATCCTCCGCGCCACTAACGTTCATCAACAACCCTTCAAAAACACCCACATACACAAATACAGACAGAACATCAACCAGGCCAATTAAAAATCTGATACTATAAGGAAGGACAGGCAGGCTATTGATTGTCACCATCATTAAATCGTTTCTGACAAGGTGCGGGAATTTATTACAAAAAAAAAAAAGAAAGAGTGCACAACTCAGTGCGGCACCCGAGTATCACTGTCAATATTTAAAATTGGACAAAAGCAAAGGACAAACTGACTTTTCATTTGACTGGACAAAGAGTGAAACCTCATTAACGTCAGTGAGCAGACTTCCACGACATTCAAACACATAATTACCCCAAATGTGTTCAAACTAATTATAGGGCACTGCTAAGTCCTTCTTTATTTGATTTATCCAAGTTAATTTTATGACTGTGAACTTATTATCGGTCCAGGATATGACTGTGTGGGTGGTTAGCTTGCTCTGACTTCTGCTGCATGCACATCGCCGCAGAAAGGCCAGCAAGGGGACATTTCTTGTGTTTGTGTCCCCCCACCCCCTCAGGAGAGCAGTGGCAGGTATGGACTGTCAACATGATGGCTGAGCCTGACCAGATTTCTTTCACCCTGTACTCTCTAAAGAAACTACTGGACTCATTTCATACAATCCACACATTTTATCCATCCTGGAAAACAATAAATCCAATTTTTAAGACCAATATAATCAGGAGAAACTTTGTTTACTCAACCCCTGCCTGTGTTTCAGCGGCATCTATAGTTATCTATATGGTCACTTCTACCACCACATATCCTACCGTTCACACAGCTTGGAAATAGGGCTATTCGATTTTGCCCAAAATTAAAATCTCGATTTTTTTCTCTCAAAATCCGATTTTCGATTACGATTACGATTATTTTGTGAATTGACAAAAGGCAAAGAAATGATTTCAAATATGCTGTTTTTTTATTGAACATTTGCCCCATTGGGCAAAAATGAATGGATAAAGTGCAAAACTCTGTAAAATAAGTTGAAAAAAAGTTTTAAAAAATATAATAAAATATAAAGTTTTATCTCTGGAAAAAAGAAATCAGCAAATCAGCACTTGCAAACATACAGTAAGTTATATTTCCAATTAAATAAAACAAGACATTTTCTAATTAAACTAAACTGGGTCTTTGCATGCTAAATAATAATGCAACCCATGAAGGAGGTAGAGGTGTGTAATGTCAGTCATTACATTTGCTATTCACATTTGCAAGTTTTTTGCAAGGAACACGAGCCGGTCTACCGGTGGCATGTTACAACGCCCCCTACTACACTAAAGAGCCTCTCCGATGGGGCACTTGTCGCAGGTATTGAGAGGTATTTCCATCAATCATTAATATTAATAATTAATATGTGTGCAGACAAGGTAAAAAAAAAAAAAAAAAAAAGTGAAAAAATCGATTTTACGAGTTTCACGTTTTAACATCGTTCTAATTACATAATCGCGATTACGATTTAAAATCGATTAATCGAACAGCCCTACTTGGAAAGCATCTTTCATTTCACATAGTTTTATTACAATGTAATTTAACTATGTGCATCATCCATATATCTACATCTGATGCATGTATGGTTGGACGCTGTCCGATTTTTTCAGCAAGATTCAAATGCAGCAGCTAAAGCCTCTTGCATGCAGGTCTAACCACCTGTTGTTTCCTGGACCTCTCACGGGTCCACAGATGATCACCAATCAGGACCAGACTTGCTGTCAGACACTTCTAAACCATATTCTCTTCAAAAGTAACCCAGGTCCTTGGAGACCTTGCAGCATCAGAAGTTGTTTTTTTTTCCCCTTCACTTGCAAAGTGATCACTCAGAGAGACCTGGTTGGTCCCTTTAATCATATAAGGCACCTAAAGAGAACATTTCTGTGATATATTTTGAGCAAAGATTCAAAACTGGAACTTTCAATCATGAATCTGTCACATCTGGAGTCGTGCTCCAGCTCTGCTAGAACAAACTTCTGTCTGTAGTTTTTTCTCTCACTACTGCTAAGATGCTCAAATTATTTTCACATTTTCAATCCATCTGTATTTTTTTTTTTTAAGTGTGACAACAGAGAACGAGGTGCTTCAGCTCTATTTGAGATTTTTCCCTCCTTGAGCCTGAGGAGAAATAAATGACAGCTCTTATTTGACTTCAGTAAAAACAAATATTCTCTTAAGTGAAGCTGAGATTGAATTTCTTCCATTTTCAGGGTCTACCTTGAGTGATGGTGCCATTATTCACCATCGTCATTCACCTGAATGCATTTTAGATTTCAAAGAGCTGCTTTTCTCTTTGACACGTGGCGTCTACTGCGGCTGAGATTCAGCCCCACAAAGCTGCAGCCCATCTCTCCATCTGTATTCCCAACAGCCGTGACTTTGAAGCGCATGGTAACTCAGATTTAATCTTGCAACATGTGACACATCGACATCCTTTCAACCGTGACCCATGTGCACTCTAAAACTTCAAAGTGTCACACCACAAATATTATTACAGAGCGATTTCACTTGTTCACTCGTTCTTGAGGATAAAACACAAATGAAAACGGCGAAATTAGAGCAGCCCTCAGATTTCTGGGCAGCGACTGTCTCAGCAGATGCCAAACCGACAGAGCGGGTGTTGCTCGCCAGTCCAAGAGACGATCAGAGAGTGAGGGAGACGGCTCCAGAGCTGGCAGCCTGCGCTGCTGGCAGGGCTTGATGGTAATGATGCTTTGATTGGGACTGAGTGTGAGGCCTCGGAGACATGAGAGGGGTCAGTCACTGGCAACTCTGTTGATCACACAGGCACGCGTACGGCTCTGCTGTCTGCCCGGTGCCCACCGCCGATCCGCCCCTCGCACACGCCAACACTCCCCGACACTCCTGCACCCAAAACATTCCCTCATTCACGCTGCTCGCCGCGAGCTCTCGACGTGCTGCTGGGACCTCGCTTGCCCCCATAATATTCATTCATGTGGCAGAGCAACACTTTCTGCACTTCAGAAAAATACAAAAACGAATAAATTAAAACACACACAGCGACTTTGTCCTCCACACAGCCGCTCTCGCTGGTTCAAGGCAGCGTGGACATTTGCAATCCATTTCATCGTGACCAACAGACACCGAGGAGCGAAATGTGCAGGTCCTGATGCCTTCACGCCACCAGCTTTCCTTTTAGTACCATATTTGTTGCCAAGCGCTCACGACTGTGGTGTTTGCTAAACTGTGGCTCCAAAATGTCACCTGTCGAACAAAATGTGGGTGTTAAATGGAGGATTTTTCTTAGTCTTTTAAACACTGTCTGTACTCTGTTTCATTTTGTCAGACGGGGCCAAAAAGAAATTAATAAATACATAAATAAAATGCAAAACCAAAGCAAATGGCGAGACAAAAGCCTGTGATGTAAATGACCGTGAAAGAATGACATAACACTTAAGATGATTTTAACTTGTTTACCATCTGATCATCGACTGATAACATCGACTGATAAACTCCGATAAACACTATAGTCAAAATGACTTACACTCTCAAGGACTTGCTGTTTAACAATAAAACATTTTTTGGCCATCTTGTAAACTGACAGAACCACAACTGGTTTGGACAAAAGCACTGGTTCATGTGTCGATACTGAATTCATATCATGGTTTTAGTCCTTTAAATTAAGAAAGAGACCAAAACCGTGGGGACATTTCCGTCTTCTGCATCATCCACACTGCAAAAAAAATGGAAAAACAGTCTTATCTTAAGTCGGCTGGTCCAGAACACCTCAATATTCCCACCATGAATACCCGGAGGGGGGCTGGGGACCCGGGCGTCCGGCTCTCTCTGGTTTGGGTGCCGACCCGGGGCCAGATTCACCAATATGTTCGTAAGAACGATCTTAAGAAATGTCTTAAGATCTAAAATTAAGAAGTTCATAAGAAAGTTCTTAAGTGCAATTCCTCAATATTTTCTTAAGAACCGTCTTAAGAACTGTCATTTCTTACGAATTTCTTATTTTTCGTACTTAAGAACTTCTTAAAATATGTCATTGCATTGCACGCGCCAACAAACAACATTTATACAGGTAGTTTGGGTCTTAACCGTCAGTCACTCACTAAACATGGAGAAGGAGAAAAAGAGATGCAGGAACTTTTCAAGGTTATGGTGGATGAGATTAATGTGCGAAAAAAAAATACTATTGGGGAAATTAATAATAATTAGCTACCACGCTAACTAACATGCTAACAAACAGTTAACAGGCTTTTTGTGTAATTAATTACAGAGTATATCCTCAAACTATGACCTACTAGTCTAAACTTGTCTAAAATGTGTTGAAAAAGGTGATATTAGAGGCTTACCTCTAAGAAATTTTAAGAAAAAAGTCAAGAACCAATTTGAGAACTTTTATTTCAAGAATACCATTTAAGTTGAGAAAATACTTAAGAACTTTTTTGGAGAATATGACTTCTTCTCTTTTTTCTTCTTAAGACTGAATTTAAGAAAAAAATGACACTTAAGAAGATTTTTCTTCTTAAGAATGTTTTGTGAATCCGGCCCCAGATCTTGGATAAGCAGAAGTCAGTGGGTGTGGGGCGGATGGATGGATGGATATTCCTAAAACTGAGGGACTACATCTACGTAATGCTGTGTTTCATGATGAGGGTCATGCACGCGGACTGAAGGCTGTCACAGACGAATCAAACGCATCTCGCATCATTACTGCGGAGCACGCAGCTGTCTCTGCCAGTAAACACTGGGTGCTGATCAGACAGCCAGTCAGGCCGAGTCTTAATGGAGCACATCTGATGTGGCCAACGCTGAGCCAAATCAGAGCAGCGCAACACTTATGTTTCAACGATGAACAGCCATTACCATCATATGGGAGGAGAGGGGCGAAACTGGCCGTCCCTCCATGTGAGAGTGGGACTGTCAGTGACTATATTGTTTCACTGGAAAGTGTTCTAGTGTGGCGCCTGTAGTTTGTGTGGACGGGGAAATGGCTCACAGAACCTACCCAGAAGTCCTGCAGACACAACACGGATGACAGACCCAGACCGACAAATCAAGACCGATATTCACGCACTCTATCGGATCCACAAACACCACACAGAGGGACACAGTCAGAATCGCTGTTGCACAGACTTCCCCCCATGTTTTTCTACTACTGGTCACAATTTTTTACAAATCAGGGGTCTGTGTTTACGTTTCCATTTAATTTCCTCCTTTCAGGTTTATTCTTAAAATAATGACGTGAGTTTAGCAATCCTGCTACTTAGCTCGCGTCTTTACCAACAGGATTTTACGCAAGTCTGAATAGTGACGGCTCTAAAGTGATACAAATCCATTGAAGATGTCGAAAAACATAAATAGGTAGACCTTCATTTATTACTTCATTTATGACCATAACCAAATGCTGGTAGCAGTTTGGAGCCTCCACGAGCTAAACTCAACAATTAACTGCTACAGGCAGTAGGCGGTATTGTGAGTTTTGCTGTGTATTTACAAATCTTAAATACAGTGATCCCTCGCTATAACGCGGTTCATCTTTCACGGTCTCGCTGCTTCACGGATTTGCATTGTGCATCGTTCAGCATTCTGATTGGCTAAACAGTCTCCCCGCTTCTTTACTTCCTGTCTGTCAATAACGTTACAGTTTAATACGTGCTGTACATGTACGTAAAACAGCTTGCGAAATTTAAGTTTGCAAACTTTCTCCAAAACCAATAATGTTGACAAAACATTCTGCACTGATTCTCCCGTTCAAATCCAACTGCTCGAGTCGCGGTGGGGCGGTGCTGATCTCCGAAATTTGAAGCCTTGTATAATAATTGTAAAAAGAATAAAGGTTACTACTTCACGCATTTCACCACGGGTTATTTTTGGAACGTAACCCGCGCAAAAAACGTGGGGTTAACGGTACAATACAAGATAATGCAAAATGCCATGAATCATTAAGAATGTGCAGGTGACACCAGAGAAAAGTCTAACCCTGTACTCTTCCTAAACATATGATGTATGTATTTCTTCATTCATTATTACTCCACGTACATCCTGTTGATTACACAACTGTGTGTTTAGGAGTGTGTGGTCCACAGAGTCATTTCCATGAAGCTTTTTGTTCCCCAAAATGTAAACTGCAGTCAGCAGAAGTGATCCCACCTGTTGCCGAGCTGATGACTCAGTCTGCCGACAGCCAAGTCCAGAGCGCTAGCGTTCAGCTCAGACATCCTCATGTGATTAATCTGATATCTGAGCTCAGGCAACATCTGGGAATATCCTTTCTATATGTGCCTTTTTCGTAGAAGAGATGCAGAATTCCTGATAGATCCGACCCACATCTAGAAAGAACCCATAGGTTTTCCTGATCCGATCGTTGCATGCAGTTGGTTAGCGCTACAGCCAATCAGAGCGACAGAAACAAATCAACAAGAGAGTGTGTTGTGCATGCGACTAAAATAAACTAAACGGCGAACAGCAAATACATCTGCCCTATATGGGAATGATTCAAGTGCAGTCTTCTGTTCAATTTTCCAAGAAAAAAGTGTAGATCCCAAAGCCGACTGTTAATCCTCAGCAGCAGCCATCTACCCTCTTTACATCCAGATTATGTTGCCGCTCTGTCATCACATCAAACGCGCCAAGAGTCTCCGTGTACGAGGATGAACTGATTCCATTGGTTCCCCGTGATTTATGGACGTAGTTAATGAGCTCCAACAAACGATGGCTGGACCGACCTCCAGCGGTACATCTCGATTTCTTGGCTGGTGATGTACCCTTCTTATTCTACAATTTAAAGACTTTTTCGAAATCTTGAAAAAAGGAGTCTGACATGGTTTCATCAACAGACTCAGTAAAAAAGCTCATTTTTCAATCATGTCAGCTGCCAGTTCTCAAGGTGAAGTGAGCTTCTTGCCAAATTACCTTTCATCTGAATTCCACTGGCAGTTTTAAGTTGCCGTAATAAATATTTTAGTTACAAAATAGGTTTAGATGATTCATAATTTTTCTAGAATCGATTTTCCCAGATTGATATCTGTTAGGGCTCCTTGGTCCCGCCACGGTACCTGAGCAGGAACACAGTTGTACCTGCAGAGCCATTAAAACCTCTGATGAGACTGAGGACCGAACCTCATGAAGGTCAGTCTGCTTCAAAAGCTCTTTGTAGAACAGCACATTCAGATATTAACCATCCTCAATTTACTTTCAGCTCTGTATATGATTAATAACCAATCAATCTGATTTTGAGACCTTAAAGTTAAATTCCTCTACTCCCCTGACTGATTTCCTTCCTCTCCCTCATTTTCAGTTATCCAGTTTTGCCCCTGAACAATCTCCCCTGTCTTTCACTACCTGTTGTAACCCAAACTCGTGTTCTCTTCTTCGACAATTTCTCCCCTTTTTCCATCTCTGTGGATCTCATTACCTTCTTCTCTGAGAAAACTAGATATAAAACTATACATCACATCTGTCAAAGTGATGGTGATAAATAGATAAGATATACACAAGAGCTAAATTACCTGCCAAACCCATCGCGTTCCCAAGCAATCGCACGGAGGGAGCGTGAACCCTACGCCCTACACATAAACGGTGAGGGCTATTCCTGGCGGGGAGAATCTGCAGAATATGGAGTATCCCATCAACTAATAAATTCCATGTGTATCCATGTAAAAGTGGGGCAGCTGGGCAGAAACGCGCTGTATGACGGGTGGAGACTCAAGCAGCCGGAGAAAGAATTGATATGAAGGAGATGAGCTGCAGATTTCAAAATGTCAAAGTCTAATTGGAGGAGTTTTCTTGTCTTTATTTTAGTTTTATTTTCCTTAATCAGGCTATTCAACAGTTACGGTTGTGCAACTCAGGCCTGGTAACCTCACAGAGCAGCCAGCATGAGACGTTTGCAGTAAATATTGATAAATGACATACTGATAACTTATCTCTCAAAAGCGTGTGCACGTACCTACATACATTCAGTTTCACAGCCAACAGGATAAATAGCTTAAGTTGTGCAGGACCGAATGCAGATTTCTCACTGCAGTCAAAAACCAGCCTTGACATGGGCTTTACGAGGTTTGACAACTCATACTGACATGCTTAATGCGCTCTATACACATAAACGGACTAAAACTGCAGAGAAAAGTGGAGATTTCAACTTTTGGAGATGTACCTGAACATGTCGCCAAGCCCCTTCAGCATGCCCTTCTTCGGTTTTCCCTTGTCTTTGTCTTTGTCCTTCACTCCTTCCGGCTTCTTCCTCTCCTTGCCCATCTTGTCCTTGTCCTTCTTCTTCTCCTCTTTGGCGCGGTTGGTGCCGTTGACCAAGGGTTTTTCTGTGCCGGATAGCGGCGTTTGGTCTGCCATGGTGGACACAGAGTCCCTCCCCGACCGTGAACTCTCTTCCGTGTCCTCCTCCACTAGAAAAAGAGATGAAAACTTATGAAATGGGAAGAAAAATGGAGAACCAAAGAGGAACGTGTTCTTCTGACAAGAAAAACTGAAGCACATATTTAAAAAAAATCAATAATCCCTCATTAAAAAAAATCTATAAATTTCAAATGTTTCATTGTGTCTTTTAAGCACCGGGAGCCTAATACGAGCTAACTGCCTGTTTTAGGAGATTGAAGAGCTCTGCTTCACAATGACATAAAAAAAAAACAATTAGAGTCTATTAGACGCCAGCTTATGAAATTATGAAGACCAGCGCATTAATCCCTGTTCCATCAAGTACCAGGATGTGTTACTCTTCCTAAATAGTTGATGAGTCCCTCTGGGATCAATTCAGATGGATTAAAAGATGCCGACGCTGCCCATTGCATGTCTTTAATTCCACGTGGGGCCGTGTGGACGGTTAATTCTGATGCCCATCTGTGGAGTTCTGTCATCCTGCCATGAACACTTTGTTACATAAAAGAAGTCGCGAGTGTATTTACGGCTCCTTACCGCTAAGCCTTCTGTACTATAGTATCAGTGAAAAGTATTAACTTAAGAGGCTTTTTATCCTGGTTTCAGTTTAATAGTAAAGTCTTCAACAGGACAGCTGGCTACAGTGACTCTCTTAGTGTGCTCTGACGACTTTGAGGACAATTTTTCCCAAAAGTATTGTGGTGTATGAGACTATTGAAGACGCCCCTGCTAGCGGAGAGATCCCTCTGATGTCTAGCATCCGGAGTCATCAATAAGCCATCGCCACAAGCGGTGATGAAATCAGCCGTCAGACACTGAGCATTAGTCAAAATATTGTCACTCCCATGCACAAATCTGAAAGCCGCAGCGCACTTTTAATAGGCCACACATCAACACTTCCATTGTTAGGAATATTCATAGCTGCGTTAATGGGATTTGGCATTATTTAAGCAGCCCATAATGCAACATCACCGCAGCCGCTGATTATGATTTCACATGGGAGACATATTCCAGATATTCCAGATCGACTCGTGGGGGGGAGGATCTTGATGAGGTTTGATGATAGGACTCCAGCCTGACGTTGATGCATCCAACTGGGATTTTTGTCGTTTTGTTTTGTTTCGGAAGAAAAGAAGACGTTTATGTGAAGCATCTGATATCTTACACGTCTCCATGCCCTCATCGTCGTCTTCTGTGGCCGCCGGTCGGTCGTAGGATTTGTCAATAGCTGCTCTGAAGCTTTCATTGCAGCCGCGCCCCCTGATGATGCGGGGGCGGGGCCTGTGGAACGGGAGGTCCCCGTTCAGGGTAACCTCGGCAACGGCTGTCTGGAGGCTCTCAAGAGAGCTGGACTTCTTGAGGCCCAGTGATGGTCCCACGTCCTTTGTGGATGAACCTAATGAAGAAAGAAAATGTATTTGACCAAACAGCATCAGCTCCTTGGCGGCAGCCTTGAGGACATGAGAACACCGCCCAGTAAACTCCAGCTCTGTTTGAGCTCAGTCTCAGCTAAATTATCAGCAACTCATTCTAAGTGAGGGTAAATATATATTTTTACTTATTTATTTAAAAGGAAGTATATTATCAATGCTAAAGTCAAATGGTCAAAGTTCTCTTGACAGAACTGTGGTCAGAAACACCTGGTTTGTAGTCCGACAGGACAGTAGTTTCAACCCCCGTGCCGCAGCAGCACACACACACGCACCACCATGGACATTTGATTTTAGTTTTTGCCACTTCTGAGCACCCTAACCTCAAGTTTGGTAAGTAGAAGAGTAATCACTTACTCTTAACTGCCGTCACGGGGTGTCTGTGCCCTAACGACCTTGCTTATTAACAACGATAGTGATAAATGCAAGAGGCGGTGGTGAAAAAAACATGAATATTTTTTTATTCCTAAAAAAAAATGTGCAGTGCCTACAAAAAGATTGATGGAAACTATATTAGACAGTCACTCAAATTTTGTTTGTTTTAATTTTAATATCAGACTATTGTAGAGTATTAGCAATCCAGAGGTTTGCCATCTGATGATGATGGCCCCAGATGTTGCAGGCAAAGCTTGTACATCATTGTTTGTATTGTAACTACAGCAGCCCATCTTCACGCCTGGTTCTGTGCAATAAAATAGATCTATAAGTAAATTGTACACTTTTTTTATTCTGAACCGTATAACATAATAGTGTACCTTTAATTCAGTAATATCTGAGGTTATTTCTTGGACAATCCAGATGAGTCCGTGTAAAATGTGTTAATTGAATGTGTTAAGTAAATGTAATTAATTTTCGTTAAGAAATCATCACCTTCCACAGAGTTTATATTCGGTAAATTGTACCTCCATTACAACCAATGACGCATGTTTGAAATATCATTTCAAGTTAATAAGGAGCCTTTCCTAATGGCTGTATACATCAGCGCTTCCTATCAATGTTCAAATTTATTAGTGCTGAGCTCTAAATCCACATTTAAAAAAAAGGTCATCTACAAAAATGACAATCACTGTAAGTCCGTCATAAAATGGCCATTTAACTAGTGACATTAAGAGAGAAAATGGACATATACGAGCTGCAATGGGATGACTTTGTGAGCTCTTTAATTAGTTGCCACCAGTTTGGAGGTAATAAAGGCAAAGTCGGCAAAGATAACCCTTAATATCATTAAAAGCTCGCCTTGTAACATGTTTTATGACAAAGATACCACGGTCTTTGTCATAAAAAATGTTTTAAGGCTTAAGAACAACAATCATCATCAGATGACATCAGAGGACATATTTAGAGGATGAGAGCGAGCGTAAATAGAGACCGAGACACTTTCTGCCACTTCCAAAAGACTAACAGCCCAATCTGTCCAAGTGTGACATCGGAGGCTAAGCAGGGTGTCCAGCACTATCCTTCTCTTGTGTTGGATGGAGGGAAATATCCCAACGTCATGTGACCCTCCGGTGAGAAATCCACAACTAATGTCGTCAGCGCGCAAATCAAATATGACATCAGCACCACGGCCGGACCCAGCAGCTGGGGGGGGGGTCATACACCACGATGTGTGAAGAGCTTCATGCAACAGTTTAATGTCTTACCATCTAAAGATGATATACGACCCCTTTCTAATTTTCATAATTAAACCCTCAAAGATGTCATCTCTCAGTATTAATGGGGAAAACTGACAAAATGATGTGAATGTAGAAGCTGCTTTACAAATATATCCCATACGACTCCGGTTCTGCAGAGCAGCTTTAAATTTGTAACACACGAGGGAACGGCTGACCTCGAGAAATGCCGCCGCCGGACTGAACTACACCTGGTTCACCTGAACACAAGCGCTCTCCTAAGAGACAATTAGAAATCAGGCCTGACACAAACACACTGTAATCAAACCTGGGTGACACTTTCTAATCGATTGTGTGTATTCGTGTGTGTGTCATTCCACTTGACTGAATACAAATTTCATTACAAGATGAGGCTGTAAGTGAAAAAAAAGACATCAGCAAAATTGGAGGAACATGACAGTTTAATTAAAGTAAAGCAATTCCTACAGTTGTGCACGCATAATTCTCGCTCCCATGTGGCACTTTTCACACACTCGGAACGCACACGGTGGGGATAATAATATTAAAAAAGGTGAGGAAGCATGCCGGTAAATGAAAGAGACTCTAAACTCGCAGGTGACATCAACAGAGAGTCACTGTAGCAGGAGGTTGCAGAACATATGAAGTCTGGAAGACTAACATGAGAAAACGGGATGAAAAAAAAAGGACAAAGGAGTGGGAGAATATCTACGGTAGTAATAGTATTAGGGCCATGCAGGAGATTTTTTTTTTTATTGTGCACTTCGAGAAAAAAGCCGAAATGTTGAGAAAAAGTCGAAATGTCGAGATTAATGTTGAAATACAATTTCGAGAAAAAAGTCGAAATGTCGTGAATAATGTTGAAATACAATTTCGAGAAAAAATCCAAAAATTTCAACTTTTTCTCAACATTTCGACTTTTTTCTCGAAATTGTGCTTCAACATTAATCTCGACATTTCAACTTTTTTCTCAAAATTTCGACTTTTTTTTCTCGACATTTTGACTTTTTTCCTCCACATTTTGACTTTTTTCTCGACGTGCATAATGAAAAAAATATCTTCCTCCTCTTTAATATTATTTTTCTCCTGCCTGGCCCTAATACTCTTCCGTAAATATCAGATTCGGACGAAGGAAACACAAAAATCAGGAGCGTTTAAGCACTACAACTCCACTCTAATATTCAGATATCTGGATATTTGTCCATTGATTTCTCCTGCTTTCACAAACAGCCAAACTTCCTTCACCGAGGACTGACACAACCCCCACCAGGCCACGAGCAGACAGCGCTCCCTCACTGGCAGCTGACTGACTGGCTCCTGTCACAAACATTCCACCTGCCAGATGGTTGCCTGTGCAGTTCTGCTCAGTCTACCACCTGGCCACGACAAACTTTTTAAGCACCTTTAAAAAGAAAAACCTAGCGTTTGCTTTCCGCGGAAAGAAGAAGTGTTACACCTCAGATGATCCAGTCTGGGAACGTCGCATGGCAAAACGCATCATTTCAAATCTGGCAAGCAGTCACTCCGCATTAAGGGATCCGTGTATTTAGGCAGCTTGGGACGACAACTCATCAACAGATTAAACATTATCCTTCCAATTTAAGTTCTGAAATCCCCACCCTAACAAATACGGCAGAGATGGATGGGGAAGCAGCTGGTACTGGGAGAGGAGGGACAGCCAGGTTATTGATAGAGTCTGCACGAAGTAAATCATGTGTTGTGTGACTTCTCTGCCTCTCTCATCTCTGTACTGTTAACTTTAAGTAAGAAAATTGGCTCCTATAACGAGGGACATAAAAAAATGTAAAAAGATTCTCCAGTTAAACAATGACTCAACACAAATGAATGACTAAAGTGTGTTCACATCTTTCCAGTAAGTTTGAGTTACATCACAGAGCCATCTGACATCTGGTAGGATGGACGACCACAACAAGAGGAAGGTTTCTACATGCGGTTTCATCAGAGACCGCCTGACAAGGACACGGGGAAAACATCTGACATTGTAGTATCATGGTTAGAGAAACTGGTTCCAGACTTATCTGCCAGTTAACAGGAGCCGGCGGAGGCTGCAGGCCGAGTGGTGAGAGTAGAGGAGGGACTGCAGTGCTTGTTGACACGAGGTGGAAATCATTCATGTTGCTGGGAAAACGTGTCCCTACTACTACTACTACCACTACCACTACTACTACTACTACTACTGGTGCTGAGCGGTAAAGTACACTGCTACAGTTGATTTCCAACAGATTTATTTTTTTCTTATTATTACCATCATTATCATTCATATCTTTATTTTTTTTCTTAAAGGGGACCTATTATGGCATTTAATGTCTATTTTAAACAGGCCTTGAATGTCTTAAAAACAAGCTTTTGATTGTTTTTTCTATATAAATTAGAAATTCAGCCTCTGGGCCATGTCTTTATCTTTACCGTTTCTAACCTCCTTCTCTATGCGGGATTCTGAGTGGGCGGGGCTATGATAATGAGGCTCTGTGCCGATTGGCTGCCTGAATGACGTGATACACCGCTATGAAAAAATGGCGGAAGCTCGTGCCGGCAGAGTTAAGCCTGAATTATGGTTCTGCATTAAATCGACGCAGACCCTACGCCGTAGGCGTATTGGACTATTGGACTGTCCTAACTGGCCGCAGCAACGCTGCGCAACGCTGTACAGCACGACGCGGCGCGCCATTTTGAGCTGAACATTGGTCGGATGCCCTGCTTCTATTTTCTTCCTGTCGCTCGCGTTGAAAGCCGGTTGAAAGCGCTGTAGGAAACGGTTATGGATGAGGAACGGTTGATCCAGTTACCGGTAGTTGAAATGAGAAGTTATCTCTATGATACCTCCTCATTTCATTACAAAAACCTCAATAAAGTGGCAGATGCTGGAGGGTGATGGACAGAGAGCGTCCGATGTCACGCTGTGCGACGCGATAGTCGGACGCTCGCATGCAGTTAGCACATGGTGTTTAGTTGTGGACGTGGTTTGCATTTTGGTTACGTAACGAAAATGTGCAGAATCTGAACGGAAGAAGCCACATCAGACTGGATGGCTCATCCGGGCGGCTGTACAGACACTGCAGAATTTGGTTGTTTTCCTCTTTCTCTGAGTTGGCAGGCTGAGGGGAAACCTCTATGTTAAAGCAAGAATAAACATGTTTTTCATAATAGGTCCCCTTTAAGTCATCCAAACTGAAACAAAATAGTTTTTTTTTCTCCTTTGGGCATTAAAAAGTTATTATTCATAATTAGTTGACAAAAGTAAAGCTATCAAGTCTCTTGATCAGGGTTACAGTGATCAATGAACAGAGGAGAAAACACTCACCACATTGCTGCTCTGCGTCAACCACATAAACCAATAAGTCTAGGAAATATTTTCCTCCTCAACCTCAGTCTGGATGGACGTGGGACGTCAACATCAAGGGAATCCCTCAGGGGGGGTCTCTTCACAGAGATTTACGGCATGCCGAACAGGATGTGGACGTCACTGACAGTCCAGCCTCGTCCTGCATCGCTGAAGTGTCCTGACGCAACACATGGCGGCGGCCTGTGTCAACAACGCCCTCAGCCAATCGCAGAGCAGGACACAAGCAGCGACGTCTCCTAACTCATACCTGTCACGGTCTTTGTTTTAAGGAGAGCAGTGGTGTTTTTTTTGGGGGGGGGGTTTCTACTAAATGGGCCATGGATCATTTGTACTTAGTGGAGATTTCAAATAAAGAAAAAAACAATAAATAAATAAAGTTGGAAAAGGGACACCAGGGCCAGGGAAGGCCAAACAAACTTTGTGCAGTTTAAAAAGTGAAATCTATTATTCAGAAACACTTGGGGAATCACAAGTAAATTAGGAACACAGTCTTTTTCGATGAAATCCAAATTGAATTTCCACCTCAATTAAAATAATTGGGAGCATACTGAAAGATAAGTTTGGAGCGGAAATATAAAGACGGATCACTAATTCAAAGACGACAACGCCCCCGAACGAAGATTCTGTAATTTGCAGTGAAGGTGACTCCATCGTTGCCAATAGTGAGATAAGAGCTGCACGTTTGTTTCAAACGAGTGCATTTGGGGATATTTAATAATCTCAACTGAATGAAAAGGACTCATAAATATTTAATGAGCTAAACTGGACAATAAGTCTCAGATCTACTCATCATGTTTGGTGAGACGGATGCTGGACAGCAGTCCTTAGTAACCAAGTAACTTAGTAACCAGCAGCGCCTCATCAACAAGCAACAAGATGAGTAGAAGATTAAAGTGTTAAAGATTTATGAGAAACCTTTATTTAAAGCTCTGAATGTAGTATTACTATCCATTTACCGAGTAAATCCTTCTACACGAAAGACTGAGCGCATCACTGCCATAAAAGCCACAGAAGAGGAGCTCTGTTAACAGGACAATGCAGATCAAGGAGGCATTGTTGCTCCGGGTGCTTCTGAAAGACACTTGAGGGCAGAAATGCTGTTCAATCATCGTACTTCAAGAATAAGCAGCAAGTAATTCTTCTACATAATTCAAGAATAGGCAGTTGGACAAGAATCCATCTCCTTGACCTAGTGAGACCTAATGTTTTGTTTTAAAAAGACGTCTACAACCTGAGGGCTTTCAGGAAAACTTAGAGCTGCTAACCAAAACATTATACTGCTCTGCTTTTGAAGACAAAATGAAAAAAAGGTTAAATCTTCTTTCTGCTTTCAATTTAAATGTATGACTTTGCCTTCATGTTTCTTAAAAGATATTTTGTGTGTATGGAAACGGCAGTGATGTGTGCGTCGCTCCAAGTGTGAAAGGTACAAAAAGGCAAGGTCCAGGAGACTACGTTTGGGTTAGGCAAAAGGAATAAAAGAAAACAAAACAACAAGATTAAACACAGATGTGGCTTTTCCAAAGTGGAAAACAGCACTTGATGAAGGGTCAAGTGCTTGGAGGCAGGGCCGCCGCAAGGGGTGTGCGAACCGTGCGGCCGCACGGGGCCTCGCGCCCCAAGGGGCCTCGCGCTATGGGCCGTTTTTTTTTTTTTTCAAATTTTTTTCTTCCTTTTTTCCCTTATAAATATCAACAGTCACGTTCCATTACAGACCTAAATTTGTACTAGTCTGTGCATATCAATAAATATATGTGCAATGATGCGCTGTCTGTTGTTCAATACAACTGATCTGACCAAGCGCAGACACAAGCTGCTCTGATCCAGACGGTTGAGTTGGAACAAACTGTCACACAATGTCGAGAGAACGAGACAGATTCAGGAAATTTCCATCGGGATGAAAAAAGAAAAAAACTAAAGAAAATGGAAGAGTTTAATGCCTCTCTGAAAGGCTCGTTTGATAAATTTGTTACAAAAATCACTGATCCGACCGGGTCTCAAGCAGCCATGGGGCCCCGCGTCGAGGCAAGCCCAGATGATGATGAGGCAGGGGAAGGTATCCAGTATTTTGATAATTGGAGAGTTAAAATTGCGCATATAGACACCCGATCAGACCCGAAAAACCCAAAGGTTTTGCACGAGGGCCCCCCTCAGCTATTTCGCACAGGGCCTCGCAAATCTCCCAGACGGCTCTGCTTGGAGGGATCCCAAACCTACTTCGACTAGAGTACTGAAATTGTTGCATTTCGTCATTGGCGGTCGGTGGACACACTGGACGCATCTGAGATCAGTCTGCAGTCTGAACAATCAGATGCCATTTCATTTCAAGGTCAACATGGGAAACTGTCCTTGGAGGAAAAGCATGTTCTCAAATCAAACCGTGAACTTTCCCAAACTTTAGAAATGCTTGCTAATGCCTGAGATATAAACATAAGACATTATTACTGTCATATTTGATGTATCGTGATTTTAAGATGAATAGCATGACAAGCTTTTTTCCCCCTGGCTATCAGATCATCTCTCACTGCAGTAAACTCATCTGATGTCACCATTTGAGCAGACAAACCTTGTAAAATATGCAACAACCACACCTTTTTTAACTCTCAAGTATGAAACTACAGCTCAAAGTGTACATTTGTGCTCTTAATTTCCTTCTCTTATAGCCATCGCTTCATTTTGCTAAACTACCATGAAACATTTCTCCGTTTCTCCTCCTCGACACATCTTCCCTTCAGCTGAATCCATTCTTCACGTCAAGCGGCTGATTTTAAAGGCAGGCCTTTTATTCAGTCCAGGTGACAGTGAAAATACACAAGAGCCGACAATGACTGATGAGTCGCTGTCAGCTCGCCGCCTTAACCAAGGACAGAGCGCTTTCTCTGCTCCCAGTCTCCTCGCACGCGCACACAAAAACAATTAGCGCTACAGCTGCATCGGAGCCAAAGGGGGGGAAAATCAAATCTGTATTCACCCAACTGCGTTCACAAGCGTGTTCAGCGGCGACCTTAAACTGCAGCGAGGACTGCGAGACTTCACTCTGCAAGCCAACAGATTTGTCTTGTCAAGAGCGAAGCGGACACAGAATGCAGGAGACCGCTGCACAAATGCGGAAAATACAAAAGCCAAGGAGAACCCCTCTGCAAAAACAACCTGCGGGACAGCTGAAGAATTTATATCTCCAAATCAATATCTGCAATTTAACGCCTGCCATTGTTGTCGCTGTACAATTTGTGTGACGTCCTGTTACAAATCGATCCAAGGAGGCAGGTCGCTGCTCAGTATTGTTCCTGGATGAAAAATTCAGTGATTCTGCAATTAAAAATGTTTCCCAAAAGGTTTTATAACTTGCTTTTACCTAAATAAACCCTTAATGGGGAAATGTGGATGTGAGACATAATAAAATGAAAACAGTTGAAAACTAATTTAAATACCTAAACATTCTGGCTTTTTAAATTAAAGCTTATTACATTTATTTGTGTTTTTTTTTTTAATTAATGGAAAGGCTCAATGTAGGAAAACAATGTAATTATTGACAGATAAAATTGCGATTAGTACTTTGGTGCACCTGTTCAGTTATTTGTTATAACCTGAATTATTTGAGGCACGAACTTCACCGATAAAAAAGATAAAACGCTTCATCGGTCAGGATCCAACTTTCTTAAGCAGCAGCTGTCACATCAGGCGGGTCAGACGGAGAGGCATCTTGCCATGGATATCTTCCTTTTCACTTCTCCCTTGATTTTCAAATCAGACTGAGATCCAAACTGTTTACTGGCCACATGACTGAGTTGATGTGTGGCTTGAAGGTAAATAACTGAATCTCCAAACCTGATTTATATTAGATTTATATAGAAAGCTGTTCAATATATCAAAGTACAACCAAGCATTTACTGTTTAATTACAGATTTCCATCTTTCTTCCTCTTTTACTTTAGATGGAACATGACATCACATGTCTGTAGAAATGAGTTAGTTTTCTAAAAGGCAGCTGTCCTTAAAAACTTCCCTGTAAACATCGTCTCTGACTAATGTCCTTAATCTCTCTTTAATCCAGTAATCGGTGCTCTATGACTGCTCCTCTTTAGCCTACTGGAACCGTTCCTTTTGTTTAGTTGTTAATGATAGGTCACGTTTCGCTTCTCTGTTTGCACCTCCTTTCTGTGTGACGACCTTGGCGTTTCCAGGACTGGTTTGAACCTTCTGCCCTGATGCTTAGGCGTCCTCCCTGCGTCTACCCATGGGGTTCTCTTTTACAAACTCTCCCATTTTCCTTGAACTTGCACCAGATACACAAAACCTACTGGGAATATCTTCCTGTTAAACCCTTGGAGGAGTTTCTGTTGGTTTGTTCCCTCCACCCAGGTGGTTTAAGGTCTGCAAGCCATCTCTGATTAAGAGTCCAATAAAAGACGTTTGTGTTATTTCTGTGATTTTCTCCACAGGGATTGTAGCTTTTAGTAAAGCAACATCTGATATGCACCTGCTGTAATAAAATAAATAATAATTTGAAGGCAGCGAAGCCGGGTTTTTCATTCCATGTTTCACCGGTCCTTACCTGTATCGGCCTCGGGACGAGGGGTGAGGTTAATCTCGTCAGCTACTGTTAAAGGAAGGAGGGAAAAGAGGGGGGATACAAACATTTGGTGTTAAGTAAGTGCTCATGACATTCCACATGCGACATCCAAGTCGTGCTGCAAACATCAGAAAGGACTTCATCTCATTTAACGTCAGATGCCATGCGAGACGGGGAGGAGGGGTTCGGGGGGGGGGACTTGAACAGAGAGTTTGAAGATAGCAATCAAACTTGTTGAGATATCAACACGAAACACAACAGCAATCTGGTTGGGAAGATTAGATATGATTACAGAGCGAGCAGGCAGAGAGACTGTTGCAGCCAAAGCAATCAGCGAATGTTTGAAGCCATTTCAAGGTGAATCAACACACAAGTTCTTGACTTTGGTGAGAGGCGAAGTCGGATTTCAGGCGAGAGGACAGGGGGGTGGAATACATTTGAATATGAAGAACACGTCTGAAACATCGGGAATGTGCAAGGATGTTCAAGGGGACATAAAACTGGATCCTTTCTGGCGTCAGAGTTTAAACTTGCTTATTAGCTGCAATCGTAATAACTTCATACATGGAAGAAATAAAGAAGTGAATTTCACCACTTTGCTCGAGAGTTTTGATTCATGGTCAGTGACATCTGCTATTATATTTCAGTATCAGAATATTCGGATGCTTCAAAAATATGCAAAAATAACATCCCTGTAATCAGAGCTTGAACCTGGAAATGAATGTTTTAAACCAAAAATGAAAATTACATTAAATCTAAGAAGATAGAAGGCTGACATTTAAGATAAATCTTCAATAAAAAGGACAAAAAGTGAAGTTAGGGTAACTGTTCCTGGAAAATCCTGTAATTTTTAAGTAAAACCCACACATTGGAATGCAGAGTTTTGAAGGTTCTACCTAGATCCATGCTTTTCGACTTGCGCGTTTTGATGATCTCGAGCTGAGCGGCGTCTCCGAATTGCTTGGTGCGTTTCTCCGACATACTCTGGCGTCCAAAACCTTCCCTCTGGAAAGCTCCATCCGGATTGTTTTCGTCTGGAATCAAAGCACTGAAACGGGGACGTGACAGGGAGATGACATGAACATAAAACAATGATACATTCAAAATTTAACAGACAAAATTAATCCAAAAGTAGAAGTATTGCACATAAGCTTGGATGTCATGCATCCGATGGCACGTGCATCATCACAGAACACAAATATGAGCCGTTGCGGTCACATCACATTTTGTTCAAAATGAATTAAAGAGAAATTAAAAGCATTTAAGCTGCATTTCAAGTGCTTCCATCCACAGTTGATCAAGTAGCATACATCGCTTGGGGTTTACTGCCCAATATCTCCCCCGTTTATGTATTACTGCTCTCCACTGTTTTCTCGTGAGGGCCTCGATAAAGGGCATCGCATGAATGGATGTGATTCATAATTTCTAAAACAGAACATCTGAGAGCTCCGTTTAAAAGAAGGAGTAGAAAAACAACTGGTCTTCACACAGCCCAGGCCCTCCCACAGACTAGGGGGGGGTCTGACGTGGTTATGGGGCTTGATTCCTCACAAAGTACCGGTATTGAACGAAGGACAAGGGAGGAGCCACCGCTGTGTGTTTTCTAGATATATTGTCTCAAATATCAACAGACGTGATGTCATCCTGCCTTTAACAGCTGGATGTGTTACACACGTGTGTTTGAAATGGGAAAACATTTAGAGCATCTTCTATACAGATTATGAAAACCAAACACTGAGGTAAGAAAAGCAAAGATTAAAACAGAAAAACTTACAGGGGTTCAAAGAGGGGAGGTTAAAAAAACATGTCATGCACTAAAGAGGGGCAAATAAATTAGGAAGGGTTGAGAAAAGAAGTTTAGATAAATAGAGACTGTCAAATGAGGAGAATGGAACAAGAGACGGACATAGAAAAACGATAAAACAGATGAAGTCCACTGAACTTCTCATTGGCTGCAGCCCAAAATCAGACAGTAAAGTGTCATTACATTAGCGCAGCCGAACCGAGGGATAAAACTGGAACCAAAAGAGTCCCTTCCATCAGGCTGAGAGGTCTGACTGAGCCGAGAGCAATCAAAGGGCAATCAGTGGGAGAGCACAATCACAGACTCCTGCATCAACTACAAGGAGACGAGGGGGAACAGACACTGACCTCAAGCAGGAAGAAGGTGAAAATGAGTCAAAAGAAACTTAGCAAGTCTGTTTTTGACAGGCAAACAGTGCAGGGTCTTGTAAACACTTGTCAGTGTGTTAGATCCGCACTTTAACCCTTTAAATAAACGAGCTGATTTAAGCTCGTGTAAGAGTGCGTGTGATAAGTCCGTGGTGCTTCATCATACCTGTCTACTTTGGCGGGAACCTCTTTGGCCCACGACGGCGTGACCTCGGCGGCGAAGCCCACGTCGTCGTGAGAGCTGGACGACGAATGGTCGGAGAGGTGGGGAGGGAGGAGCGGCGGCCGGTCGTCCTCGATGATCACGGTGTCATCCTGAGGCATGTTGACGGTCGGCGAGAGCTGGTAGTTTCCTGGGGAGGAGAACGGGTCTTTGAAGTTTCGAATCCAGAAGCTGCCCAGGAAATTTGTATCCAACCGACCAGACATGTATGCATCAATAATACACGACCATTGCAAGGTCTGAGCGCGTCCTTCATAATCAAAGGGCCAAAAGCTCCTCTCTCATCTCCAGGTTTTTGTCTGATGCAAAATAATGATTCAGGGAGAAATCCGTCAAAAACAAACGAGCGACACAACGGCTGCAATCAGGCTGAAATCAGCCATATTTTAATAATAAATGAGGGTTACTGCGCTTCCTCTGTCCAGGGGCCCGCTGCTTTGTCTTTGGGAAAGTTTTCTGAATGTTTCAGGATAAGAAGAATCCTGAAATCACTAAAATATCTTCTTCTTCGAGCTTTTCAGTCTTTGTGATTTGTTGATCTGCATGAGAATTTTTTGTAGTAGGCAATAAATGCGCAGAAGATGTAGCCCAGCCAAGATTAGAAGAGCTGCGGTCAAGGTAAAAGGTTCTGTTAACAGGAACCATCACCACATCACCACCAGCAGTGCTGATTCATGATTCAAATTATAGTTGATTTTGTTTAACTATGACTCCAAACTTTAAGAAGAATAAATACAGGGAAAATAAAGACTAGATGCTGAGGAAAGGTTAAATCAGCTGTTATCTTCTCATTTCTTTCTGCTTCAGGGGCAAAAATTGGGAGGGAAAAAAATATGAAAAACTGACTTATAAAACAACATCCCTCAGATGATTATTATTGTTCTAAACAGACAAATGTCTGTTGAGAAATTGTATTTACCAAAAATATACACAAAAAACAGAAGTGACTTACAGAGGAGGTGACTTTTGAAGCCACAAAACATAATTTGAAGTCAAAATGCAAAGTGAAACTGCGTCTCGCTAATCAGCTTATGCTAAAAGCAGTTTGTCAGCAGCCACAATGGTTCTCCTGTTTCAGAACACAACGATTAATTCAAGCTGTGCCCTCACAAATAAAGATAAAAACTTCTCCGAGCTGAAGGGAAAATATATAATAGTCTCCTTTCTTAGTCTCTGAAAAGCATGGCTTAAAAACTCCCATTGATATGCAGCGCCTGACTCTCTCTTTAATCTGTATTTTTAAAATTGGCATCCAGAAAAGGATGGCTTCGCTACTTCATAAAGGCCCTGTGTACCAAGCGCCGGGAGAGGTTCATCTTTAGAAAGCGCCTGGGTTTGAAAGCCGCAGCCCTGCGCCAGGCCTGCCGTTGGTTTCTCACAGCCGAGCATGTGGCTGACCGACATGCTGCTGAGGACCAGCGCTTCCAGCCGGCCCGATCAATGACCTCATGTAAATGAGTCGGTGGAGAAAACAAAAGGGCAGATCAGGAGACGTGAATGTGTGGCGAGGTCAATTAAAAAGTCTTTTGCTGAGTATTCTCTGTTGCTTTTTCTACAGATACAAAAGTGGCTTTTTGCTCAGAATGAACTGATCAGGGCTCTTTTATTATTCCTTGTTTTTTTTCTAAACGCATACATTCCCAGTGGCATGACTTTTAGGGATAAAAGCTCCAAGAACATTGTAAAACCCAACTAATTCATTGGTTTTCTGCCTTTGTCCGTTAGTGGTAGTGGCCTTAGTTCTAAAAGGAAGAAGGGCTTAGTAGTTTAATGTACCAACCATGACTGTAGAATATTTTCAAAAAAACAACGGATGTGGAGTCATTTCCTACTTTAATAAGATCACTGCCGATAAACCTCACTGAGAATTTAATAAACCATTTGAAATGGTTTATTACATTAAATCATTTAACGTTGTAAATGTCAAACTCTTTACAGTTTGTGATCCTTTACATTGGATTCCCTCCCTGACAGGGTCGGGGTTGGGACCAGTGCTGTAGGAATACTCCCCACTTGTAGCTGGTCAGAAGGCATAAATAAGGCTCATTTTTGTGTAAATATATGGAATTTATTCATTTCAGGAGTATCCCTCTGAGGACAGCTCCAAAAATCACCATAACTGAGTGAGAAAGGGGGGGGGTAAAAGAAGTGGTAGCAGTTGTAGCTGATATAAAATGTAAATGTACTTTATTTATATAGCCCTTTACAGCCACCTCTAGGTGAGCCAAAGTGCTTTACAGAATAAAACATACAGAAATACAACATGCAATCATAAGACAGAGCAAGAAAATAAATAAAATAAAAAGAGTAAAGAGTGTCACCACACTATGGGTATTAGAAGCCATTCTAAATAAATAGGTTTTAAGCCTTGATTTTAAAAGGCCCAGGTCAGAGACAGTGCGTAAGTTTCAGGGGAGCTTGTTCCAGAGCCCGGGGGCGGCAATCGAAAAGGCTCGGTCACTCCAGCGCTTGAACTTGGACCTGGGCACTTCCAGCAACAGTTGGTTTGAGGATCTCAGCGCCCTGCCATGCTCACGCACCGTTTAAAGCTCCGATAAAGAGGGGGGGGCAAGGCCGTTGAGGGCTTTAAAAACAAACATTAAAAGTTTAAAATCAATTCTAAAATGGACAGGAAGCCAATGGAGTGAATAGAGGACCGGAGTGATGTGCTCACGTCTTTTAGTGTTAGTTAAAAGACGGGCAGCTGCATTCTGCACTAGTTGAAGGCAGCTAATAGAGGACTTGGAGACGCCAACATATAGTGCATTACAATAGTGTAATCTGGAGCTGGTTAGAGCGTTAATAGCTTTCTCCAGGTCGTGACGATTTAAAAAAGATTTCACTTTGGCTAGGAGGTGTAACTGATAAAAACTTGTCCTAACGACATTATCAAATTTGAAAAAACTATCAAAAATCACACCCAGATTTCTGACATAAGGACTGAAAGACGAGGACAATGCGCCAAAGCTAGTCGTCACAGTTTCCCCAAACATAATGCACTCTGTCTTGTCCTGGTTTAAATGCAGGAAGGTAACAGACGGCCAGCCACGTACAACGGTGCCATAACAAATATGACTTGAGCTTTGACGAGACTAAAGCCTGATTTATGGTTCTGCGTTAAACCAACGCAGAACCCACACCGTTGCCGTGATGCCGTCGTGAACCCTTCGGACTCCTCCGTCACTCCATTTCGCCGTGGTGCAGTACCCCCCCAGAGCGATAGTTGATACTTTGTTTTAGTTCCGGCTTTTCCGGTCACAGTGAATCAAAGAGATAAGGACAAAAAAAAGGGCTAAAAACCAAAACAACCCAAAAAAATGTTTTAAAAGAAATCACACATACACACGAAGAAAAGAGCACTGAAAGTTCACTACTGCTTCACGAACCGGAACCGGAAATGCGTTGCTACCAAGAAAACCCATCACAGCCCTCTCGGTATGCGTTGGGTCTGCGTCGCCTCGACGAGTAGTTACATTTTTTGGGAGGTGCACATCAGGCTACGGCGTGGGCTACGGAGAGTCTCCCGCGTAGCCGCGTACCCTACGGCGTAGGCTCTGCGTTGATTTAACGCAGAACCATAATTCAGCCTTTACACCTGTACATCCACCTACTTCTTCCTAGGGGATAGGGCTGGGCGATATATCGAGATTTTAATATATATCGATATATTTTCAAACGCGATATGGTAAGAGACAATATCCTTTATATCGATTATTAAAAAATGTATTTTCTTTTTTTATGATTTTGATATAGCTTATTTTGTGACAAATTGACTTGAATGTTTTATTTGAGATTTGCACAAATGTTTTGTTATTTGCACAACTGTCAACCTCAGTGGAAAAGTCTGCCTGTTACTGTCTACATTGTATTAATTGCACAGTGTATTTTAATTTAATTGTTATGCAGGAAAGGGATATTTGTTTTATTTTATTCAAGAAGCATTTTTATTCTATATATGCAGGCAGTTTATTTTTATTTCATTTGTTTTATACATTTTGATATTGTGCAGATCTCTGTTAATAAGGTACCTGTGTGACATTTGGCACGAGGCTTTGACTTAAAACCAGGGGTGGACTGGCCATCGGGCATACCGGGCATTTGCCCGGTGGGCCGATGGTGATTTTGGGCCGGGCTGGCCCGGGCAGCCCCATCGGCCCATTTGATTTAGTTTTTTACCTGACTACAACTGGTACCACTGGCCGATTGGTTATGGGCTGGAGTCAGGGCCGCCGCAAGGGGTGTGCGAACCGAGCGACCGCTAGGGGCCTCGCACCCCAAGGGGAGGCCCCAAGGGGAGGCCCCAAGGGGCCTTGCGCCCCAAGGGGAGGCCCCAAGGGGCCTCGCGCCCCAAGGGGAGGCCCCAAGGGGCCTCGCGCTCCAAGGGGAGGCCCCAAGGGGAGGCCCCAAGGGGAGGCCCCAAGGGGCCTCGCGCTATGGGCAGTTTTTTTTTTTTTTTTTTCGTTTTTTCCCTTATAAATATCAACAGTCACGTTCCATTACAGACCTAAATGTGTACTAGTCTGTGCATATCAATAAATATATGTGCAATGATGCGCGTGTCTGTTCAACACAACTGATCAGACCAAGCGCAGACACAAGCTGCTCTGATCCAGACGGTGGAGTTGGAACAAACTGTCACACAATGTCGAGAGAACGAGACAGATTCAGGAAATTTCCATCAGGGGATGAAAAAAGAAAAAAAACTAAAGAAAATGGAAGAGTTTAATGCCTCTCTGAAAGGCTCGTTTGATAAATTTGTTACATATATTGGAAGAACCCACTGTTTAGGCAATTCATGGTCATTAGTTAGTAAAAACAGAGGCAGCGCTGCATTCCCCCTGTTTAAAATGGTCAAATATGATATCAGCCTGAAAATCACAGGACTTATCTGTGGTGGTGAAAGAAGTCAGCAGTATGAATTTGAAAGATGTGTGAGCATCCCTTCATGATAAACAGAGGGGGAACGCATTCTGACAGCAGTATTTCACGCTGTCAGAATGCGTTCCCCCTGTTTAAAATGGGTTAATATATCATTGTAGATATCTGAAATGTTCTTTTTGACTAGGAAGAATTGAATTACAGATATCTGCAACACATATCCAGTCTAGCTATTAAATGTTAAAACGGCTTGCCATACAAGTTTGCTGGTCTACTCAGAAACAGTACTAAGTACATCTATAACGGGACTGGGGGTGGTGGTGTAGGTTTAGGTTTATTAGACAAGAACATACACACCAACAAGACAGTGTACAAGCGGTGTCACAAGAACGTTTGTTTTCATTCATAGGCTTAATTTTCTTTCCATCAATACCTGGTGGGCCGGTCTAGGCTCAAAATGCCCGGGCCGATTTTTTGTCCCAGTCCAGCCCTGCTTAAAACTGACTGTTTTTTTAAGGGTTTGCCTCAGAAAAAAATGAAGCTAACAGAGATGCTATGCTATAATGCTTTGGGGGAAACCCCAATTAAGGCACAGAAAAAATATCGAGATATATATCGAGTATCGCCATTCAGCTAAAAAATATCGAGATATGACTTTTGGTCCATATCGCCCAGCCCTACTAGGGGAACAGAGAACCTGAAGGAAACCCACAAAAGCGATTGCTTTAACCCCCAAAAAGTATGTGAAATAGCTGTGAGGCAACACTGTTGCAAACATCTCTAACACATCAGATGTTAATTTCCGAGTTTCTCTTCAAAAAGCATGTGAAGATTTCACCAGACAGAGCAGTAAGGGTTTGAGAAAACACACTCGCTGATGCATGCAAAACTGCACACTTGGAATGTCCCCAACAGCATTCCCGCACATACTTTCCATGTTGATTGTTTGAGTAATTTCAGTGTGCGTTTGTGTTCCTTTTCGCCCCCTTCCTGTTGTGTGTTTGGGAGTCGGGGTGAGTCCTCTGGCTCAGCAGGCCGCTTCCATCACGCGTAGACCACACACACGGAAACAGACATTTTAAAAACACACGTGGTCTCACAGAACCACTTAATCCCATTTCCCTAAGCAGTCCGATGCACAACGCTGAGAATCCCATCAATGTCACAGTTTGAATCACCGCAGTACAATCGAGTCGCAGCAACCGAGTAGAAAACCAATGAATCTGTCAACTCACAAGCCCGGTAAAATGAGGAGGGAAAAAAAACAAGCCCTCTTTGTTTTTAGTGCCAGTGCTGAAGGGCAAGCGGCCGTGGAGCAACAGGAAGACTGACATGTACACGAAGCCCACGCCCAACTCCACCTGAGGATCAAACCAGCGTGTGGGCAACATTTGATTTGGGAGTGGAAGCAGTTATTGTTTTGCATAAATCGGCTGAATATTCAGAGGCAAAGGGCGGTGACGGGAGCATGGAAGAGAGAAGAAAGGAAGTGGTTAAAATTAAGACAATGAAAATGGATATACAGGAGGTGAAAGGCGTGCAGAGGGGTTTTCTTCTCACTCCTTTTTCATCCCGTCTTGTCTCAATATATTTGCATAATTAGTGAGGAGGTTATTGCCAGGGGGCTGGGCCTTGAAAGCTATTGGCCTGGAGGAATAATTAAAACTCTCCTCCTTGGCTTCTTCAGGGTGCAAAGAACCTGTAAGTGATCTGAGACGGAGCTCGGGCCAAAACGCTGCCCGAAACGTTCTGAATGGAAAATATGTTTTTCTAAGAAAGACTAATGCATGATTTATACTTTGTGGCACCCTTGTAACACACTTTTTCAAAGGATCTGCTGAAAGACCCCCCCGCCCCCCCCCCTTCAGGACTGGCAATTATTTATTCAAGAAATGACTGCTGAACACGCAAAAAGCTGTGCTCCACGTTCACACTTTCACATCTGGGATTTGCCAGCCGTGCGTGGCCTTTCCAACGCCGGCTCCCGAGCAGCTGCAGAGAGATCTGCTTTTACAGATCATTCCACTGTAGTCAAACCACTTGTGCCTTATAGGGAAGTAGAAAAGGGTGCCAGCAGTAAATTAGATTGCAAGAGTGATTTCTTCGCAAGACCACACATGCTGAAAGTTCTATGTGCTTCAGCCGGCCCGTCATTACGAACACGAGCGTTGGTCCAACTGTCCGAGGGGCGGTTAACCCAAACCGCCGGCGAACACACCACAATTATAGATGTGACAAGCCATGCATACTGTTAAGGGTTGGTTTGCTTTTTTCTTACTTTTTCTTCCACCCGAATGTAAAAATTTCAAATACAGAAAAAAATGTAACACTTGTTCTCCACTTGTGCGATGGTTTTATATATTACAGGAGCGGGAATCAGCTTTTGGCAGTCAAGCTGCGAATTTCTGCAGAGTACCACCTACAGTTTCAGAGAGGGAAGGTCGGACGGGTCGAGCACGCGAAACGAGAAGGCGGCGTGCGATTGACGCGGAGCGCAGCAGAAGCAGGCGCACCAAGAGCTTGCTGGTGGATTTTACTCTGGTCGTGATGGCAACCTGGACACTTTCAGGTTACCGCCGCAATAACATGACATCACATTCAGTATCCTTCACACTCCAGAGGGGTTAACCTTGAGAAAGAGCGGGTTCTGTGCATTTGGAAGCACTGCAAGGTCCCTGCAATTTTTATCTTTTGTAAAGCCGATTCACAAGTGAGATAAAAAAACAAAACACCAACTGTTTTGCCAACATTTCTCCTGACGTTGTATGCATGAGCTGGCCCGTCACTCAGCTGGGCTGCTTCTTCTTTTGCAGGCATTTTTTCCCAGTCTCTTGGCACACAGGTCTGCAGCTGTGTTCAGAGGGATGCGGAGCCCTGGTGTTGGCAGGTGTTGGCGGCCAGGACCCAACGCTGAGTCGCTGGCGTGTCCAATATTTTTGAAAGCAATAAGAAAAGAATAAATTAATGCTCTGACAGCACCAGTTTCATTTATTATTGTAGAATTTAGATTCATATTATTAAAAATGTCTATCTTGTTCAAACATTTGTACCTTAAATATCCCAATTATAGAAAGAGTGCATCATCTGCCGGCAGGGTGAAGTATGGGTGTTAAATTCACAGAAGATATGGAGTCATTTCACGCTCTTCAACGCTGGTCCTCAGGAACAACTGCCTGGCTCATTTTAGATGTTTCCCCACTCTCACACACGATTGGCTCACCAACGACATATAAATATGAAGTTTATTTACTTTAAGGTTTTTTTTTGGCTCAGTTTCTTATTTTTTTCACAACATACTGGACTTGTGTCATTCAGTGCGGTTACATGCACATCTAAAATCAAGCTATCGGCAACAATCTAGCCAAGGATTAAACTGGAGGTTCAGAGAGATCCAAGTAAACGTGCGAGAAGACAATCGATTATTGAGTGAGGTGCGTTCGACTCTGCAATGCTAGGTGGCGCCACACGCACTTTCGGGTTGGCGTTCCTCAGGAACAATTAGTAAACAAGAGCGAAGGAGGACAACAACATGTGAAAAAATGGACGCTAAAGATGCAGCAGCTCTGTAAATGTTGTACATACTAAGCCTGATCATGTTGCAGGTAAGAGGCACGCAAAGTCTCCCTCTCCCTCTTCTGTTACCGTGTTGTTGTGATGCCGTGACTGTAATTCCCACTCCCGCAGCTCGTCACTTCCAGAAAGGGGAGTCACTCGCTTGGTTAAGCGTGAGTTGATACACATGCCAGAATAACTCGGATTAGGATGCATAATAATAATAATATAATAATAATAATTTGGGGCACGGTGGCGCAGCTGGAAGTGCAGCTGTCTCACAGCAAGAAGGTCATACATGCCCCCTCTGGCCAACCGGGGCGCCAGATGGGGTGGGGAGGATCCGGCCGGAATAACCTGATCCTTCCACGCGCTACGTCTGGCCGGAGAAGCCCCACCCTGTCTGGTGAAAAGATGCGGCCTGCTCACTCCTCAGGTTAAGAAGGAGACCTGAGCTCAGTGCAGGACCCTCCCGGGGTTGGTAGAGGATGGTGATGCCCAGGACTGTCACTTAGGTAGGAGCACTGGGTGATAAAATGGGGGAAAAAACCGGGATAAAAAAAAAAGATATAAAAAAAAAAAAGATTAGGATGCATAATCTGGTAAAAACTCAATCTCAATTCGACTGCAGCCCAGTTAAAGTGTATACATGGCTTTTAAACATTCGTTATTGGTTGGATTAAGGCAACAATTCGAATGTCTGTTCATGTATGTACATGTATGGAATGACCCACTAATTTCAGCCAGGTGTGTCAGAGCAGAACGACATTCTAAAACGTGTAGGAGGACCAAGGCTGAAGAACGCCGATGTAGACGGCAAGAAAGATTCGATCAACAAATTCCATTACATCCAACATACAGTATCTGCATAGTTCAGTCTTATCCCATTTAGCCACCATCTATGCTCAATCCTTATCAAGGAAATGAGGGTTTCCAAACTGTCTAAGGGTGAAAGGTGCGCCTGCAACCACACACAAGTACACTTTAGCAAAACCTTTGAAAAGACTTTTCTTCAAAACAATGAAAAAGAAGATCCTGCCATGGAAGAGGATGGACGGAAAAGTCTTTAGTGATAGAGAGAGATATTGTGACTGCCGCTACCGGTGTTGCGAAACAGATGACGAACGCATTGGATTACCATTCGAATGATGATTCAAAGTCGAAGGTTTCACGTAATGCCCAAAGGCATGATTATTGAATAATGTTATAGCACAATTAATATAAAACCAGTTGGTAACTAGATTTTGAAGGCTTTGGATTGACGGACCACATCACATCCATCCATGCTGGAGATGTGCAAATGTGGGATAAAAAGTGTTTCCATCACACTTTCACGCTAAATTGGACAATCAGCATGTCTGAAAAACCACCTCATGAAATCTTAACATGCCTTTTGTGATATTTGATGGGTTTTCTGAATTATAGGCGTTTCAATTGCAGGTTTTTCTTCGTGATATTTAGGTTTGGTGTAATACTAGTGGAAACGGAAACACGACTATTAACTTCTAGGGTAAGTTTACAACCACCAATTGGCCTGACATGAATAATATCTTTGGGCTGTGGAGAGGCCAGAGCACCCAGAAAAAAAAAACTCCACAAGGATGGGGAGAGCATGCAACTCCACCTGGAGAAAATAAAAATCCAGCCAGGATTTGACGGGACCTTTTAGTTGTGAGGTGACAGCACTAATCCACAGGCTGAATTCTGACAGGGAGCCGGGCTGACGGATACTCTGAGCGGGGACACAGGGAAGCCACTTCTGACTACTGAATTCAATCATATCAAAGTCAAACTGCCAAGTATAGTCTCCGTGATATTATAAATCTTGCTTCTAAAAGACTTATCGTGAAGAGAGGAGGAAAAAAAGACAAAAGAAAACAATTACCAAATAAGAAATGTTTTTAAAGATGATACTGAGCAAATGCAAGAATGAATGCAAAAAAAAAAAGACATTTGAAAAAAGCATCTTGCAGAGGCTTCCAGCTTAAAGCCTGACCCTGGCGGTCTTTATCCCCTCCGCTTAGCTCACACGGGTAAATTAAACATTTTGAATAGGGCCGTAATCCTCTCCCTACCTCTCCAATCTCACTTTGACACAAAACTGATGCACAGGGTTATTTATATATATATATATATATATATATATATATATATATATATATATATATACATACATTCACCAAAATGTTATAACAGAATTGATTTTAGATTATTCAGAACCACCTGTGGGATGAAAATCCTCTTTTTAGGGAAAAAGACCCAGAGGGTGATTCCGTGTTTTAATAAGCAGGGACACGTCTCATGTCTCTGTTATCCGATAAAGTAATAAACTAATTAAATAATACTAATTCTGTAGATTAGAATACTTCTTCTACCTCTTTCTGAGGTTGGACTTTTTGAAGAACGAGGTCTCTCATGCTGATGCGACATTTACATTTTCGCAGCTCAGTCCAACCGATCCTGAGCCCCACGTGACGGGGGATCAAAACGCACGTGGGACAAGCCCCGGTCATCAATGAGTCAGCAAACGCACACTGCGTTTTTAATCCTAAGAAGCTGAATGCCCCAAACCCTGACAGCACCGAAGTGAAGTCAGCCAGGACGAGTGTTCAACTGCATTAGGGCTGATTGGACCATCATATCTGAGGGAACGACGGCAGAATCAGGATCAATAGAACTTTGTGTTTGACACCAACAGGACCGAAGATGCAAGCACCGTTTCGCCTGATTGGCCGAGTGACAATGAGCTTGTCTTTCACTGAGAAACTAAACAATGCCTGCATCTTCCAGTATTAACCGTCTCGCGCTTCCAATCCGGACCCTGTACGCTCATTATAAGCCGTTGCTGTTTGTTAAGCATGGATGAATACAGCCGGTGTGGCAGCATGATGGAGCTTCACCTATTAACACTCACAGCTCATGCTTTTTGTGTTTACACTCACACAACAGCGCCAATGTCAACCAATTTGCATGAAAGGAAAACAGAGTTCACACTTTCACATTATGTTGTATTGATTAATGAGGCTGAGCTGGCAGCAGCTCATTTAAAAAACTGATTAAAAGTTGATGCATCAACTTTTCCAACTCTTCCTCTGCTTAATTAATTTATATTAAAAGGCATTTCCGCTACCTTCTTGTTTGGAGTCACTTGCAATAACTCAACAGAAATAACAGTTTTTCACTGGGACACGTGATCCTTTTTATCATCTGGGAAATGAAACTCATCAAAGCAAATGTAAAAAACAAAAGGGAGAATTATCCTGGGGTTTATTCATTGTTTCATGAAATTAAAAAGGAGCTATCTGTGCTGTTGCACCATCTGGTGTACAGAAGCATTTCTTTGTCATGAAGAAACTTAACCACCCTTCCATCCATCATTCAAGTGCGACATGCATGCAATCCTGCACAGCTGCATGCAAAGCCCTTACACACGCATTCAAATATGCTTGCTAATCTCTTGCACTTTGTCCAACACACACACGCACGCAAGCAAACTGGAAACCTGCTTGAGCTACGGCGGATTCAGGTTATATCCAAACAGAAAAAGGCTCACGTGCAGCTTTCACAATACGAGACTTTTTTCCCAGATTTTTTTCAGACAATGAAATCTGCAGTCTTGACAAAAACATTCACCCATATGAGATTTAATCCCTGATGGGGAGGGGGGGACACACCTCAGAGGTGAAGGCAATGTTCTACGTTTGATTAAACTTGACTTATCAGACATATCCATATACATTTTTTAATCTTTTGGTTGTCACCATGTTGATTTTTTCGGATCCAGGAGAGATAACATTTGTGCACTAAGATACTGATGACTAATTATAAAACTCTTTGAAGCCTAATATTAATTTAAATATTGCCAAAAGAAACAATCAGCAGTTTAACCGGAGTAAATAACACAACATGTCTTCTTGGATGCTCATCTTTGTAACCAGGGATGTTTCGTAGTGTAGTTGCCATTTATTTTTTTTTACTTTTTATAGTACAATATGGGATACTGTCCATCTTCCACCCACAAACTGCAGGCTGAGAAATAAATAACAAAAGAAAAAAAAGGAAGAGTAGCCTTCATTCTTGGTTGCTCTGAATGTTTCAGACTCTACTATAGGGGGCAGATGTGCATCTTTTAAAGCCGTCTGCACCATCAACCCAAAGCAAAACTAGAAACCATGAAGGCTGGACTGGAAAGGAAATGTGATGGCTGAAAGTGGATGAGAACCTGGGGGTCAAAATCAAAGTCCTTCTTACCGATGGTGCGAGGGATGGTTCCTTGTCGTGGCATCAGGTTGTCGTCGAGGCCTTCGAGGCCGCCGTAGAGCGAGTGGGAGATTCTGCGCTCATGGTCATCTAGAGAGGTGTTCACGGTCTGCCGGGGTCCCAGCGGGCTCTCTGGAGGATCCTGAGGGAAGAAGGAGGCGACTTCAGAATAATCCTTCCTCTATGTGACACGTTTCTTAAAGGCATTGAGAATGCATTGATTAAGTTACTAAAGGGAACACGATCCTTTGAAGTAGAGTATCAACGATCACATGTAGAGTACAAAAAAAAGCAAGAGTCTTACTTGTAGTAATTACAGGGTTTATACAGCAATCCTTATGTAAAATTTAATACCAATTTAATACCTTTTTCACTACCTTAAGATTTTTTTTAAAAACTGTCACAACATTAAGTGTTAATCACGGACCTTTTAACATTAATACAGATTTTGAACTATAGAACACTATACAGAACAGATTTATAGACTCATTTATGTTGACCAGATGTTTCACATTTATTTCACTCTGTGAATGACAATAAAATAGACTGATTAAAATGTAAAAGGTAAAAAATAATACCAATTTAAAAAAAATAATACCTCTGACAGTGAATTTAACACTTTTAATGGCCTTAAATTTGGCAATTTTCGTTTATCACTTTTTAATACTTTTTAAAACCCAGCGGAAACCCTGAATTATCTAAAATAATAATAATAATAAAAGAGAATGAAGGGGAATAGGAGTGTTAATATTTACTAAACAGTAGCAGAGACAGAAGCAGCCATCAACGCTAACGCCGCCAGTGTGATAACAAGGATACATGGGCATGGATTTTCAATTGGCTGTGGAGATACTGGCTGTTAGCACGCGAGTGCGGAGGTCAGCTCGCTCCCGTCTTCATGGTTCCCAAAAGACCGGCGATGACACTCTCTTGTTTGCTGGACAAACAGACCACTCGCCGGCCCTGTGGCCCGTAAGCACACAGTCGCATCCAGAGAGACTGTGTGTTTCCTGTGTGTGTCCAAGTGTTTGTCCATTGGATCGTTGACTGTATTGATTTGCTATGCCTTCTGCATCTTCTAGCCGACCACGATGACAGCTCTCGCCATAAAGATAACCATCAGCGCTGGCATCACATAACGAGCGATAACACAAGAGTCAATACCGGCGCCAAATTACTTCAATCAATGACTCTAACTGGCTTTGCTGGGATTCGATTTCGGCAGACGGTCTTTGCCCAGCGATCCTTTCCTCTTGCTAAACGGTTGAGGAGCTGTGATGACCGCAGGATTCTGATGCAAATAGGTGAAGTTTGAGAGGAGACTCAAACTTGGGCTGTAGCAGAAGTGTGAAGCGTAATCCTCTGAAAACACCGGAGGTAAAACCTCCACACACGTCCTTAGCAATCGATACCCTTCAAACTTTATTTAGGGGACGGGGATTCACTGAGGTAATTTAGGGAAAGGTTACTGGGGATCTGTAAAAACATTTGTGGTGCTGAACATGATCTCATACTTACGATGCAAAATGTCAGGCTGCAATTAAAAAGTTCTTAAATCGATGGTGTGGCTTTGGCCTGGAATGAAGTGTCAGATTTAAGGCGTCTACTGTAATGGAGAAGCTGAAGCAAATTAGAGCCGTTTGCTCTTTGAACAATATCAAAGTGGACGAAGATACACCGGCAAAAGAGGTTTTACCACCATGCGAGGCCACCTTTGCTGAGCAACTGAAAGGACTGTAATCACATCCAAACAAAACTGATCAAAACTTCACGGGGAGACAACGATACGCCCTCGGAAACAAACTCATTTCAAAGGTCGCCATATGGTGCCGTGACTGCCGACTGCTCCTGACTTTAAATGAGGTAGTTAATGAATTGGCTGACTGAGGAGCCACGGCGAAACGCCGCCGTGGCAGCAGAGGGGATTTGCTCTGCAGCCGCCGTATTGACAAATCGCAGCGCGGCTCGTTGCATATTCAGCCTCATCACCGAGCCACAGGAAGGTCTCCATCCCACCGGGCGCCAGCGGTGATGTGAAAGCGAGCTCTTTCTCCACCAGGCGCGGCTCTTTGGGGGCTGGATGAAGGAGCGGAAGCAGTGGGGCTTGTGATTTATGCAACGGCAAACATTTCAGATTGATTTGATATCAGCTGTCAGGAGATGGAGACATGGGAGGGAAAGTAAATACTGAATTATTTGATCCCATATGTCAGAAAATGTCAAAATGAGCCAAGGCTTTCATCCTATTATAATTGGGGATTATAAGGTTTTAGCAAATATTTGAATGACAGCTGGCTGTGATGCATTCATTTACAGAAACTCCAGAGGGAATTTGTAATTCATAAATCACTTCTGAGGAGTCACTTTGACAAAAGAGTGTATACCACAGTGCGTCTGCAGTGTTGTGGACGCTACTCCGTATAAATATCCAGACCCTTGTGAAGCCTCGGGCCATGCCTCCGGCTGCAGCATGTGCAGCAAAGATGGACATTTTATTCATCTGCAGCGCTCTTTGTGAAGTCTCCCTGCCTTTACATGTTTGAAACATGCACACACACACACACATACACATGGACTCTGAGGAAACACGCAAAAATATCTTCAAAAATAAATGAACAAGTGCATAAATTGGATCCACGGAGCACACACTTTACCGCACGCAGCTATACATGCAGAGAAGCCGCCGCGGGCACGCGGGCAAACGCACATTTACGCCCACGTACACAAAACACAGCTCCAGGCTTAGCCTCTCCTTTCAATTACCAGACGGGCCGAGGGGAAATCAAAACTTTGACACACCAGGTTGAAAGAGAAGGACCGGGAAGCCGGGCTGTGCCAGAGGCGTACGCTCACACACAAACATACGTGCCCCCCTTCATGGATATGCAGAGAGATTCAGGTTAAAGCAGACGACGGGCCGAGGAGTACAGGGAATGGAAAAACATGACATTGAGGGAGGAAGAAAAGTTACATAAATTGTTTTGTGGTCCACTTACAAGGCAGATACGCGTGTGTGGGAGGAGTTTCTGTGCTAGCATAATGTGCAAAGTTACTGTTATTGAATGAAAGACTTCAGTGATGCTTAGAAATTATGTTTGAGCCAGCGTTGTAATCTTTTTAAACAGAGAAAGCATCTCATTGGAATGATGCGTTTATGTGAGAGTGTGCAGGAACATCAATGCCACGGGTGTCGCCTCTTGGAGAAAACCAAGCTGAAGCAAATTATAACCTCTTTGATATCAGTAAAACTCCATAAAACCCTCCCTTTCTGTTAATCGCATAAAAAAGGAGGAATCCCAGAGTAAACCATGCAAATATGTCTTAAAAAGAGATTATTTACCAAACTGTATCCTGGAACTTCGTTTTGTAAGCTGAAAATCTCCTAACAGCTGGTCCAGTCAAATCTGATTATTAAATAACTGAAGCAGCCTTTCCTTTCTCAGTAACTGGTATTAGCGTGACCTTGTGCCGGACATTTACCTATCAGGGTTTTATTTATTGGTTTGCTCCCCTGAAGCTGCTAGTTTCACATTCTCTGTGTGATGTGTTTTATAGTTAATGGTAATAATTATTAGGATTAAGGCTGTGCAAATGGTCAAACTCCACCAATGATCATAAAAACAAGGCAATTGTGAAGGGTTAGGGTTCAGGTTAGGGTTAACCCCAAAACTCTAGAATGTTTCCTTCCACTTTGACTTCAACTTTTGTCTAAATTTGGCCACTTTTGATTATTAAGTATTAAGTATTAAGTAAAATGACTTTCATGCCAGCAATGAATACAATGCCATCAGATTTAATGGGGCCATTTGAGTAGAGGGTTATGATGAAGCTTCATCATGCACGCTCAGGTTAGTTGATTAGAAAGTATACTGTACTGTATGTGCCTGATTCTCTTCCCAAGTTTTATTGAATTACATCGATCTGTGGCCACTGCATCAAAAACATCATCACTATATCCTTCAGTGAGATGCACTTAAACATATAGCCACCAGCCGGCCCTGCTTTTACGCCATCCATCCTCATGCTGGTTCCTTACCTCGTTTCTCTTGGCCACTCGTCTGGCCACGATGAGCTGGATCATCCCTCGCTTGTTGCCTTCCGTCGACATGGACTTGCGTAGCGTCTCCATGGCGTCTTGGTTGGTTTTGCCCAACAGCGACTCCCCGTTGACAGCAATCAGCTGGTCGTTCACTCGCAGCCGCCCATCCTTTTTGGTCAACAAGCACAGATAGAGCAGCTTTTAGTGGTTCGACTCTCACGTGCACTAAGAGGAGAAAAATGCACTCTTCCCAGCCAGTGCAGAGTACATATGGTGTGATAAGTAAAAAGCAGCCATATATCCAAATTAATAACCTTCATCTAACAAGCCCAATAGTCTCACTCAGTGAGTGCATCCCACTTCGGGCCATGATCCACCGTGTAGCAGAGGAGAGTGCTTTTAACTCCATTATTATGCTGTCAACACAACGTGTTTGTATGAAAAACAAGTTGGAGGACTATTGAAAATGACAACAGCACAATGGACAGCAAAAGCAAAGAGGGTACTTTGTGCTCTAATCGCAGCGTTAGATTTTCTTCATACACTACTTACCTAGACAAAGAAAGGGAGTTTTACTTTGCTTTCTTTGTTAGTATTTCAAATAAATTGCTGGAGGCTCACGGAAAAAGTTTTCCCATCTTGGACACATCCCTCTGGGTTTGAACGTTTCATGGATGGATGGATGGATGGATGGATGGAGCAACAATCTAGCTATGGATTAAACTGGAGGTTCAGAGAAATCCAAGTATACATGTGTGAGAAGACAATCGATTATTGAGTGAGGAGCGTTAGACTCCGTGACGTTAGGTGGCGCCACATGCAATTTCGGGTTGGCATTTTTCCGGTTCCTTGTTTGTTGTTCGTCTTCTTCTCTTCCTACTGTGTTGATATTCCGGCTTTCGTGGTGTTGTCACTTTCGGAACGGGGAGTCAGTAGCTCGGTTCAGCGTGCCGGAATAGCTCGGATTAGGACGCATAATCTGGCACTAACAGCTCGATCTCAAGAGCTTCAGTTCGGTCCAACTACAGCCCGGCTGAGGTGGATACCTGGCTTTTAAAAATTCGATACCAGTCGGATTAAGGCAACAATTCGACTTCCTGTGCATGTAAACATACTGAGTGGCACTTTGAACACATCACGCTCATTTCATCAAGGATTAAGGCAAATTTAGTTCTACAGCACAATTCAACAAGAAGTTGATTCAAAGTGCTATACAAAGACAAAAATAAAAAACATGATTTAAAATGTTAACAAAAAAGAAATACAAACAATAGATGAAATCAGTAGTAACCAACTTAAATACACCGAGTGATTAGGTATTCACAGAAATGTGAAGTCTAAATACAATGCAATCACACTATTCACTGATGTGTGCACGGGAACAATCACCTACAACAACCAGTCGTTACTGAGAATTACAATGTTCATTTTAAAACTAAAACATGCTTCCCTCAGACATCCCCCGCCCTCAATCAGGTTGGTGGCAACTGAACATGTGGGGGTCAAGTCTGCTGATGTTCTGTGACATTTTACAATAACAAGCCATACCAGCCTGCCGTGCAGAGGCTGCATTCCCAATAAGCCACAATCAGTGAAGGTGGGTTAACGTCCCCTCTGATCAGTTGCTCAGACGATTGTGACAGATGGCATGATTAAATCAACTTTTTTCTCCTCTGCTACTTTTAACTGATAATAAGCTGCATCTACCGAATTAACTGAGAAAATGGAATAAAGGCATATGAGCTGCGGCTTCTGCTCTGATTATCAATATTTTTAACTGTTTTCTATCCAATAACTTCTAAAACACAATGCTGCATACTTACTAGCTGAAAATGATTCTTTATTTGAAACTTTTAGGAGAAACGTAGAACTGTACAAGGGCTTATTAAGTTCTGTATGGTGGGGTACGTCTCATCCAACAGCGATAAAGGTAGCGACAACATCCTCAGGTGATGTAAACAGTGTTTTTTTTTTTTTAGAGTTGGTGAGACCTAAACTGGTAATGTGATGTAATTAAACCCTAAAGAATATGACTGACTATTCAATAGACTTAAATATTTCCAGCTGCTTCCATCCACCATTTTATTAGCGTACCGATATGAATAGCTGCGGCAATATAGCATGTTAGAAATCCGTGACTCCCATTACGAGTTATCATCAAGTTAGTGTCACTAACTTGATGTTCTGGCTACTGTTGTGCACATTGCAGAAACCGGGCCTGCATAGCGGCTCTCTAGGTCACTGTCACAGGCTTGTCTGAACAAAACCAGGTGAAAGGTGACCACTGCCAGAGGTGTCAAAAGTATTCACATTCACATTCATGAAGAGGAAGAGGAAGAAGGAAGACGTGCAGAAGAGAAATGGCGAGACAACAGAGAGACGACAGAGAAATACCGGCAGCTTCTTTTCTTTTTCTTTTTTTTTGGTCCAAACCTTGTGTTTTCGCTGAAACCACCCTATTTTCTACTGCTGATATCTAAAGAACAGAAAATGATAAACACAAACTTTTTTTCCCTGATGTTCACGAGAGTCTAAAGTTTCTTGACGTAGTTTCAATGTTTATGTACTCCTAAAAATCAATATTCTGTGGGTCTTTGAAATCAGCCAAAATGCCCAAAACCTCTGAAAATGGCTAGCAGTCAATGAGTTAAGTAAGGTAACGAAGTATTTGTACTTTGTTACTTGACACGTCTGACCACTGCTGAGTAACTGGATGCCAGTAAGGAGGTACCGTACCTTGCAGGCTGCTCCTCCGTTTATGATGGATTTGACGAAGATGCCCAGGTCTGCGTGGTTCTCCTTGGAGCGGTTGCCTTTGACGCTGACGCCCAAACCCGCAGAGCCAGAGTCGCTGAGGGGGATCTCAAAGGTCAGGAACTCTCTGGTGCCATCAGGGGTCAGGACCAGCTCGTCTTCCTCCGTCTTCTGCACAGAAGATGACAAAAGCGTTACACTCGAGGTATCCAGATCTCTTACAGGTAGCAATCAGATTACCGTAAAAGTAACAAAGTAAAGGTTATCCTCAAACAAAGATTCACACACTGTTAAACGATCACATGATGCATCTTTCATGCATTTATTTCAGCTTGAAGTGACAACGCCAAAGCTGCCTGAGCCTCGCCATGGCTTCCACAAGCGCCGTTGGGTAAGACACAGCATAAAGGTTAAAACGGACATCACATTTCGCTACTTGAGGTTAATAAAAAGTACTTGCATACAAATGACAGCTTTCAGATAGCAGGGAGCTAAATCACAGTCCGCCCTCGTTAACTGCAACAAATATATTAGTGTTCAACAAAGTAGCACTCGTGAGTGTTAAATTAAGTACTTAGCTTATGCAGGCTCGGTCTGTCCCTCAAGACTCCCGTTCATTAATGCTGAACGGCATGCAGAAGTGGCTCTGCCTCCATTTTTAAACTAAACAGGATCTGATTGGAATCAGGATGCCATCTTTTAAAGCAGATTTCTGTTTCTGTGAACTTGAGATCAGCTGATATTGGATTGATGATCAAAGTCTGACGGGGTGATGTGGTTTGCATCGGTGACAGACTGGAGGAACTGCCCTGTTCTAGTCACGAGAGTTGTAAATCACAACAACGGTACAGTGATGCTTTCCATGTCGCTTCTGCAAGTTGGGATAGACCCAACGTGTTCTGCATCAGCCTTGCTTCCCAAACCTAATTTCAAATATTCAACGAAGATTTCCAAAGTCAGGATTAAGAAGCAGTCACAGAAATTCAAAGAAAATACACCAAAAGGCTGAATTATGATGTCAAGTGGGTCGTACGGGCCGTAAACCTCCCGGCAACTCAGCACGAACAGAGCAGGCTAATTGGCATGCTGGGAGCTTTCCTTTTCTGCTTCTCTTCACCTCTCCAACAGGTGCTCCTCTCACTCTTCCACCAGATTCACTCCCTCTATTCCAGCACAACAATACAAAAAAAAAATACCATCCTCTCTTGGTTGTTATTTGACAGCTGTCCTCTGAATAGATGGGTGCGTGCGTGCTCCCGCCTGGCAATTATTGCGCACGCTTAATGAATTCAATCATCAGGCTCAGTGTCAGCATGTCATTAGCTCCCTTTGTTTGCCGGGAGAGAGATGGAATTATTCTGGGTGGAACGGAGGAGGGAGAGGCAAGATGGAGGAGCGAGAGGAGGGCAGAAAACGGGGAAGAGCGAGAGGGAAAGGGAGGGAATGGAAGGAAGCGAGGCAGATAAAGGACAAGCGAGCAGGAAGAGGGCCGCCCGAGCGTCTGCGTGCTTCAGGAAAACAAAAGAAGGCTACCTGGAATACATTTGCAGTGGAATTAAAATAAACAAAGCCTAAGCCGCGGTTGACATCGGCAACGACTTATGGGAAGTATTGACGAACAGTAACAACAACAAGAATTTAATTACGTCGGAAAGTAAAGTCCAATTAATTCTACCAAATTAAATGTAAGGCTAATTGAAAAGCGACTGCAGAAGAACTTATCTTCTTTGACTGCATGTGACCATAATGAGAAAGTCAGAAAAGTGGAATGATATCTAAATCATTATTTGATTAACTTACACATTCTGTGCGTTTTGTAAAGTTATTCGCACATGTGAGGCCGTTGAACTTCAGTTTCTGCATTCATGGGTGTTACTCTTAAAAGCGGTTGATGGGAAATGACACTCAACCCAGGACGAGGAAGCATCGCTGTGTCTGAAAAGGCTTTTGAAAAGGCGTTAAGCTAACCAACATCTGAAGTCCGACTGTTTCCCCAAAACTGTTGTCTACCGAACCACCCCAGTCCAAACGATTGATTGGATTTCGGCCGCGGGGGAATTCACTGAAGACACCATGTGGGGCAGTTGTAACGGTTGTTCATAATGCGATCGTGTACTAACAAGCACCACATTTTCAATAAAACCACATCTTACAAAGAAAATAAAATAAAATTGAAAATACGCAAAGAGCAACAGTGACTGGTGCAGTGGTGGTCTGCATTCACCAATAACATTTGTACCTGTCCAGTTGGAGCATGATGGAGGTTTTTATTCTTTTTTTCCCCCCACACTGGCATTTTAAGCACCATCGTGATCAAACATTGTCTGTTACTCTTCTGTGTTTATGAGGATGTGAACTTCCACAGCTCAACTACAACCCGCCACCGACTAAATATTCCATCACTGACGACGTTGCAACCACGAACTGAGCTCCCATGCAAGCACAAGCACGAGAGCCAAAACGGTGCTTGCATCTCCCATCCCAACGACATGATGCGACGATTTGTGAGTGTCTCTTGGAATACTGGCACAATGATCCTAATACCGTATGTAAGTTATCCACATCGTTATCGTCATCCACGCAGTTACCGCTGAAGGTGTTGGGGGACAAACCTGCATCGTACCTGTGTGGTTCCAACTTTGTTTATAGCTGACAAAGTTTCCCAAAATCATTGTCTCAAACGTAGTTGGCAGTAATGATTTGGGGAAATGCACCCGTTTAACTTCCAGAAAAGACCAGACTGGAGTTGGTGTAAACGTTATGCGAGCGGCCCATTTTGACTGGAGCCATGAAGTTTCCCACTAAGTAGTTCTGCTGCTCTGTTCAAACCTAATCAATCTGTTCAAACCTGATTTAACAGTGAGTGAAAATAAAATCAAGTCAACTCTACTGAACACAAACGTGTATCATAGTCTCTGTTTGGAGCAAAACCATGAGCCAACACCACCTGCTTCTACCCTTAAATATACCTCATCTCTGAGATATTTAGGTGTTTCAAAAAGGACTGTACGTGTGACGAAGAAGATGGGTAAAATCAAACCCGAATACGGGTGCTGGTGAGAGGAGAGGTGGAGGACAGGAGCTCAATGAAGGCGAGGAAAGTGAAAAGAGTGATGTGCTGGAGAGACGAGGGACGAGACAAACAGAGCGAGGGTACGAAGCGCGGAGGAGCAGAAAAGAAAAGGGAGAAGAGAATGAGAAAGTGCGAGCATGACAATGACAGAGTGAGTAAGCAAGTGTGAATGAAAGGCCGACAGAATGGGATGAATCCATGTGGAACACAAAAGGAGACAGACACTCCAACCTTTCAGGCCGCATGTCGATCTCCGACTCTCTACTTTCTTTTTTATTCCCCCCCCCAAGCCTCCAGCCTGTCTTTTTTTAGGCTCACCTTAACCTCCGTCTGTTCTGTGCACAGCTCCCCCCTCTCTAATACTATTTTACCAAGTTAAAACGCCTCTCATTCTCCCACTCCTTTTCTTCTTTGTATTTGTTGCCCGTCACACAGCAACTGAACTTGAGGACAGTTTGTTTTCTGTTCACTCTTTTCTTCAAACGTGCCTCAAACTTTTACAACTCGGGATCAACGCAGTAAAAACTGCTAGTAAACTGATAAGTACACAGTTTAACCCACTAATCCAAACCAATCACCTCTTTGGTTGTTCATTTCCACATATCCTTGCCCCTCTGATGCTCCACACGTCTACCCCTCGCACCCTAAAACCCACTTTTTCTCCTTTGTTTTCCACAGAAAGCGTCTATATTCAGCATATCAAGACATCCAACTTGCCATTTTTTCCTCTAGTTCCTCCCTCTTCACCCCAAAACTCACACTTCTCCCCACAACAGCCCCTGACATGATTAACAGTTTGCTGCTGAGCTCAACTTTTGGCCAACAAACCTGTTGATTTGATCTGGAAAGGGCTGTTTGAGGAAGATTTTAAACAAAAAGAGGGAAGCAGAGGGAAGGAGGAGGAAGGTGACGATTGCACAGAAGGTGAGAGAAAGAGGGGAGGGAGGGAGGGAGGGAGGGAGGTGAAAAGGAGGCAGTGAAGGGTGTAATTGGTCGAGAGAAGTCAAGCGCGGAGACCATTGTTGGCTGCCTACTGTAGCATCCATCTCTGCGTATTCATATTCTGACTCTGCCCACTCCCTCAATACTTTCAATCACGTCATTTACCAGAGTCGACGTGATTCTCTGCCTCTAAACCCCCCCCACCGTCTCCATTATAAGCAGGCACACACATCATCCCACATATGCTTTATGTTTCTGCTATTATCCATCTTTCAAATTGGGTACAATTGTGGTCACTTCCTCTCGTCTTCCTCCTTCATCCTCTCTCCATCTCCTATTTTCTATTGTCCGAGCCTTCTTCTTGTGCGTTTGAATGTGCACCGACTCCCTAGCTCGCCTTCTTTCCCTCCTCGCGCTCGTTCTGGTTCTTCTCTCTGCAGCTCTGTGCTGATAGACCATGAATATCAAATACCTGTGCGCCCAACTGAGCAGAGACTGGCACAGCGTGGAGGAAGAGGGAGGAAGGCAGGTGTGTGTTTCCGTGTGCGTTTGTGAGACGGAGTAAACAGGTGAAAGAGAGAGAGAGAGAGAGAAAAAGAGGTCTTTGCATGTTGATAACATGTATAGTATAGTATAAAAAGACACAAAACGGCTCATGCACTCACTACAAACACACACCTACGGCAGCTTTTGCAACACTCACACCTGCAGTGCAAAACGAATCAGCTGCCCTCTTCCTTTAACTCTCGCAGCCGCTACAAACCATTATAACCTGCTCCAACGCTGAGCAGTGACACCAGCAGCTGCTCCCCGCCACCTCAGGCCTGTGTGTGGCGCCCCTCATGCACCGTGTGCTGTATGTTTGTGCACGGCGTACGGCTTGTTTATTTTCGGCTTTGCAGCCTCCACAAGTCCCTGCTTGGTGCACGGAGCTCGTCAGGGGGAGTGGGAGCACATCGCCTGTCTGGGCGTGGAGGCCAGGCGACAGCAACGGAACATCCACTTAAGACAGAAAGCCTGTTTTCTGGTAAAACAAATCTCTTGGACCGACTTAAGTCACCACCGTCGGAGTCTGTAGGAAACACTGGAGCGGTGACAAGCCCCGTCTCTGCCTGAGAGCTGCAGCCGCTCATGACTTCACTGAGCTTCCAGCGACACCAAGTTCTGTAACTACCTGAACAACTTACTGTTGAAGCACAAAACTGAGAACCTGCAAGCGACATGAGTGGTAGTCACGTAAAACATCAAACATGGACAGTCCTCAGATATGTCACACTCAAACTGTAAGTCCTGTGATGTTTCTTCTAAATGCAACAGGCTCTTAATGCACACTCGCAACTTTTATTTCCATGTGATGCAAATTAAACTCCTGGAAAACACAAACAACGAACAGCGGAATAACTTTACGTGTAAAAAAAAATTGGTGAAGGTTCTGAGCTCCTGCACATCCGGTGTGTTTGTTTCCTGGATTATGATAGCTAGCTTGGTGACTCACGTCAGGTCCACCGGTACAGAACGTACCGAGCCAACGGCATTAAATCAGAAAAATTTGGTGCAAATTAAAAAATATATTTTGTAAAATAGGTTATTAATATACAACTATTCCCGTCTTTCATGCCATTGTGAAACATGTTGGGATGGGAGAAGTTGGGGTTGAAAATAAATAAATAAACATGTTATATCAAACAACGACGTCAACGAGTGATTCTGTTGATGATCTGGTTCAAAAACAGGATCCACGGAAGGCCGAGGTCTTTGAGGACCGAAGACGGGCAGAAAAAAAATGCTTGAGAAAATAATTGGTATGTTCAGCACCAGATTTATTTGTGTATTTGTCTTGGAGGCTGGAAGCCTGAGCTGGATCTCTGATCTCTGATCCGTCAGACATGACTGCACCAAGAACCTTCGTTCGTGAGCAGCTGATATGCACAACGATGTGAAGCTACAGTACAGTCACAAATACCACGTTAAGCTACAGCTGCCGGCCTTCTAACGTGTTTGCTGGAAGAAACAGACAAATAAACCCTCACACACTTTAACTGAGGGTATTGTAAATGTCACAATATCCTATAATTGTAATGGGTAAGAATTAAAGCATTATTAAGCAGCAAACGCCATTCCGCTTTTTATTGAGCTTGTTGTAGGACTGAAATGTAAAAACAGATATATCCTAAATCAAAATAGAAGCAATGCTAACCTTCACTTGTTTGTATGTTTGCACCTAAATACAACCAAGAAACCGGTAATGCTCCTCTGTGGACGTGGATGAATCTCACAGAGGGACGACCACCACACTCCCCCAAGCCTGTTGAGTCGACTGGCCACTAAAACAACAACAACTGGGGCTCTGAAGAGAAAGACACGGTTCTCTTCACATTACCTTCTGGGCAAGTTGCTAATCAAGTACATTTTCTGGCATATTCTTTAACGCTATTAACGCCACCTCATACGCCGCTGATGCCTCTCCTGCAGTCATGCCAACCTCCCACTTAAGACATCAGGGGAAATAAACTCATCAACTCTACTGTGTTCATGTGTTCAAAATGTGTGTGTCTCATTCATCAAACTATTGAATCACCAAAATAATATAAACACCACATAAAGATAGGTGAAAAAGTCTTTTGACCTGCAGAGGAGCGCCGCACTCTCAACGCGGAAATGATTAAAGTTATTCATGCTGAAAATTAAATGATAACGTGCAATGTGGAAAAAGTATTTAAATAGACCCACAACTACCCTCTGAGTTCATGTATATTATACAAGTTAGAATAAAGGTTTTCATTTTGCAACCAGCAGTATCACAAGCATGCATCGCTGTTTGCAACAACAAACATCAAAGGACACGCGGGGTAGTTCCTGTTAGAGGACGAAAAGCAGACATCAGGCACTCAGCGGCAAAGACACTGATTCTCGCCGAAGAGAACGTGGGAAAACGGGACAGAAGTTCAGAGAGGATGAGGAGGAGGGTACTTACTGCAATGGGTTCCAGATCTACGCCGAAGACGCTCTGAATGAGACGGAGGTTTACCACGTTAACTACGCGAGCCAACAGTGCAGCACTTCATTTTGATGAACATCAGGAAACCAGTGCTAGGTTTTAGAAAGCTTTTACACCTCTACTATTCTACTACACTCCATCTGGGAGGCTGAGGTCATGTGACCAGAGCCTGCTGATGGTCCCTCGTACCCGCTTTAAGACGAGAGGAAAATATGTAAATATGTACAGTATATGAAATGTTTTTGTTTTGCTCTCACTGTTGTGACACATTTTTTCCCCTGTTTTTTGCGTTTGTTCTTTTCAGAGGTACAGTGGACATGTTGCTACAGAAATTGTGTAGAGATGTGCTTGTGACTGTCTGCCCCTTTTTTCTTTTTAAAAGTTGGCATAAGACTAATAAAAAATTGTTAACAAAAAAAAAAAAAAAAAAAGACGAGAGGAGATCGCTCCTCCAGGCCGTCGCACCGAGGCTCTGGACCGATCTCCCGCCGTCTCCACGATCTCTGGACTCCATCGATGCTTTTAAGAGCAAACGTAAAACCCACCTGTTTCTCTGAGCTTTTAAACATCAGTAGTGAGACGGTTGTTTTATGACCACCATGTTGATTTTATGTACTTTTATTCTAGGAGTCTTTATCGGTATTGTCTTGTTTTTAATCATATTTCTACTTTTATTGTAGTGTTTTATTCGTGTTAATATTGATGTTGTTTTATTTTTTGTGAAGCACTTTGTGACATTCTGTTGCTATATAAATAAACTTTACTTACTTACTCTAGAAACCCACTGGGAGTCTGCTGAAAGGAACCTGGATGACTCCCGGGATCATGAGTCAACATCTTCCCATCTGACTAAACCTGAGCTGAACTGCACGACTACAATAACATATCCAGGGAAAAACTGGGACCTCGAGAATCTTAACCCAGAGAACTTTCTGGAGTAAATGGATGTATAACTTCCACAAGAAAGAATCATCGTGGAGAGTTGCGGGTAGTTTGATAAATAATAACATTAATCTATTTTAGGACGAGTCTGAAACATAAAATGCGGAGATGTTCCTTATCCCCTGTAGGTACAGTAACTGGTTAAAGGTCACGCTTTTGACTCATGTAATAAACTGAATGTGATTAAAGTATTTAAAGATTAAAGTGTAAATACTGTAGGTCAGTAAGGTTGGGTCACCGCTGAGGCCTGTCAAATGCTATTGCGAGTCTATGTTAATGCAGGTCATACAACAGACGGAAGAAAAAATACAGAAGAAAAGAAAAAAGCTGACCTTTTAAACACCACGGGGGGGGAACTAATCTGTGAGGTGAACTATAGTAACGTATGATTGGGAAGAAACCTTAATAACTCAGAAATGTCAACTGCACCTCCACCGTTGACGCCACATTTTTGCAGCCCAGGTTTGATATATAAAATCAGATTTAAGGGGGGGGGGGGCACATCTGCTCACTCTCAGTGTATTGTGTTTATCCTGAGTGACTTATTGTGATGACTCCAAAACTAAGAAATGACAAATGTCAGCGTCTGCATTTGATGCAGTTGCTGGTGCATTAGCACCCAGATAATTATTATGCTGTGTAATGATATGCTAAATGCCATCCTACCATTGAAAAATCCTCTCGGATAACGACTTCCCAACAGCTTCGTATGCAGACATGAGAGGAAACGTGCGTGTGCGATAGCATCTTGACAGTGTGCCGCCGCTGCTCCTGCTGATGGCTTTTCAACATAGAATTGTAGTAATTTTCCATAAGCCTGTGTGACTAATGGCCTAAACAATGGGCCTGAATGTTCATATTATGTGTCCATTATAAAACTCTTGGAGCGGGCTTGTAGAGACGGATGCCTTTGATCAACTCGACTGTAAAAGCCGGCAGCACTGGAGAGGATTTTTGTCTTAAACAAGGGCCCGTCAGACGAGGGTGTGGAGAGAGGAGGAATGGGGTGAAATCAGGAGATGAGGGGTTGGGAGGAAGAGGTGCAATAAAACCGAAGAGAATTTAAAGTAAAAGCGGATGACAAAGAGGCAGAGGAAACCCAACAAAGTGTTTTGTTTTTACAGACCATTGGCAAAGCAATGGGTCGCTCAAACGACTCCCACTCCATTTGTGCAGCCAGCCAAAGTATCTCATTTGCTTGTGAAGCCTTTTTTTTTCTCCCCTTAAACAGCGTAATGGGCCAAGCTGGGGATGTCATGCAGCAGTTACCTCATTCAACCAGTGGGGGTTCCTGGCTGTCACGGGCTGCCTCGGATGCTGAGGGGAGCAGTCAAAGTCAACAGGTTAGATACAAGCGGTCGCCCCAAGGCACCGCATGGTGATGGCACATTGTGTGATGAGAGGAGCAACGAAGGACGGAGGTTATTAATGCTCAACACGAAGGTTCAGGAGTGCAAATGTCACGGATCAAGGGTTAACGGGCACATAAATCCTCCCGACTTCTGGCTGTTTTTCTTTTTTATCTTTTTCCAATTAATCAAATAGAAACAGGCTTTACGGGGGAAAAACAAGGAGATTAATTAGTGAGAAGTTTCAGCAACCAATAAGCTTGAAAGCCAAATATAGAAACCGGAGCGTCCCACCACTGATGGCAGCCTCCAGCGAACGGCTGTAAAAAACGCGGGTCCTTTTAGGGTCATTGGAGCAATTTCAATAAGCGAGTGCTTTTTCCACTCCAGTTGTTGCGTTTCGTCTGCCGCGCGACCCTCGGCAGAGCTCTCTCCCGTAGGACGAGGCGCGCCGTGCCAACCTCCCCAACCCCAGCTGGAGTGCTGGCGGAGCTGCTGCTCTAAAAGCCGTCTACATATTATATTCTGTCAGCTTTATGGCATTAATAAGTTCACTGCACAAAGAGTTGCAAAGTCAAGGGGAAAAAAAGGAGAAAAAAACTCACAGCAACAAAAATCAGTAGATCAACCTGAGCTCCATTAATGCATGTTAATCCCATTTCCAGCTTGTCAGACCTGAGAACTTATTGCTTTTTAATGTTTTACAGCAACAGAAACTAATGCATTTGAATTCTGGCTTCTTGTTCTGACAAAATAGTTGAATAGCTTCCCAATTTTCTAAAATATTCATATGCTAAGAGGAAGAAAAAAAAGAAAATAATTTAAGAAACCAGTCCTCGTCATCTAACCTCACTGGAATATACTTGTTACTTAAAAACGGATGTCCATTAAAAGCAAGAGACAGACTCGGCCTCTAAAGCCCCTACATCACCACAGTGCAGTCGTTGTTGTTATTGGAGGCGAGATGTTTCATACGAGGTGCCTGACCAACAGATAACATCTGACGAATCCATTAAAGCGGTTCGTATTCCAGGAAAGGGTACGGAGAAAAGAGTGGGGAAGCCAGGAAGGAAGGGGATTGTGGGGAGATGGTGTGACTACAGTGCATTTGCTCAATCCATCTGGCTCTCGTCTAGATGGGTGCATTGATTATTAGACAGCCGACATCCAAGAACAACACAAACTGACACTTTTTTAGTTTCTCAGGTTCTGAAAGGGAAAGCCCCGTGACACGATCTTTCCATAAAAAGTTAGTTTCTTTTCTTTTAAAACAAAAGAGCCGCCACGCTTGTTTCAACACACTTCTGTGCAGGATACGATAATGTCCCGGTACCAGTTACTTCAACTTTGTTATTCTTGAGTCATATGTTAAATAGGAGTTTTTAAACTGCAATTTCAGTGTTGCTATGGTGATGATCTCCTTTGGTACCGGTTAGGATCAAATGATATCAACTGTGGCCTACACAGGACTCGTTCTTGGTCACTAAAGGGTTGGTGGTGTAAAGAGATTGCCTGGGCACCAACTGCGGTGCAGCAGAACGGCAGAAATGCAGAAATTAAGCAGCTCAAGCAACGTGGCTGATGTGAAGTTGGCCCAAAGTGACGTTCAGTGGTGGGAACTAGTGTTTTTTTTGGCAGCCTGTTTCAATTTTAGTTTTAGTCTAGTCTTTGGTTCAAGCTATCATTTTAGTTTTTATTAGTTTTAGTCACGTTCATTCTCCTTTTAGTCGTCCCCAGTTTCAGTCGACTAAAGTCTGAGCATTTTAGTTATTTTAGTCAGAATTTTCCAGGATCATTTTAGTCTCGTTTTAGTCAAAGATTCTAATTAGCCAAACCCATTTTACAATTCAAATTATCTTATTATTATTATATTATTTTTACCTTATAGACTCAAGAATACTTTCATTCCAGATACAGAAGATGCTTTAATTTGAGTTTACAACATATTTATTTTTCCGCATTTATCCCCATCTTTTTCGATGACACATTCGGTTTTCTTTTCCACGTCTACAGTATGTAAGAAAGTGTATCCAAAGATGTTCTCTTCTTCTTCTCCAGCCCCAGAGAAGATCCCTGCGTTTCTCTATGTAACTTTGTTTTTAATTGACGTGAACCTAGAGCTCTGCGTTAACGGCATCAGCCTCTAACTCTGCAGCTGCATCTTCTGGATCTGATTCCCCGCTGCAGCGACTGGGATTGAAACAGCAGCAGAACTAAACCAGAGGAAACTACTGAAAACATGGACATTAAGGATCTTTGGTAGAACATTTGGTCCCGTTTTGTTTTGGTCAACGAAAATGAAGACACATTTTAGCAGTTTTATTTTGTATCTACATTTTAGTCTCGTTTTTATTCGTCTACAATATTGCATTATATATTTTAGTCATAATTTTTAGTTGACGAAAGCAACTTTAGTGGGAACCCGGTGCTTCATCTGCGATCACTCAGGATACTAAACCTAAGCTGGTCTCGACACATAAATACATGCAAAACGCACCAGCTGCAGTGACGGGAGTCATTAATGTCCTGCCATAAGGTTTCTTCTAGACGAGCATCATCCGCACAGCTGGCAGATACAACTGCCAATCAAACGAACCGGCCAATTACACCTCTAATGACGCCACGCAAAATGTAGCCATTTACTTCCAGCGAGCCATATGTAACCTGAAGGTAAAACCAGAAGTGAAGACGACAAGTCTGTGGATGTTAAATCACAACCCGGGTTCGGTATGTAAATGGGGTGTTATAGAAATGTGAATAGCTTTTTAATAACAGCTGTAAAAGGAGGAAGAGAGGAAAAAAAGAAAGGGCTTTTAACAGCCGCCTCTCAATGGAGAAGCTTTTAACGTAATGTGTGACAAGTAACACTCAGGCGATGGGGACAATAATGTAGCCGCCGGAGACGCTGAAACTGCTCCTGCTGCCGCATACGTCAGGCTGCATACCGTTAAGTGTTTCTGCTGGACGCGGTGTCACGGCCAGGCTCGCCGGCGTTCCCCTAATAAAGTGAACCAGAAACCGAACGAGCCGCTTGTTATTCAACACACACAAGTGAGCTCGCAGCAAGAAGGTCAGACTGACAACCTTTTCCACGGCAAACAAATAAAGCTGAACTCTGCGCGTTCCCGGGTCCACTGACAAATGCAGCTGTGAGGGGAGCGATGGACGGATCAGACTGCAGCGAGGCCTCAACGGGCCACGCAGGTCTAACGCGGACTGGGATCACTTTGGGTGGAAGCTGAAACTAGAGTCTGGATGCATGCGTTGGCCGAGACGTTATTCCAACCTGATGACAGCATTTAAGAAGTTGAAAACCCAACATACACGGGGGAATTGGAGCTGAATGAAAGAACAGGGGCTGTTAAGGAGGTGGGGTTGTTTGCAGGCTGGTGTCGGGGTGGAGTCTTACCAAATCTCTGGGGGATTGCATCTGGGGCTCAGCATTCTACAGGAGGGAGGGGGAACACAAGAACCAAAACAAGTCAAGCAACACATACGTATTGGCAGAAATTGTGAAAATTTGACAACACAAGACACTGATGGGAAGCTTGATGATGTGACGCAGCGTGATGAACTGACGGACATGCAGGACATGAAATGATCCAACGTGGCTGCTTTTAGGTGCACGCCCGGGACTAAAATATCAGCTGTGGCTCAGAGACGACCGGAAACCTTTTTGGAAACTCTAAGAAGCAACGGTCAAGGTCGCTTTGGTACCGCCGCCTTATCAGATTGATAATTTCATGACAGTTTGATTTACTGCGTTACCCTCAGTGATTATTGTCATCTTGCCGTCATGAATAAGCAAATACTGTACAATACTTTCCAGTGGATGAACGTGACCTGAAGGAGCTCGCAGTGACTGCTAGTTCAGGCTGTTCTTGTCAGACAACAATCAGAAACAAGGAAATTATGATCTTCTCCCCATCTATACTCACTCAGCTTTTTTTTTACTCGGTTTTTTGCACCAAAAAAGAACAACACTTAAATTTTATGTTGCACGCCGACTTCCTTCCATATAGTTCCAGCAGCACGCTGACGTGCCATCCAGAAGTATGCAAAATCATATGACTTTGTTTCTCCGTCCAACTTAACATGAGATGATGAAACAAAAGCTTCTTGCCTCAGTGAATTGTTAGACTATATTTAATTATCCCATACTGTATTATGTGACGATGAACTGAAATTTGGTTGAAATAATATAATTAGGCTCGTCTCTCAGGCGTTCACAGATTCGTCCAATTTAGGGCTGAAAAGAATTACAGCACAAAGTTTTAGTTACTCGTTTTTGGATAAAAGATCCAAATTTCTGTGTAAAGCTGTGTTTTCAGTTTCAGTACAGTGTACTTTGAACAAAACACATTTAAACAAAGAAAGTCTTTGAGTTCTTGGTTAAATTAAGTGTGAAATTTTTTTCACCATCAAGAATGGACAATTAAGCATAATAATAGGTATTTGTATTATAACAAATGAAATACATATAGAATTGAACTCAATTTTATATATTCAGTAACTTTAAGAGGGTTTTGATACATATTTCAAACGTTTGTGACATCTGGAGCAATAATATTTATTATAATATTCATTAATCATCATGTTTCATCATCAGTTTCATAATTAAGCTAAATAATATAAATAAATAATCTTAAGGATCAACTTTCATTTTTATACCCAATTTAGTTAGTTAGATTATAAAATATATGTTGGAGGATTGTTTTTCTTATATGTGGGTTTGTCTTCACTAGCTTCAAAAGGCCGGAGAGAAAGCAGGGACAAACTTTAGATCCAGACTACAGCTGCTTTACTTGTGTCTTTGCACCTCATCTCCCTCGAGTCCCGATCTCCTCCTCCGCAGATCAAGTAAACCCAAGCACCTAACTATCAGCTAAGCAGAGCCGGCCAGACTTAAAGGCCGCTCCACTCTGAAGAGGAGTATCGACCATCGCGGAAGTGCATCTGGTCGAACTTCACTCACAGCGACAGCCAGCCAATAGCCTCATCTGCATCCCTCGCTGTGATAATTGTCCCCAATCAGCCCTTTGATTTACACCACTTGCTAGTAAATGGCTGTTTGTGCCTCTTAGAGCTGCAGTAGCTCCTGATGGCACTGGGTGAAACCATTTTTATGACACGAGAGGAAGGATTTAAGGCTGTTTGGCGCTATAACTCGCGTTAGCACTCAATAAGGCATGTGGTAAATCCAGCCAGCGGAGCTTAGGAGATAGCAGAGAATCATTGACTACTGCTGTGGGGTAAACACCGGGGTGATTTAAAGCTCGCCAACAGCTTCCACTGTTCACTCTCCCTTCACGTGAGAAAAAGTCTGCCCGCTCTGCTGCCTGCTTTCTGTCTCAGCAATTATGAGCTTCTAAATCTCGCAGGTTCAAGGTGGCTGCATACATATTGTTTTGGACGCTATAAGTGCCTTCATCGGCGTGCACGGATCGCTGGAGCTACGAGCCGTGAGTGGCGTCTGCCCCAACTATGTGACAGCAGTGGCATCTAATAACTGCTCACAAAGACTGGTGTCTGTCTGAATAATGCAGTGTGGGAGGATGCCGTCTGATTGATATTCAAGCCAAGAATGTTTTTCACTCCCTGCCTACTACCTGCCCCGCGTCTGTCTGTTCATCCTCACATCCATCAATCTCCCGCGTCAGCTCACAGGCAAAACACGCTCAGGCAAATAGAGGCGCAGAGGGAAAGAGAAGGTTACCTAACAAAGAAGAAAGCGGATGGGGAGGATGACAGATAAAGACTGAAGACTGAGTGAAAGCGGGAGGGAAGGGAGGTTGAAGGAGATAAAGAGGAAAGATTGAGCTCCACAGGTCTCCTCTGAAACGAGCCACAGCTTGATAATAGAGAAGAGTGCGGCCGCGGGGCCGGACCATCAATCTGCATGCTCAGATAACGCGTCGTGTTAGCTGAGAAATGCGAGAACACGGCGCTCACTGCAGGGATTAACGGCACTCGTGACGGCGCCGACGTGCACGGCCGTAAACCACACATATCCGTGCAGCGGGAGGCTGTCTCTTTATGTCACGGTGTTAAATGTGATGTTAATGCTGGCAGCATGAAGAGCTGCAGGGATGGGAACAGGTAGATGGAGTGTGACAAACGTACCACCTCTCGGGGGAGGAAAGTGTCCTCCTGGCGCAGAACCAGCAGTCCCACAGCTCCACCCATGGGTGTAGCCCGGAGCAGAGCCACCACCTCCTCCTGGGTCCGGCCGTTCAGGTCCACTCCGTTCACCTGAACAAGACACAGTAGTTTCAACGGTAAATTAACTGCAGGGAGTCCTGTCGTTTTCTTGAGATCAAGGTGGATACGCAACGCTTCTTCTTTTCTCCTTCCTTCCCTGGGCTGCACGGTTGTGACTCAGCTGTTTTCACACGTAAAAGTATCTAAAATTGCAAATTCCTTCACAAATGAATCGTTTCAGACAGGAGTGGACATGATTCTAGTTCTATCATAAAGCTCTGCAGGGATGCAAACTTACAAAGTAATAAATATCTAAGACGAAATATCGTCGTCAACGGACCTTTATCACCTGAGGAAAACGAGACGCAACAAAAATGCTGGTCATGTGACGATAACGATAATTAAAAATATAATGCAATATCGCAGATGAATAAAAACGAGACTAAAATGTAGATTACAAAATAAAAACTATGATAAAATGTGTCTTCATCTTCGTTGACCAAAACGAGACGAAATGTTCTAACAAAGATCCTTATTATCCATGTTTTCAGTAGTTTCCTCTGGTTTAGTTCTGCTGCTGGGTGACGTTAGTCCTCAATCCCAGTCTCGGCCCGCGGGGAGTCAGATCCAGAAGATGCAGCTGCAGGTTAGAGGCTGATGCCGTTAACGCAGAGCTCTAGGTTCACGTCCATTAAAAACAAAGTTACATAGAGAAAGGGGCCGATAGCCGGCTACGTGGGGATCTTCTCTGGGGCCGGGAGAAGAAGAGGAAGAGACATCTTTGGATACACTTTCCTACATAGACGTGGAAAAGAAAACCCAATGTGTCGTTGAAAAAGACATGATGGGGAGAAATGCGGAAAATAAATATGTTGTAAACTCAAATTGGAGCGTCTTCTGTATCTGGAATGTATGTATTCTTGAGTCTATAAGGTAACAATAATATAATAATAAGATAACCTTGTTTGAATTGTAAAATGGGTTTGGCTAAATACAATCTGACTAAAACAAGACGAAAATGAAACAGCCCGACAAAAATAACACTAGTAATAACGACTTGTTTAACGTTGGGACATCAAACCTATTCAGACCCCTGAAGAGATAATCAGAGGTCCAGCACCTCCACGCAACACGGGGGTCTTTCATTTTGTTTACCGCAGTGTGATAAAAGGGACAAAAGCAGCAACGTGTCACATCTTTCTTCAAAAGCTGCAGGTGCTTGATTTCGTCATTTGCTTGGACGACGAACTCGTCACTTCAGCGAGAGTTCAAAGTTTAGAAAATGAGAAAAATGGAAATTGTGAGCTGCGGCGTAATCCTTTATGCAAATGGTCTGGAATATGGAATGATGCGACTTCAAAAGCCGGTCTGTTCTTGCAGCACAAGAGCTTGAAAACATCCTCTTTGATTTCCAAATGGGACGTTCCCATTTCCATATCAAAACCCTTACCTGGGATTAATTGATAACGCTTTAAACTACACAGATGGCAGGCCTGTTTTATAGATGAGTATTTGTACTTGTTAAGTATTCAGAGGGTACGATATTTTGTAACATGATTTGTTACAACTATCCATCTCAAATGTTGCAGACCTATGAACCGAGGTGAAGGGCTTCATTGTTCCTTCGCTCTCTCACCTCCAACAGCCGGTCTCCCGCCTTGAGGCGGCCGTCTTGGATGGCAGCTCCCCGAGGCAGGATGTTCTTCACATAGATGGGTGCCGAGCCCCCGATGGGAACATCCCTCGACGTTATGCTGAAGCCGAGACCTTCAGGGCCTGCGGGAGACAGAGGGAGAGGTAAGATGGGGGGTTTTATCTCGCAGCTTTATATCCCCCCATAACTCCAGCTACGGAGAATAAATTCATATCGGACTGACACAGTTCTCAGAGATCTGATGTAAGAGAATGCAATCATATCGAGCGATGTGCGGGGAGACATTCACCTCAGAGAGGGGAGAGTTGCTGTAGATAAGCGGCATCAGGATCTGTGATTCAACTGAGAATGCATCTCGCTGATTTTCATGATATAAAAACAGAACGCTTGCTTCTTTTGTGTTGGACGGAGCAGCGCACAAACAGATTTAATGTCACGGTCCTATCAACCTGCTTGTTTGAACATTTGCTATGCAAAGTAGAGCCAATAACAGTCGCAGCTAAACCTACAGGAGGCTTATTATTGCAGCAGTTTGCAGCTCCACTTATTTCAGAAGACCTAAAAGTCCTAAAAAGAAATCTGCTGCACAAAACACACCATTATTGAACACTTTCTTCTCATCTTGACATTCAGCTCGAGAAATTCGAATAAAATGAGTTCATGATTTGCACAAATGTCAGTTTATTGTGATAAATGAAAGCTATAAAAGAGCTCATAGAGAAGCTACTGAATAACTTTAATGACAACTACTGAGCTCATATTACTGTTTAGCAATCTGATTATTAAGTATTTACTTTTGAAACTGTTTTTTAAACCTCTTTGAAGGCACACAATGTGTGTGTTTTGGTTGGTATTTGATGTCTTCACAAGTCTTCAAGTGAACATACGCTGCACCAGGTCTAAGTAACAATAAGTAAGTAATAATAAGGCAATTCGCTCCCGAAGAGTCTGCGAAGAGGCCAACTACACGTATGCCAGGATACGGCTGTTTGTCCAAACAATTTTACAAAAATAATCAACATTTAGTCAAGGTCTCCATAGTTTGTAATGATGGTGGAAAAAAGCCTTTCTTTTTTCTTTTAAACTTTCTACACATAAATAAACCATAAAGTTTGACTGAGATAAAAAGGAGTTCCTGGAAAACTTCACAATAAAACTTAAGGTTTTATGTTCGAATAGGCTTCATGAAGAATACAATATGTTAATATGAATTCTCTACTTTCCTTCTTTTTTTACAGCAACCAATGTAAAAATGCTATACTATGAACCATTGGAGACACAGATCTGCATCTCCTACCGTCTACATCCCCAACGCCCCGTCATCAAGCAGCTTGTACTGGAGTATTCCTCCTTGAGTGAACTGATGCAGAGAAAAGTCGAAGACTTTGCCTCTGTTTTTCACATCCTCCAGCAAATCCCCAACATTGATGAGGCAATCAGCTTCCCACAGGCAGCCGAGGTGCGTTATTACACTCACCAGTAAATGCTTGCCGAGTTCCTGGCTTTAAACAAGGAGGAGGATCTTTACAGCTCCCATTACCTTGATTAAGACATACTTGTGCAATTTCCTGTCCAGAATTAGATTGTTTGATTGATTCTGATACTCGGCTGTATTGGCGAGGAGACCGTTGTCTGATTCAAGAACATAAACAATGTGGGAATTTAATCTGTGTTCAAAGCTGTGGATTTAAGTCGACACTCGGAACAAAACAGAGGAGGCAAACCGCCTCTTGGGAATCGCCGTTAATCCCTGGAAGTGTCTGCTCCAACAACAGCAAACACGAGGTGAAATGAGAAAGGATAACATCTTTGACTGTGAGCATAACAGATCTCCTTTCATATCATGCCGGGTGTTTTTTTTTTGTTTGTTTAGTTTGGTAACCTAGTAGGCAGACAAGAATGAGAAGAAGAAGAAACAACTTGAACAGATGAAAACAGGGAAGCGGTCCAGATGGAGTATGCAACAGGCAGGTGGGCGTTTTTATGTGTTATGTTCTGGATCGATTCCAGTCCCGCAAGAGAGGACAGATTTGGGGGGAAATTTCATGGGGCATATGGTGCAGCCCTGTCAAGTCTCTTTGCTGTGCCATTTGACAGGGAACGGGGACCAGCGGCTGCTTAGCAACAGGCTCTGGCCCCGAGACCTGGCACCGGCACCTGGAATCCTGTTGGCAGAGGTTCCCGCCACCTGTGCCAGCTGTCAGTCAAAGCCCCTGCTGAGGACTCCTCTCCAAAATTCCCGCTCTGATATCACCTGCTGTGCCACATTCGGCATTCGCTTAACTATTTAGGTGTTGTTAAGGCTGTTTATCATTTTCCACATTTAACACAGTCCAGCGCTTTTACCATTCCTCCACAAACCCTTCCCACCTGAGTTTATGATGTGCCTGGGATCATTTGGTTAAAACAAAAGGCTGTGAAATGATACCTCCTCTCATTTCAGGGCAGGAGGTGAGACTCCCACAGCCCCTCTGGATACCCGGATCACATTTAAAGCACAGTGATGCAGTATTTATTTACTCATTTATTTTTTATCTGGAAAAAAAAAAAAATTGTTCAAAAGTGGCAGAATGTTGCTGCTGCAGTTAGAAACACATTGGTCTTTTAAGAGCAGGTAGACTGTGTGAAAATGAGAAACACCTTCTGGTTCTTGTAAAGAATGCTCTTCAACTAAATTACCGTATTTTCTGGACTATAAGCCGCACCTGTTTATAAGCCTCACCCGCTCTATTTTTAAAAAAACTATTAAAAAAAGATATATAAGCCGCATCCGCTCTATTTAAAAAAAAAAGATATGCAAGCCGCAGATATTTATGTTGTTAGATTAGATATTTACTACATTTACAGAACCATTTTGAACTGTAAATGATGTACATGTTTGTACCTAAATAGATCCTTTCCTAACAGTGTCTTTTAACACGGCAGCAACTTTGCTGATTAAAACGGGACAGAACCAAGAGAAAATAACCGGTATTTATTTATCTATTTATCTGTTTGAAATCTGCTTCTACTTCTATCTGCTAAAGAAGAAGTAGCATATTCTTCTTTGCATTTATTTTGTCTTAGTTTTTATTCTAATTCCGGTTAGCACTCCCCCTAGCGGTGGAAGAAAAATCCACAGAATAGCCGCACCTTTGTATAAGCCGCATGGTTCAAAACCTATGAAAAAAGTAGCGGCTTATAGTCCAGAAAATACGGTATTATCAGCGACTTTGAAAAATGCTGCTGAAATATGTATTTTTCTCTGACTTAATATTTGTGCAAGCGCGCTGATTCGTCTCACCTTTCTTCAGCTGGATGTTGAGTCTTCTCCCCACTTTCTTGGCGTACCCCGGCGTGGGGGTGGAGTTGAGCCCCCTCTGGGGCGAGTGGGCGTGGCCCGTCGGAGGCTTGGCGGCTGATACGGCTGAGACGGCCGGGTGGGTGAGAGGCGGGTGGCCGTCGGCCGGCTCCGGGTGAGGGAGGGGGTGAGGATGCGAGTGTGGGTGCGACTGGGAACCGTGGCGGGACATCCTCTGCGGGTTGTGGTCGATGCTGGATGTCATGCTGCCGCTCGGGGAGTTGGGGCTGAAGCGGCCCGAAGAGAAGGAAGGCGTCCTCTCGGAGTGGGAGAGCTGCTCGTACTGGCCTTTCACGGATGATGGCACCACGTGGAACATGATGACGGGAGAGCGCATGGCCTGACGGAACATATTCTGGGCTCTAAGACAAAAAAAGAGGAACAAGCATACAGAAAAGATGCTCACATACCATATTTATCCGGTGGTAATAATCAGATTCATAATTTATTTATTACGGATCCCCATTAATCCTCACTGCAGTGAAGACTATTTTTCCTGGGTTCCAACATTGCACACATAAAACACTAAAATACAATCCTTACAATTAAAACATAACTAAATCTAAACAAAAATGATCTGAGATGTAATGGAATTCAACCCTTAAATTGTTGAAACCAGCCAGAACCAAACAACAAAAAATATTCCATTTTACACACTCAGAATTTCAGAATAAACCAAGAATTTCAGAATAAACCAACTAACTAAAACCGACTTCCTTGCTAAGTACTGCTTTTCTTAATTTATTTTTGATAATTCCTGTCAGCTTGCCCGGCACGGCCCCTCATCTACCAGACGTCCATCATTTCACACCTTAACATGTTAATTAACACTTATTGCTGACATGAGCAGCTCTAAAAACGGACCCGACCCTCCCCTGCAGCTCCACCGCGTAAATCCCCTGATTCGGCGGTTGATAAAGGGGCCCTCCATCTTTCAGCAAGTAGGCAGAAAACGCCTCTTCAAACTCATTCTTGGATTGAGCCGTTGTGCAAAAGGTGCGAAGGGAAACATTTGTCGACTGTCAGCGCCCTGTAAATGCAGAGCCCTCTTACGAGCACCTGTTTCAATTAAAAAATTAAAAACAACTTTGGTGTAGCTCTCACTTCGCGTCCTTCCAACAGCTGGGCCGACATTCGGAAAAAACTGGAAGGGAATTTCTAACACTTCCCCCACCGATGCCCCGGACTATCAACTACAACTTGCTAAAGAATTTCTCTGGAGTGGCTTTCCCAGCCACCGCTAGCGGTGCCGGAGGAGGATGGTGTTGTCACGGCAACTTTAGGATTTCATGGCTGCATCAACAGGCAGTCATAAGTGCCACTATAAAAATACCATTTCATATCAACAACAGCTGCTGCTCTGATGTACGGAGGGCTCTCCACCTATCACATAACTCTGGCGGGGGGAAGCGTTAACATAACAAAGATAAGAGGACTGCTTTAGATTTGATTTCACTTCCAAGTGTTTGCACAGATTACTGGCTCTCTAAAGCCCACAAAAAAAGAGCTTTATTCTTCGGATTATCCAAAATACCACAACTGAAAAGGAAAAAGCACAAATCTTAAGGTCTAAAAAAAACAGTAACAGCAGTCTTGGCCCAGCAAGTTACCTCTAATTATTGATGTTACTGTTTGTTCGATGATGTTTGTGTTAAATTATTGCATTTTCAGGGAATGTCAAGTCCCAAGGGGGAACAATGCATCATCATTATGTCTCAGCGCATGATCATGTGTGGGTGGTATTTTGCATAATTGTTATCTCACCTAATGTACATCACTTTGGGATTTTCATACAGTTTGAAAAGCTGGTACATTTCAAATCACAAGTCATTTCTGCAACGCTGCAATTACAGCATCAAGGTGAGCATGCGTCATACAGCATCTGGAGGCTGTGTGGGTGGGTTAGACAGGGAACTAAAGCACTACACATCGACAGAGCTGTAAAGGAGAGGCAGTGGATGTTAGGAGCCCTCCTTCCAGAAGGACTGGAGGAGAAAGGTGCCAGAATACGAGTCCAGTGGAGCAGTTACTGAGACACGGGGGGGAATAAAAGCTACAGCAACAGTACAGGCTGCCACCTACGGGAGTTAAAACGAGGGGGGAAAGGTTAGCGTAGCACAGTGACAGGCACCAGAGGAGTTTGTGTACCAGGAGAACAGTGAGGAGGATGATGGTGAAAGCTATGGATTAGGACAGCCGGCAGGGAGAGAAGAGGCCTAAAGAAGCCAGTCACAGAGGAAGTTCAGGGAGCTCAGCAACAGTTCCTGTTAGCCGTCGTCTTACTGTTCAAAGCGGATGTTTCGCAGGTCCCCGTTATTGATACGGATGATACAGTCGTTCTCCTGAAACAGGCCTTGCTGTTCGGCCTTGCCTCCCCTCTCCAGACGCTTGACCAACAAGCCAAGAGTCCTGCAATATTCAGAAGTTCATGTCAGGCAGTTGCAACATGAGACAATTTCACAGGGTTGAGTGTGTTTGGCTCGCTGGAGCCGCAGCAGAGAAACAGCTGACAACGGCAAGGATGCTCCCCATGTTTCCTCCACCTCTAAACACTTTGTCATTTCCTTTGTGGCTTTTTATTTTCCACAGAAAACTGTTTTATTCATTCAAACGCAGAGACGGCTATGTGTAATCGCCGCCTGTGCTTCATCACCGGAGCGGACCGTGCGGCGTGGTGCTGTCAGACGCATCATAGTTGCACATCGTGCAGATGTGGCTTCAGAGAGTAGGGGGAGTCGTCACATCACATCAGGTGGCTTTTGAGGCTCCACGGGGGGCGGCAGCCGCTCAGAAAATCAAGAAACTCCGAACTGCTGAGGTAAACGCTCGGCACATGTTCTTGGATGGCTCTGTTGAGATGGTGGTTTGGAGAGAAGTCATAATGAGCTGCTATGGTGCTCTCTCTGTAACCAGAAGACGGGTTTCTCCCTCCACCTGCAACCACTTCACCCGGAGAGACACTGTTATGAAAATGTATGTAAGTTATCTATGTTCTATAATGTTTGTAACTATTATTATACTCACAGCATTACAAGTGGAAAAATACTGTGACAGGATGAGTGTTGGAAGTAGGGCTGGGCGATATATCGAGATTTTAATATATATCGATATATTTTCAAACACAATATGGTACGAGACAATATCGTTTATATCTATTTACATTTTTTTTTATTATTTTTTTTTTTTATGATTTTGATATAGCTTATTTTGTGATAAATTGACTTGAATGTTTTATTTGAGATTTGCACAAATGTTTTGTTATTTGCACAACTATCAACCTCAGTGGAAAAGTCTGACTGTTACTGTCTACATTGTATTAATTGCACAGTGTATTTTAATTTAATTGTTATGCAGGAAAGGGATATTTGTTTTATTTTATTCAAGAAGCATTTTTATTCTATATATGCAGGCAGTTTATTCTTATTTCATTTGTTTTATACATTTTGATATTGTGCAGACCTCTGTTAATAAAGGTACCTGTGTGACATTTGGCACGAGGCAACGTATTAAAACTGACTGTTTTTTTAAGGGTTTGCCTCAGAAAAAATGAAGCTAACAGAGATGCTATGCTATAATGCTTTGGGAGAAACCCCAATTATGGCACAGAAAAAATATCGATATATATCGAGTATCGCCATTCAGCTAGAAAATATGGAGATATGACTTTTGGTCCATATCGCCCAGCCCTAGTTGGAAGCAACGCTTGACCTATGGAATTAAACTAGAAGAGTGTTGGAAGAGGCACTTTTGCCCTATTGAATGTAACTACAAGATACACTACTTGTACACTACAAGACTGCGATTGATTGTCATAGTAGTAGTCGTGATTGAATCAGATAATCCTTGGAGACAACTGAATGCTTTCAATATGATTGATTTGTAACTATGGAGTATATATATGGCCTACATCTGTTTTAACTTCAGTATCCAGGAGGAAGCTGACACTTATGTTAAGATGCCCGACTACTCCTTGTACAAGTAATAAGATTGTTGAATCTAACCTCTCTCTGTCTTGTGTCTCATTCTTGCCTCTGCATAGTTGGAGTGCAGAAACAAATTTCTCCAAGAGACACGCAGCCGATTACAAACCAGAGTCTGAGGATGAAACGGCCAGGAAAGATGACACAAACTTAATCAGTTCCTCCTGCGTTTATTCCCCGTCTAAACCTCTCCCCAAGTAGCATGCACAGGCAGGTAAATTAGGTTTACGTCTGCCTTTAGTATTTGCCCGTGCCCAAGGCTTATAATTCAATATGAATGGGAATGTGATTACAGTGGGGGCGAAAAAGTTCAGGAGTTGAAGAAGTTCAGAGACAATTGTGCTGATTGAATTGGAGTGAGAACACAATGTGATTTGCTGAGGGGGAGGCCATTTCTCTGATGAAAGCTGGCCATCTTAATCTTAGTCCAAAGCCCAAACTGACATTTCCCCAATAAAAGAAAAGTGCATTATAAATGTGCTTTCAGGTTGATTAGGTTGGGCGCTGAGGGAAGTGGTATTATTTGGATTTTTAATGCAGAGCGCTTGTGGTCAGTGTTGACATGCGGGTCCTCGGGGCAGATTCACGCTCTCGCGGTTCCTGAAGCCGCAGCCGGACGGTGACAATGTAGCAGGAAATACCTTTGCACAGGCGTAAGACTTAACAGATGCTGCTTTATACGGTGGGTTATCTTTGAGCATCGGTCTACAGACGACTTCTGAGTTCCTTACTAAAGTTAGACGAGGCCGAGGCTGGTGTCTTTGGACGCGAGTGTTTCAGGAATAGACCGTAACCATGCAGCTACTCATGACGGCAGTACTTTGGCGTGGAGTTTTCCTGTGAGGAGCCTTGGAGTTATTTTTTGACCGGGCCTCATCATTTAATTTACACATGGACAAGTCTGTACAAATCCCTTCTGTCACCTCCGTAATGCTGCCAAAACGAGGAGCATCTCGTCCCAGAGTGATGCTGAAATAACAGTTCCTGCATCGAAACTCGACTCCTACGGTTCGTTGTAAGCAGGACGTGCTTTAAACTACTTTAAACAGTCTCAAGCCGATCCGTTCTGATGTGGATAAGCAGGATATATCATTGTCCTCCAATGCCGTCTTCTCGTCATTTCCTTCCAGGACAGAAGTTAACGGTCTCGTCACAAACCCTTAAAGCTTCATTCCAGTTCTAGTCCTCCTAGTTCCATGTATCCCCAACAGAGCACTTCTCTCTCATGAAATGGCCCTTTTTGGGGTTTCTAGTCTCCTGAAGTAGAATTAGAGGTAGAGCCTTTCATTTACAAGCTTTCTCGTGCAACCCGCTCCCCGGTACGCGTTTATTATGCAGACAGCCTCTCCAGCTTTAAGATTAAGCTTAAAATCTACCTACTCCATAAAGTTTATAGTTCTCCATGGTGAACCTGAGCCCGTCTTGTAGCTACGCTGCTACTGGCCTAAACTGCTGAGGGGCCTCCTGTGAAGCACTGGTCCTCATTCTGGACCCCAGAACCAGTGAAGTCCCTTGGATCTAGGGTTGCCACCCGTCCCGTAAAATACAGAATTGTCCTTTATTTGAGAAAAAAAACGTTGCGTCCCGTATTGAACTAATACGGGACGCAATTTGTCCCGTATTTTCATTAACCCCCCATACACACGTCTGTCACACACACATCAATACTACACTTAACAATAATGAACAAAATAAAACACAGAAAACATTAAGGCCAGCAAAATCTTTGATTGTGTAAATGAACTTTTACACCATATTCTAGTTTAATTATTGAAATAAATGAACTTTTACACCATGTTCTAGTTGAATTATTGAAATAAATGAACTTTTACACCATATTCTTCACCTGTAGCTATATTATACATCTTGGCTGATGTGGACATACACAGCATAGGAGGATATTTCAGTTACTACTTTGTTTTTTTTCATATAAAATAAACAGATTTTTATGCAGTTTAGAAGTTTTGGGGCTTTTTTTTGGCGCCTGTGCTGCTGAAATCGGGGCGTCCCTTATTTCTATTTCTGAAAGGTGGCAACCCTACTTGGATCATACACACAATCCTCATGTCCGGTACAGACCAAAGGTTTGGAAACACCTTCTCATTCAAACAAATGGGGAAGTGTGTCCAAACTTTTGGTCTGTACTGGACATATATGCCAGTATTACCGTTATTAACCTATTTTTGTGTCAGAGCAAATATCCCAGGACTAATCTCCTCTTTCCTGTCCTCTCAGACCCCCGACCGGTGGAGGCAGATGGCTGCCCTTCATGAGCCTGGTTCTGCTGGAGGTTTCTTCCTGTTCACAGGGAGTCGTTCCTCCTGCACGTTTAGGACGGTGAGTTATCAAAATGAAGATTCAGTCCAATCTGTTGAGTCTGTCATTTTTCTGCATTTCTATTAACATGAATTGGACTGAATTGGATTTAATTGATTATAAAAATAGATTGCAATGTCCTCGATTTCACTGTGAAAGTAAACAGGGAGTCTCTGCCTCTCCGGGGAAATTCAGGCCAGATGTGATTCGCTCCTCGATTCACTCACAGCTTTGTTTTCACGTGGCCTCCGAATGCCTTGCACGTTGCGTGTGTGATGTGCGCGCTGCTTAGTGTTATTCTTTGAACAAAGTCAAAACGATGTGACAGCAGACCCAGAAGTATGACGTCACCTGAGAAGCCTAAACAACCATGATTGATCACTGCAAGCAGGCAAATGACTTCCTGATGCAGAAGTCTGCATGTGTGCGTTTGAGTATTTGGGCGGCGAGTGTGTATGACTGATGAGGCGACTGCACACGGGCACTTGTGAAGAATGTCTGGTATGCACGAGCATCGGCGTGTATTTGACATGATGCAGCACAAACCAACATATCTTAAGACTCAACGAAACTCCAATCAAAGGTGAGTATAGCTGAATTTAGGATGACAAGTCATCAGCTTGAGTGGAGAAGGAGGGTCATTTTCTTTTCTTTAGCATCCTGCAAGGTGTCAGGTGTGTACCACTGAGGAAGAACTGATGTCGTTTTAAACAAGTAAATGTCTGAAAAACTCCATATGTTTAATCTTTAAGACAAACGCACACTTAAAGGGACGTTTAGGTCGACTGAGATTGATGCTCTGCTTTGGTCTCCAGCCTGTCGGAACAGCTCTGTGGATGCTTTTGGTTTTTACCTGCGGTCTCTGCCACTGAAGGGCACCACGTGGATCCCCAGAGGCCCACCGTCGTTTGAGACCTCCACCAGTTTGACAATGTCTCTGGGAGACGGAGACGGGTGGATGAGACAGAGACGGGGGGGGGGTGGTGGATGGGTGGGTGAGGAGAAAGGACAAAGAGAAGGGAGGGGTGACACCATGTGGGCAAAAACAAAAATAAAGAAATAAGGCAGTGAAGAAACAAATATTGTGATAACAAATTCTGTGCTGATGAATCAAAACAAATCAAAGACAAAGAAGTGTTGAATAAGGTTATAAAAAAAAACAATAAAATGAAGCAAATGAAATACATTATGTGAGGGAGAACAAGAAACAATGACAGTGTCAAAAAAAATCTTCAGACAAACACACAGACACAGAACTTAGATCCTAACTTCACCCATGATCTGTGAATCCCATAATGTTGCTCACGAGTCAAATGTTGAGGCTTATTAATATTTGATGTTGCAAAACTGTCTTCTAAAGCTGAAAGTGCTGCGAGTAAGTGGCTGCATGTGGCTCTTTAGCGGTGATGGTACCGGGTAGGACAGGTTCTCAAGCAAGTCAGGACGGCACAAGATCAAGAAAAGTACGAGATCAACGAGGAGAAATCAATTTCGCCTCAGTGACAGTGTACATAAATATTTAATTGGAGAAAAGAAAAAAAAAATCCCCCCAAAAATTAGATGCATCATGAATGCGAAATTGAATTCCCTTAGAAGGAATATAGTTTTGCCCTCTGCTGCAAGAAAAATGTGGAGAACTTATTGGCAGGATGTTAACTCAACACTTCAGCTTGCTTGAGCTCCACAGTTCATGTCTGAGATTTAGGAAGTGTGCATCGGCTCATCGGAGAGTTTCTGCATCATCAGTCGTGTCTGCATACGTGTGATTGTATGCAGACCGCACTGCCACTCTCTGGCCTGTTTGATCTTCATTAGCCGATGTGCATTTGTAGATGAAAAAACACCTCAAACCAACAGTGAATGGAATCAGAAAGAGATGAAAGCAGTCATGACACACACTTAATGGAAGAAAGAATAATAATTCAAACTATCCTCCAAGCAGACGTCCATCTGCAGTCGAGTCCTGAGCTGTGAAGGATTGTATAAGCTAATATAAGAGGATAAACATTATCAATGACATCCTTTGACCCTTCCGAATCAGATAACACAGCCATTTTCTTTTTTACCGCAGCTCTGTGCACGGCTGTGAAACGTGCACACACTGGCATATTTTGCAAGATGCCAGATCTAATCCAATCACAGCTTAGATGCGATGACTATGATTAGCTCGGGGAGGAAAGGGCCCCTCGTTGACAGCCAAGAGGCAGTAGAAGCCTGCGTCTCTGTGAAATCCCAGGAATAATAAGACCGTACCTGCATATTAAACTGGAGACGTGCAACGGAGCAAAATAACAAAGCAAAACAGACTGGTTAATAAAGGGAGATGAGCAGGTTAGTGTGTGGGAGAACTCTGATGGTGAGGCGAGGATCATTTTGCTCCCACAAAAGATAATTATGCAAACGAGAGCGGAGTTTAAAATGAGATCGTCTCTAAACAAACCAGAATTACAGGAGCTGCTTGATGGAGCTCGAAACGCTGATCAAGAGTTGAGAGGAAAGCATCATCCTTTAAAACTTATCGAGGAGATTCTGGCATGAAACGGGTTTTAGATAAATGATACAAGGCCTTTGCGGCAATAATGACATGTCTGACGTCAGGAAATGCATGTGCAATTTGTTTCTTCATCGACATGCAGGTTCAGCTTGCTTAAATTGAACCTTCTGGAAAACCCAAAACTCTGTGTGGTGTCGATGATGAGTCAGAGAAAACAAGAGACTTCAGAGTAGTATGCAGCAAGTCGGTGCTCAAATCCGTCATAAAACACAAAGTTAAGTGTCGACTGGCAAAGCAGCCTCGGAGTTTTTACGAGTGGATGAGGCCCTCTCTTAAATAATTATTCTCTCAGGGACTCGGCAGCAACATCAGCCATTACCAAAGACTTTTGGGTTTTTATTCTTCAAGAAGGAAAAGCTGATTATTGACCGACTCACTCTAAAGACCTCACGGGGGTGTGATCCATGCAGGAATCAGCTCGGCCGACCGGCTCAATCCTGCCGTTTTCTTCCTCTCTGGTATCATCCTCCTAAAAAAAAAATAAAACAGAGAGAGAGAAACGGGAAATGAGTCACAATAAAACTTCTGAGCTTTCACTTTAAAAGCTACTATCCCAAAGTTTAAAAAATAAATTAAAAAAATCCCTGCAAAGCCGCCTTTATATCCTGAACTGGCGGAGAAGATCGCAGCTTCGGCTGCAGCAGATTCAGCTGCGTCCGTATGGTTACTGGCGACACGCATCCGTGACTGGATGTGTCACGCATGTCGACACGGAATAAGCCGCTTTCAACTTTTCCTTGCCAGCAAGCGATGTGGTTACAGTGAGAGGATCTCCAGTAAACCCGCAAAATAAATAAATAAATAACTAAAAAACATGCCGGCGACAGACTTTCTCCATTCCAGTCGCCCGCCTGATTTCACTCATGTCAGACGACGTTTTGGATTCAACCCAATCAGCTTCGAGCTTTGGACAGCTGACACGATGCACAACAATGACCCCGCGTGAGGTTTAACCGAGAGATTTGGGGCATCAGAAATGCAGATCCGTGCTTTCGAGGAACATTTAGTCGACATTTCGCCTCCCTTATGTCAACTAGATGGAAACATACAACAGATCGGTTTTTAAGCTGATTCTGCACTCTGTTCCTGATGCCCATCTTGCCCGGCTTATTTCTTGTCCTCTTGCTGCACTGTAAACATGATCAAATCTAACACACACGTGCATTCTGGCAGGTAAAAAGCGGGCCGAGTCGCAAACCTGGTGAAGCCAAGCGGAGCAGACCGGAGGAGATCCGCCACAGGTATGAACATACATAACCTTCAAAACTTCTTTAAAATGACATTGTCTCTGTTTCTCCTCACTCCGTGTCTGAGTAGTGAAGGTGAGACTCATGACACCAACACACAAACACGCGGGGAGCAGAGCAGGAAAACAAGAAGCAGAGAAAGAGGGTCATTAAAATTTCAGGGCGACACCGCAGTAGAGAGACGAACGCGAAAGCGGCGGCGGCGGCGACGGCACAGACCTCCCCGGCAACTGGCCTCATCAGCATGAAAATGAGCCTGCCGTTGCCGTGGCTGCCGCACAGTTGCCATGACACTTCTGTTGCCTGGAGGACGTGCCGCTACAGGACAGCGCATGAGCATGTGAGTGGAAACGGTGTGCAAGGACTCCCTCCCATCTCAACTAAGAGTCGGTTCCCTGCTCAAAATGCAGATAAATATGAACTGTAAGGTCCGTCTCGCTAAAAAAGTGGTTTCTGAAACTGCTCACAATGTATTTTTGTCATTATTTCTTTCCCCATCAAATACTTGTGTCAAAACATTCACATGTTTTTGAAGAATTCATTCACAAATTGTTCTTTTCTTTCAGACGGAGCAGGTCACAGGCTTATTACTGAGTGAACGTGAGGAAACGCAGCGCACGGAAAAATTGCACGGAAATAAACGCATTTCTTATGCATACATTAAAAACAAAAAAAAACACATGAAATAAAAAGATAAAAGCTGGATAAAAGCAGCTAAAAGAGCCTCAGAGACACATTTAACAGTATTCAATATTCATCACTACATGAGGATGTGAGCAAGCGGCACCGGGGGAGGGGGTGGGAGGGGGAGATATCTGAGGAAGATCAAATGAGACGCGTTAGTTTAACACACTCCATCTGGGAGGACGCCACGGCCACCGGTCCACTTTAACCCACTGAAACGTGCATCTGTGCGTGTCTGTATGTACGATAAAAAGGTTAAAAGCTTTAAAAAAGACACAAAAACCACAGAAAATTACAAAGATTAAGGGAAAGAACCTTATCTCCATCACTGTGTATATATATATATATACATTTTTTTTTCCCGGCAGCTTTGTCAACATCCACAATTATTTTGAGTTGTAGGTTGCTACTAAATTATAAATTGTCATGTTATTGGTAAAAACAGAAATATCAGTCCAACTCCCCAAAGCTCCAAAACAGCCACCGCTGCTGCTTCAGCACCACATTTATAAATAATGACGAGAATATGTTGCAACTGTTCAAGGTAGTAATAAGCAAACATCTGTTTTCATCCAGAATTCTGCTCCTGGATGTTGGATCATCTAAAATCACGGTTTTGACGAAGTCAGAACAGGCAGTAAGAGATCAAATCTTAGTTACGTTTCGGGATGTAGTGACTTGTTTTGTAGAAACTGAATGTGACGAAGAACAAAATGATCTAATACTGCATACAAAAGAATGACAATAGTCAAGCTGTGAGGATGAACTTTTGCCTAAATTCTTCCGCTCGCAGCCCAAATTAGGGATTTACATGCATTTGCTCTGGGAGGATGACGTCACTGATATGAAATCTCCCACGTAAACCCAAATAAGAAGAGGAAGAAAAAGGTGGAACGCTTATTTATTTCTTTAGTTTCTTGCCCAAAAAGGTCCAGCTGGAGTCACTCAGACACACATGCCCAACATTTTCCAACCACACCATCAAGACACCGCCCATTCCCGTCTCAGATAGTGGGTCTGGCGAGAAAAGGGATATATGGCCGTGTTAATAATTCAGAGCTGTTTTTTGGGAGGGGGGGGGCGTTAATGGCCAGCAGACAGGTATGAGGACAAGCAAAGTATGCGTTTTCCAGCCGAGTCATTGTTTGTTTCCTGGATGAGGAGAGGCAGAGGCGGGCGGCGGGCATGGCCGGGGGCTCATTAAAGATTAATGGGAGAATCCATCGGGGCCTGTCCTCTCTATCTCTCAGACTAAATGAAGTGGTCTGTGCCTTCTGTGTATGTAAGGGAGGGAGGGAGAGGAGTACGGCTGCACTTTAATGAAGTGTTGCCCACTCCTCTCCCTTGCCACTTTGACCACGGTGTCACTTTGAAACCGATGAGGGTGCATGCAAACAAACAGAGAGGACAGAGATGGAAATCCGTTACAGAGACGGAAGCTTGCAGTCTAAAGATGCCGGCCATTTTTTTCATTATCATCTCTCTGCAACTCTGATACTCGACGACTTGACGCTAAAATTCCCAACAGAGCGACAACCTCTGACCACGACTTCATGTCAAGTTGTGAGACGGATGTAGTTTTGAGAGATGGGGATATGCTTCCTGAAGTTAAATGATTTAAAGTGCCGGTTTGGGTGAGAGGTCAGGCTACAGTGAGACTCCGAGCGATCGCTTTCACCCGTTTGAAGAAACGATCCCTTCAAGGATGACGCCGCCGCCCACAAAACACAAGAGGTCACTGAAACAGCTGAGTGTTAAAACAAAATTACTTTTGAGTGGCCTCTGCCAACAACAGCGTGAGCAGTATTTAATTGGATTGGACTTTGTTTAAATGTATTGAATAATAATTCAACAGAACTGGACTGTTTTCAGATTTATTTGAATTTCACTCATCTATTTTTTTCTGTACAGGGTCCTGGCAATCTCTGCTGAGATCTGGCATTACCCAAACAAATTAAGTAGAACTGTAAAAAAAATGTAAGCGAAATTGACATTGGCACTGAAAAGAAAAACAAAAATCTTTGGCAAGTGAACGACCTGCTCATCACTGTACACTTCCATTACAGCCAGCTGGATAAAAAGAAATGAATTAAGTCGGGAAAGCACGATAAACCTCGTCTTATTCTATAAAACCACAGTTTTTTTTCTTTTTTACCTTCACAAAACTCCAGTTTGGCAATATTCTGAAGTCATCAATAGGCAGTGATGCTGACTGTTACCATAGAGACCATAGTGTCTCTCCTGAGCTGAACCTGCTTTGTCCAACAGTGTTTCAGGCTTCCATGGTTGATTTTCTTGTAATCACTATATACATTGCAAGAAAAAGCGCGATCGACCACCATCAGTGAAGATAACTTGGGCGGCAGGTTCCATCCCTCCAGCAGAGAACCATGTCCTCAAGTCCTGAGGAACCAACGCCAAGAAGCACTTCTACTGATCTGATGACCAAATAAAACCTCAATATCAAGCAAATACCATGTGTTAATGTCTTTCTGCATAATAACTGGCCTAGGTAGGGTCATACCTGGCCATGTACCATCAAACATAGAAATGGCTTTGAGGACAAAGAGGTGAAGTTTACTCTAAAGGTGGATGTGGGTCTGTGTAGTCGCTGCTGTATTCTTAAGGTACTGCCTAGAACAGTGTAATTCACAATTACATGATCATTGCTTTCTTAGCCAAGAACACAGTCAACATGAGAGTCTAATGCTGCAGTAGGATATCCACTCATCCCTCGGTAACAGAGCTTCACATTTCCACAACTGGGGGACATTCGAGCCAAAGACTACAAATCAGCTTTGACCTTTGACCCCTAACCTGGAAAGCTCCATGCACCATCTGTGCCGAAGAAAGACGGATGAATTGGAAGGTGGAGGTCAAATGAAAATCCAAACCATCGTCAAATCAGCCTGTCTCAGGTTGAACACAGCTGTTTCTAGTGTTTTCCTTTTCTTCCTCCTCTGGGAAACAATTCTAAAATACCGACATTGATGCGTCCACGAACAAATGGAAAGAGAAATGAGCTACGCCGCCTGAAATGACACACAAAGTGGATCAGCAGAAGACAATGAAGCAGCCACAAAACACAGCACATGAGCTGGTATAAGAGAAGAACATCATCCACTCATGACAGACCGCGTCCCTTTCAGAGAGAAGCTAAATAATCGGTTCAATTCCTTGGGAAGTGAGACGACACACACAAACCACACCAGGTGTGCCCTTCGTCTGATGGAAGTCCCATCCTCAGTTGTCCACTGAAACACTCCTTTAAAGCACTGAGACAACCCGAGTGGACCGTCTGCATCGGGGGAATGTGGCGATCAAACATCAATGCACACAAAGTCTGATGTCTCATTTATTAGATCGGCCCCTGAGGCGCGGGATGCTGCAGGAGTGATGCTGATGTTGTAGGCCGGGCCGACAGCAGCAGAGAGCTGGGAACAGCACTCAATAACAATAGCTCCAATTTGTACGTTTTAGAGCTCTACTGGGGGAAAAAGAATAACTTTTTAAGATTAAACAAACTAGATGGTCTTAATAACTTAGATGTTACAGTACACAAGAGTCCGATTTTGAAAAGAGATATATTTGATGAGAGCTGATGCTCATTGCTGCAAGACCACACTACAGATCTCTGCACCAGTTCAATTAGTCTCCTTTGAAGACGGTTTGATAATGGAAACCAGATGGGCGGACGGCGTTGTCAATAATTTGAGGATCCATTGAGCCAAGGGGACTTAATCATAGTTAATATCATCCTGGCAGCCGGTCGGGCCGTTGCATAAGAAGAGGATGGCGATGTGCAAAATAGATGGGGGTAGAGGGAGATAGGAGCATGTTCTGTCCACCAAAATAAAAGAGACTTTTTTATCCATTTTGTTGTTATGGTATTGTCCAAAAAGTCCTTTTCGCTTCTTTTCATTTAGATCAAAAAAAGAAAAAAAGGACTGTTTATTCACATTCAAGTCCTATCAGCTTCATACAGAAGTCCCGAGTGACTTGTTAACATTTTTACTGTGTGAAAAAAGTTAAAGTTTTGGTTGTTTTAGTCTCGTCAGCAGCTGGAAATTATTTCCATTGCACAGATATTTCTGAGAAAAAAAAACCATTGGTGTCTTATCTTGTATGCTGTGTATAAAATCTGACATTCTGAAATTATACTGGATGCTTACAGTTACATCCTTGCAACAGCGTAAACATACCAGGACTTCTGCTGCGGCTTCCCTTTTTTCTTCCTTTCTCTCTCTCGCTGGAGTGATTTCTGCAAAAATGTATTCTGTACGGTCCAAGGACACAGTATGCATCATTTATAGGAAACTTTTAGTGCTTCATTTTTCTTCATTTCTGCAGCGACTGATAAAACATTTAAGGTTAACGGGCTGTGCATCTTATGCCTCTCGCTGAATGTTTTGGGTTGAGCTGGCCATACGTCTGCTTTAAATGGAAAACTTAAATGGAACGTGGAATACTGGGGACGAGAACGGGATGCGAGCATGTGTTGTACAGACACACAAATGACAGATGCATTATGGGGAAGGCAGTGGTTGCGGTCAATTTGCTTATTTTAGTTTGGGTTTTTTTCCTCCACATTTTACGAGGGTTTACTTTCTGACCAAACAAGGTGAGCTCTTTTCCTTAACTGTGCTGCATCTGCATGAAATAATAAAACTACCAGGAGCAGCTGCAATATCACCGTGGACCAAACGACACTTGCAGCACGTTCCTAAATTGCCACAGTGCTGCTGCAGCATTCCACTCAACAGAAACTTCTACCCTTCAATTTAATCAAAAGGAGCTGTAGGTGCAGTATCACAAAAATACGCAAAGGGATTTATCCGAAAATAACAGTCAACTGAGGCTTTGCGAGGCATCGAAGCAGTTTCAAAACAGAGTTTTAAGGATCTCCATCAGTGCTGCCTGAAATGGAAGTGTTTATTACACTTGTTTCTGAACTTATAGGGACTGGGACGCTTCAATCGACTTCCTTAGCATTCAACAGAGATATCCTGGAGATATGATGGAGATATATCCTGGAGATATGGAGAAATGTATCAGAAAGAGTTTCAGCAGAGAATGCAAGAGAGAAGAAGAGAGTGATGAGCCAGAAACAAAGGACAGGTAGACAGGCAGAGACGGGCTCAAAGAGAATGACAGAGAGGCAGATAGCGAGACAGACAAAGATGCTTTACACAGAGCAACAGCAGGCCATGAAAAGCTCGTTCAAAGGATGACAAAAGACACTTAGAAAAGTCTTAACTCAAAACCCTGAAGGGAATCTGACTTGTTTTTGTCGTCAGAGAAAAGCAGACTGAGCTTCTCCAACGGTCCTCCGATCGTGAACCAATAATATCAGGAGGAATGCCTTTCAACAGTTAGTGGTAATTCACTTATTTAACCATCTAATCATGTGCTGAAAACATTGAGTCCATATGAAAATAAAAGAAAGCAAAGGCATGATATTATCAATGGTAATGATTAATGATTAGGGCAGTCTCTTCTCAAGTTACAAAAAAACAAAAAAAATAACTAAATAACTAGTGATGTGCGGTGCTGTACAAGACAAACGGCCAGTCGCTGATAAAACACTCGTAAGCAAAAGGAAGCCCCATCCCCACCAGTCTTCAAACACCATCTATTATGCGTGAAGCAGTTATCTCCTTACGCCTTAAGAAAGACAAGAACCCCCTTGAGTGTAGCTCGTACCGTCCAATTTCTCTACTCAATACAGATGTCAAATTCCTTGCTAAAATTCTGGCACGTCGCTTGGAGGGGGTTCTTCCATCCGTTATTTCACCACACCAAACAGGTTTTATTAAGGACTCGTTACTCCTTTTTTAATGTCAGGTATCTTTTCAATATCCTCTATAGCCCTTCTCCACCTGGTATCCCTGAAGTAGTGCTCTCACTCGATGCTAAAAAAGGCATTTGACCGGGTGGAGTGGGGCTATGTTTTCAGTGCGCTGGAGAGGTTTGGATTTGGTCCCAAAATTCTATCCTGGGTTAAACTTTTATATACATCTCCAAGGGCTCCTGTACGTACTAATAATAACCTGTCCACCTACTTCGACGTCCAGCGTGGCACAAGGCAGGGCTGTCCTTTGTCGCCACTGCTATTAGCCGTTGCAATGGAACCACTTGCTTTGGCACTAAGACAGAACGCTGGCATCAGGGGGATCCATCGTGCAGGGATAGAGCACAAAGTTTCACTTTGTGCAGATGATATGCTATTATTAATTTCACAGCCCCTTTTGAGTCTTCCTAAATTAACTGTCCTACTCAACGACTTTGGCAAAATATCGGGCTACAAGATCACTATTCAGAAGTAAATTGATGCCTGTTGGCAATGGGGCAGGCCAGTTACCCCTAGACTCATTTCCTTTTAAAATTAGTCCAAATAAATTCAAGTATCTTGGGGTGTGAGTTACACACAGTCATAAAGATTTGTATTAAGCTAACTATCAGCTTCTGTTATCTAATCTGAAGCAAGATATTTATCGATAGGGGCCTCTGCCTCTCTCCCTGGGAGGCAGAATTACTACCTTAAAGATGAGTGTGCTGCCTACATTTTTATATGTTTTCCAGTGTTTCTTACAAATTCCTTTTTTTTTATAACTAAATAATCCGATATCAGCATTTATTTCGAACAAAAAGCCACCACTGGATGAAGGACGGTGCTGCAGCCCCCGGGTGGACAGTTATGGAGGGGGGCATCCATTGGGTCCACTTCCCTGGTGGCTTTACTGTGCCCTAAATTACCATTCACACAACCTCTGTCTAGGTTTACCTCTAAGCGAGTGGTTGTACATTCAATTAAAATTTGCACTGGTCGAAAGACTCTCTAAGATCAATCCAGACATAGATCCTGCATGTGATCGATGCTGGCAGGCTCCAGCTACCCTGTTGCACATGTTTTTGGACATATCTGAAGTTGTACACGTTTTGGCAATCTAAAAAATATAAAAATATATTTGAAACTTTTTGTAAGATATTAGAGTAGTGAGACTGTCTCCTCTTATTGAACTGTTTGGTGTGACTCCAGAGGATACTATCCCTTTTAGATGGTTTGAAATTGGCATGAGGACCTTCTGTACTCTCTTGACCAGGAGATTGATATTGTTTAAATGGAAAGACTCCATTCCACCGACGTATAGTCAATGGATCAGAGAAGCTATGTGCCATCTTAAATTGGAAAATGTAAGATATACTGTCAGGGGAGCCACTCAGAAATTTTACAGAATATGACAACATTTTTTTACCTTTGTTGAGAATGTGAATGCTGATATCATTGCCATGTAACTATTATCTGTCATTTTTCTCTCTCTTGCTCTTGTTCTTTTATGGTGATATGGCTGTACAATGTGTGATATGTGGGTTTTCTGTCTGGTACGGGTGTTGTATTTGTTCCTTTGGGGTTATTATGTTTGTATGTTATTTTTTGTCTGCTATTTGGAAACAAAAAAAAAACCTTGATCAAAAGAAAAAAAAAGGTGCTGTCTAGGACAAGGCAGGATGATCCATCATCAATACACTGATAGATAACATGCCCCAACTTTGTGTTAACTTTAAAATACCTTTAAAATAGCTTGTGGCCTGTAATGTCCCTTCCTTTTTACCTTTTATTATCATCATCATCATTAAGGTTAAACATCCTTCTTTTACCCCACCAAGGTCCATTTCTGGTCTCTGAGGCTATGCGCATCCCCGTGGTTTGGATTCATTTAGATAACCAAAAAGATGGAGTCCAGTTTTAATACGTGCTGACGAACCCCGACAGGACTGAGCTGCATCTTCTGGTAATGTCAAAAATAAAACGGGTAGAGAATGAGTTGTGAATTTGTGAAGAACAGGATATGTCAAATCAAAACCAATCAAATCAATCAATCTTTATTTCTACAGCGCTTTTCGCAGATAAACTCACAAAGTGCTTTATAATATATAGTAAAACAGCAGAATGTTTGACCAGGATGCAATACAGCATGTAGTAAAATGGGACTGGAAGATGGAGAGGACATGCGAATTGAAATGCTAATACCTTCTCTCATAATCCCCTTCGGTCTTTGTGTTGTTTTTTGTTTCCCTTTTTTGTTCTGAAGACCTTGTGCAGTTAACTTTAAAATTGTAGATCAATATTCTGATGCTTGTGTGTCATGTTTTGATTCAGCCAACGTAGATCTTCAGAATAAAGACAAGCTCAAACATTTCCGTTTCTACATTTAAATATTCAGGTGAGACAGCATCGTGGAGTAGAATCAATATCCGCGTAAACAACCCTCAGAACGGGTCTCTGCGGGAAGGTTCTGTGTTACTTCACCTGACAGAAGAAGAATCAAGTTAGTTGAGCTTGGAGTTGCTTTGAACTGTTTAAGTTTCCCTGTACAGTTTGAACCATAAAATATTTAGTGTGTTATCTTGCAAGTTAACAGAAACAGAGATCCTAACCCTGACCAACGAAACACAGTCCAGCCGCCGCTTTCAGGATGCGTTTCCTTTTTACTGCATGAAGAGCAGCTGTCACAAACGATCACTGTCCAGTTCAAGATTTTTCATATTCAAAAGATGTTGAATGGAAAAACGCAGACCGTAACATTCATAAAATAACGACAGCCATGCAACAAAAGTGCTTTTATCACATGTATTGTAACTAAGTAACAGCCATCTTTCATGGTGCGTTCATCAGATGTCTTAACGATGAAGTGACCACGGTGGCGGCTTAGTCGCAAAGCTCGCTACGTGACGCACCATTACCCAGGATGAGACTCCCTGCGGAGGTGCAGCTATAGAACAAAATAAGAGGGAAAGATGGCTGAGCTGCCCCCCAGAGAGGAAGGCAGCTCAAGATAACGGTGACAAGCCTCTCACACGCGTACACAGGCACACACACCGAGGTAGAGTTGTCAGATTGAAGGCCATTATTCTGACTGACTCAAACGGTAATGGGTGCTGCTGAGAAGAAGAGCGTGTCTCTATAAACAAGTTGACGAGATTTAAAAAAAAAAAAAAAAGAAAAAAAAAGGAAATAAATAAAAAAATCTCACTCTGGATTTCTCTGCTTTCTGCAGCAGTAAGTTAAAGTCTTGAAGAAGACAAATATGTAGTTGTAATGTTGGAACCATATTAAAAACGTGGTGGTAAACTCATGCAATGTTCATTTGTCCCTTTGAAAATTAAAGTACATTCATTATTCAACGGGGCAACAATTTAAGGTGATTTATCTTTACTACAATAGTCATATGCTAAGCTCAACTTTGATATTAACATTTGTGTTGTTTCTTTTTTCCTTTCTTGCAACTAAACATTCCTCATTCAAGTGCATTGAAGAAATGCTTTTGAGTAAAGCAAAAGGCAATTGATCAGCAAAAATATCATTATTTTGTCATTTAATCAAACTTTCAAATTAAGCGCAAGAACAAAAAAAGTGTGGCAGCTTGTTGCAGCAGCTGTAGTCATTATGTCTATCATCTTGAGATATTCTTCGCTGCTCTTTCTGCATGGAAACAGACGAAGTTGGAACATTATAAAATCACTGGGTTGTGCAATATGCAGCTTAATGATCTCAGTTGGTTATTAAGAGCCACCCATACGAAAGCCCGGATGAAAAAGAGGGAAGTTTAAACCATTTATTTCCTTGATTGAGAGTCCACCAGCACATAAAATGAGTGAGCATTCATGCCCACCTAACCCCATCCCATTTACAAGGATAAATGAAGGGAATATTGAGAATGAAATGTATGCGTTTGATAAAAAGCTGCAGAAAGACATCCCATGATCCAATCTCTTTATTTTTCATTGAAATAATAAAGAGATGGGTAGAATTAGGAGGAAGGCAGGTTGATTTTGTGATGCTGGATTGTTACTGCACCAACACCACTGAGAGCTCAGTTGGGTAACCTGCCAATGACAATGTGATGTCATCAGTTCAGGACAGTTAAAACCATGACTCACTTCCAAATTTCAGATTTCGATTTAGCTAGTTTAGTTTTTCTTCACTTATTCACCCTGCAGTCATATAAGTTCCTATTGGGAATAAATAACATATTATTCTGATTTGTTAGTGAAACAGTTGGAGCTTGGGTGTTTGAAGTTTGCTTTCGTCTGACTGTCTTCTGAGGGCAGGACTTCTATGCCAACGCACGCCACGCCTCAGAACTCGGCTCTACCCTGTTTCTGTCTCATCCGTGACTCTCCTCTGACAACAGCTGACACCTGCACTTGCTATCCTTCTCATTCGCCTTTCATCGTTTTATAGACCACTGATAACTCTCTTGTTCACAAACCTGCGGAGCGTAGCCCGTTTGCAGAACTGAGATCCTCATCTCTGATTAAGCCGCTCCAGCGCTGCTGCATGCCATTCCAACCCCTTCCTGAACCTCAACAGGTGGATTAAGTTTCTACAAAGACTTGCCATCTGTCCCACCTGAACGCATCTATTTTTGGTGTAATTAGATTTTGGTAGCAGGTGATGAATATCTCATTATATGACTGTGCACATGACTGCAATGATCTGACAGCAGGCTGCACCTCGAGATGAAGAACCCCCTAAGGGAAACTGTACACCCTCAAAAGGCAAGAGAGTTGTCTTTCATCTTCGCTCCATCTCTCTATTCTCACCGTCCCGCCCAGCTGGATGGAACCTGCACTCTCACAGTTCTGTCATATTCCAACCGGGAGATCAAATGTGATGAGGAGTGGAGGAGCGATAGATGAACACAGAAAAGGGACATGAAAGACGCAAAAAGCGCGTGGACCAAGTTCGGTCTGCACGGCGAAAGGTCTCAGTCCCTCTTTGAAGTGGCTGATGTAGACATATCTTGAAGATATAACGTTTTATTTGACATGAGGCGTGTTTGTAGTTGAAAAATGAAAGTGCATAAATCAGGATTATGTCCAATGATGCGTGTTATCACACTGTGGGGCTTTCAGCCGTTAGAGACTGACATTATGTGCTTGTTCTTCCCCCAGCTGGGGAATTAGTTGGGACTGTGCCCCTCATTTTAATGATGAATACAAGTTAGCTTTGCATAAAAGATAAAGCTTGTTTATCCATCGGGACGCGACTGATGTCTGAGCAACTGATTAGATTGCTCGCCATGTTTCGTGACAGTGTGGGGCAAAACTTGAGCAATGTTTCAAAAGTTCATTAATACTCAACTTCGAAAAGTTTCCATCAGCTCAAGCGACACAAAGTTGCATTTTCCTTCTCTTCCAGTATGCTCTTCTGATGAAAATGACAACATCTTAATCTTAGCAGGTCAATTTCTAGTTTTGCAACCTCTTCAGCTGATATTGTTTATACTAGATAAAGACTCATCAAATCCTCACACGGTAAATCCCTCATACATTGAACTGGCCACTTCCTCTGCTGCATCATTCCCAAAAGAAGTCGTTCCCACAGAAAGTGAACATGACTCTTTTTGCGACGTCACATGGTCTGTAGATGCTGAAAAGGGGGTTCCCATAGCAGGAATTACAGGAAAAACCATCTAATGTGCCATAAATAATTTTTGATTCCACTTGAATTTTCATAATTCCACTTGGAACAATTTCAAGGGTCAAGGAAACGCATTTACTGATCTGTTCTAGAGCCGTACTTTGTAAAGAAGTTGCTTTGTAACACTCTTCCTGTGAGACTTCTACTTTCTCCAGTAAGTATGTGATGATTTGACACATTTGTAAAATTGTTACCTCACTGAAAATCTCGCTCACCCCCTGTAGCCTTAGGTCACCCAAAGGATGCCAGGTTGGGAAGCCCAGCATTTTTTTGGAAGTCACGTATGAATGCGTTAAAAATAAGAGTGCAACTAGGGATGCAAATTATCGATTATTTCATTAATTGATAGTTGATAACCTTATCGATCGATCATTGATTAGTTGATAAGCAGCGTTTTTCCCCCATCTGAGATACAAACATAATTTTTTTTGCTTATATAAAATACAAAGGACATTTTAATGTATTCCTTAATCAAATATTTATTTGATACAAAAGTAACAAAAAGACATTTTTGTACCACAAGGAATATAATATAAAGTGCACTTCAAGGCTATTAGTAGTAGCAGCAGCCATAATAGTCTCATTTGTGTCAAGCAAATTTTAAGTTCTAGTTACGTTTTAAGTTAGAGTTTTGGCAGTGTTCAAAATAAAATTATGAGACCTGCTGTATTGGAGCACATTTTCTTTTTAGTTAAAACTGTAGCGGGGACAGATGTTTAGAGAAGCCTATGTATGTACCGGGTGAAGGCTGATTTATGGTCTGCGTTACAACAACGCAGCGCCTACGCCGTAGGCTACGGCGGCGGCGGCGCATTAAATGTGGTCCGGGCGTAATACCAGCTGGTGAAAAAAATAAATAAATAAATAAATAGATTAATTGTAATCGTTAATTTTAATCGGGTAATTTCATAACGGCAATTAATCGAAAATCGATTAATTTTTAACATCCTTACGTGCAACATCATTTTTTTTTTTCCACTAAAAGAGTCTCTGGCGCCTCAAGTTCCACTAATTGTTCCCATTAGAGATGCTCAAGCACAGCCAGTATGGATACAGGGAATCTGTGTCATTTTCAACTACGCGTCCATAGGCGCACTTCTGTGTTTAGGTCAAACCTGCTGCACGGTCACTCAGACTCTTCCTGGGTTTCCCAGAAGCCATTGCTGCCTTCTTGAAAGAGACTGAACATTTTGTTTTTAGTAAAAGTCTTTTCATTTCTTGTTTTCATCTTGGAAAAGGTTTGATAAATACACGGCCAGGAAATTCTTTTAAAATGACTGAAATGTTGCCAGAACCGCACCTGACCACCGTTCAAAGGCAGCTGGGGAATGTGGATGGAAATTTGAAACATAACCGAAAAGGCCGGGGAGAACAAAAGGAGACAAATGGTGTATATGTGATTATATCGTTTTTATATAAAAGCTCAGAGACGGTGTCGGGAAAGGAAAGCTATTAAATGGAAGACAATCATAAAGGTTTGGATAAGAGTGCGCAGATGGAAAAGAGGGAAGAATAAAGCACCGCGATAACAAGGTGACTAGTGATTAACACTGAGCTATTCGCACATCTGCGAACACAAAAACACACACCTACAGCATTTATCTGTGCATCCATTCACACAAAACACAAAAATATAGCAGAGACATATGGGCAGAACACATGCCTACACAGAGACACACACGGACCTGCCTGTCCTCAATCTCAGCTCCACAGCAGCTCCTGCTGGTCATTCGTTCTGAACCTCGACTCAAGCGACCGGAGCTGTTCACTTCCTTCCACATCAAAACACAATGAGCAGGACCACAAAGCCTAAAAAAAAACATTTGTGTTCTACAGACCTGCAAACAGAAGATGCACATAGAAGCAGGAACAACACAGGAACTGGACATTCAACTTTTAGCCAGCATTATGCATGCACGAAGAAGACAGGCTCAGGTACACAGAGGCACCGCTGATTTATGAGTATATGGTTCAAGTTGCATGATTTATCCTTGTAAAGCTGTGCCGTGCACCTGAGGGACTCAACCCTACACTCCACACGCTGCACAACGGCTTGTTAGAGAGCAGTGGAGAAAAGTGTGAGAGACTTGGTGAATGTGCTTGCAATGTAACCTTGTGTTTCGTGTGTGTGTGTGTGTGGGTGCAGGATATACGTGTACACTTTTATTATTGCATTTGGTCCAATGTACTTGTTTTGCCAGAATATATTGCTCATGGCTGCGTTCGAGTGTTAAAATGTGTTGTATCTGCAGACATACGCTGGCATCAATATTATTACAGGCATCAATATTTGTACAGGTATGTAGAGGTGTAGGTGTGTGTGTGTGCTGTCAGGACTGTGTAACAACATCCCCAGTGAGCTGTGTGAAGCCTCCATCCCACCTTGAAAGATAACCCGGTGCGTCAGCAGGCTAATGGCTGACGACACACAGAAGCATCATAAAAACCCACAACAGCAAACCGTCGATGTGTTAGTAACTGCAATTACAGTCCACTACAGTAGTTTACCTTTATTCATCCATGTATCCATTATTACCTGATAACACTCGGATTGGACACTTTAAAAAGGCTTCACACAACTGTTTTCACAAAAGTTAAACCATTAGCATGTCCGTGTCATTTTAAATGAGCTGCATGCATTGCGCTCCCAAGAGTCACCTCACTTTGACTCTTCTATTTGAAATGATTAAATGGATGCCCCACAACCTCCTCTTCGGCAATGCGGTTGGATAATCTGAGCTTTACCATTGTTTCAGTCTGTTCTGATGATATTAGTTGGCTCTTGACTTCAAGGTACTTCTGGTAAACATGCTGCAGTGCATCAGTGCATCAGTGCATGCGTTCCTGCGGAGTTAATGTCCATCATGCTTTCGTTTTACTTTACAGATTTCTAAATGACCTGGAAAGTGGTACATTAATTGCAAGGTGTCATTGAAGTGTGCATATATTTCCCGTCAAGAACGACAGGTCTTTTTCTCCTTCAAACCAACATCAAATGTGGTTTTCCACACATTGCTGCTGGTGTCAGGAATGATGTTTTCTTTTGGAAAGTAGAGAAGTAGAAATGTTTCCTTTCCTTTCCAATATCAATCCCAGGCCTTCCAGCCTGCACTGAGGACCGACCATAAACAGAGTTATTTTAGACAAGTTCTGTTTTTTTGAACGATATTTAGTACTAACCTCCTACGATTGTTTTGTGTTGTACAGCCTGGGACTCACTTAACTTTTTCTAAAGCACGAACAGACACATGCAAACAAAAATAGTCAATACACATCTATTATCATCTAGTTTGACAGCCAACTTTATAGTTATGGCTTGGCTGCATGTGATCAAAAGCTCTCATCTGTATTTGGACCACGCCACTGAGAAGTTTGACAACGGCGTCTTCTACGCCCACTGCGGCGTCCAACCTTAGAGACCAGGTCTAAACGTCTGTTGCAAAGCTCATTTCCTGCAAGTCATTTAGCAAAACATGAAAGTGTTCTGTGAAAGTTTTGGATCTTGTGGATACTGTGGGGGCATGTGTTTCAGAGGTGCGTTGTGTTACCATAGACTGAATAAGAATGTATACAACTGAATAAAACTGTATAAGACTGTATCAAACAAAAGACGGAGCATTTGGTCACGTGACCCATTGGTTTCTGGAGAGCGGTTTTGAAGGTAGATTTTCTTCGTACGGGACGCCACCATGTTGCTCAGCAAGCAACATTCTGCGAACACACCCACCGCATGTCAATCAAAGTTAGCATTGCTCCCGGCTCTATCTATCAGCCGATCCCAGCTGAAGTATCTGCAGAGCTGCCATCAGACATTTACCACGGGATATGCCAGTTAACATGTTGACTCAATGGCGAAATCAAAAAATGACTAATGCGTCTACCCGATGCTGGGTTAATACAAACGGATGGGTGCGTCGCTAAGCGCAGTAGCATGATGATTAAAGATGTAGAAGCAATAACAGCTAGCCATTGGCTCAGCTGACAATCATATTAAGATAAATGTATTGCTCGATATAAACTCTTCTGCCGTTGTACAGAATGTCATGGATGTGAAATCAAACAATTGGTTGTTTGAACCAGGCTGTACATATTTTTATTTCTGCTCTAAATTTGGACATTTTAAAATGGGAGTCAATGGAGATTGACTCACTTTTCAGCCAGCCCCTGGCATGACACATGCACCACCTCTACAGCAAACTGTTGCTCGTTGTGGGGGTTTCATGATATGATGATGAAAAGCAGGAGTCAACTTCCAAGGTCGCAGTGGTGAGCGTTGATGTAGAATTGTGTCTCGATGAATCAGAAATAGTTATACAAACTAAGTGGTCGCAGCCCGGAGCCACGCATTGATATTACTTGTAAAACACATCTTTAGGATCTTTGGTGGACTAGAATGTCCTCAGATGATGTTTCTTAGTCTCCAAATATGTCAATCGTGTCCTGGGTGGATGAGCTTTACTTGTACTGAGCCATTTTTTGCTGTGTTAGATTTTGTTTAGCATTGAAAACTAAACAGTTTAACTCACTCACATTTACAAGATGTGTTTCATTGATCAGTTTTTATTCATGCAGCCATGGCAGCGACAGCGTTTTGAGTTCTTCTACACCTTTAACATAACGTTGCTTCTCATGCTGGTGGGAACTTTCAGCAAAGCCTTTGGGATCGTTCTTTGAGCTGCCGGTTTGGCATTTGGCCACTGACATCTAATACTCTAGAAACAAAAACAAGGACCGGATCAGACTTTTTCTTCCAGTTTGAAAATATGAACCAATATTCCTGTTAAAATGTGGTGCATTTAAAAAAAAAAAAAAAAAAAAAAGAAGAATTGAAGGATGTTTTCAATCTTGTGGCCATTTGAAAAATTGCAATTTTGATGGATGCTTCCCACAATTGTTTTATTACACCAGTTCCAGCTGAGCATTAAAGATTTAAGTAGGATTCATATCAGCAAGCACAATGTTTCTGTTGCTCTCTCACGCGTGGGTCTCTAACCAGCTGGGCTTTAAGCGTATGGATTTGTGTGTAGTTGATATAAAGGAAGCTACAGTATATCTCATAAAAAAAGTATGAAAGAAGACCAATAAACAAGCCAAGGAAAAAACTGCATTCAGCAGTTGCACTGGGAAGTCTAAACTAGCTTCATCACTTGGTTTAAATCACTGTTTCACTGACTTATCTTAGCCATGGTTCATGCCGTGAGGCTTGAACACAACCGGGAGCAGTCTACACCTCAGACTGTTTCATATTCTCTGGACACTGCCCTCAAGCGGGTGCAAACAGCTCAGACGCATGATAACGCGCTTGCAAATAAATCACGCAGGACCCCTAACCAGATCCGGTCTGTTCGCCCTTCATCAGATCTGCTCCATGCCACTCCTCCTAAATCCATCCGACACAAAGCTTTTTACAACTGTGTAAAGACTGCATTCAATTTTTCTGTTTAAAAAAAAAAAATATATAATAGGATTTTCTTTGGAAAAGTTCTTTGGCATGCAGCTTATAGAGGTTAAAGCACATCACATTATTAATAGAACCTCAAAAGGTCTAAAAGATCAAACTCAAGACAACAAACTAAGTTCATTACTTAAATTTCAAAAGGTGATTAATCCAAGTAGAAAAAGCACATTAATCTTTGTGTGACCAATTACATTATTGGGTGTGTTAGGCTCATGGGAATATGAGGAGTTAAAAATTCACTTGTTAATGCCATCTGGTTCCAGCTCCATGTTTCAGGAATAGTGGCACTGTTAATCTTCAAGGGAGGGAGTCCCCCAAAAGAGAGACGTGCTGAGGAACATGTACGCCTCCAACTCATCCGCTTCTATGTGGCAAGGCTTTTTTTTATGTCAGAAAAAACAAACAATGATCCTTTCCTACAAATAAAAGTGGCAAGTTACAAAAGAAAAGGCAACATTCCAGTGGTCAGAGCCATTTAAACAGCTTGCTTAAAAAAAGGGGGAGAAAAAGCTGAGCTCCTTCCCGCGAACTACAGAAATGCCTCGCTAACAACACAGCGGTCTTAAAATGACAAATACAAGCCGACACAGTGTGACATGCAAGTCCACAGAGCGTTGTCTACCCAGAGGTGAAGACTGACCCAGACAGCGTGGTGTGTGTGTGTGTGTGTGTGTGTGTGTGTGTGTGTGTGTGTGTGTGTGTGTGTGTGTGTGTGTGTGTGTGTGTGTGTGTGTGTGTGTGTGTGTGTGTGTGTGTGTGTGTTAAGGTTCAGCTCACTGACACTCCAGGTGGCTCAGTGGCTGCTGCCTTTCCTTTTAATTGGTTGATTTGCAATCCAGCTGACAATTGCTTCGATTCTTGATATATACTTACAGCCGACATACGAAAACATATGCAAACACACACACACACACACACACACACACCAATATCAACGGTACGTTGATATTCAGTAAAAAAATAAATAAAAAATACACACACAAAAAGCAATGCAGCCCTCTTTTCTCTTTGCAGCCACAGCACCTCCAACCTGCTCTCATTAATACACACTCGACTGACAGCTCACTGTTGCCATGGCAACCCCCCAACCTGTTGCCAAAGGGAGCTAGTAGTTTTAGAGACTTGAGAATGCAGCTATTTTTCTCTCCCTCTCTCTCTCTTTCTCTCTTTGCAGTGTGTCAGGGAGCTGCCAGTCCTGCTGCAGGCAAACACAATTACCCACTTTGGACCAGAGAGTAGTTTCATTCATTTCAATGCAATTCAGTCACGCTCACTTCAGTGCAGAGCACGTTCTTTCAGTTATAAGAGAAGCTGAATTTTCCACAGCGGTAAAATAGGCCTTCTTCATTAAACAACGCTCTAGTCTAGCCCCCCCCCCATCCCCACCTCATTTCATACTCATCTGTTCCAGGTTATTCATTCTGCGAAGATCAGATGAAACCAACTTGAGGAAATTGCTTTGCTTAATTCATCATTCCAAGCAGCTCTATTCTAATTAAACCGCGGCATATTCTATTCTCAGTATGGCATTCTCTCCCTCACCGTTGTGTTTTATAATCTCAACAAAGGTTTCATACATTTGTGGAAAAAGCTTTCTACGCTAATTGATGATGAATTCTTTTCAGCGTTGTAATAAACTGCTAGAATGAGTTTAGAAGTGCACAGAGGTCCCGAATCCATCCAATACGCATGAAATGCTTCAGATGAAACAAACATTTTATTTTTACCTTTACCCAAAGTGCTGTCTTGTTGAGATCCCATGGCATGTCAGCCGCTTTCATTTCAAGAACCTGAACTTTACTTTCCTGTCTGCTGTTTCTCTCACTTGGAATTAATTAGGGTTTTTATTTTTTCCACCTTCAAAGTTTTTCACAGAATGTAATTAATGTTTTTGGTTCATCACATCATCCATTAACACCACTGCACTAATACCAACCATACCAGATGTTGTGTCCCTCGGCTTAGAAGTGTATTTACTAGATCCTCGGATTCTAAATCGATTCTCATATTCATTCCTAAAAATCGATACATATTTCTAAATATTGTTTTTTTTTTTATTATTACAATCTTCGCCCCGTAAACTTTGATCCCAGTAGTCACGTCATTTAATTATTGCGTAACTAACTGTTGAATAACTACACAGCCATGTAATTAAGGCAACAGCTCAAAAAAACATTTTTAATAATACTAACCCAAATCGATTTTGGATCAAATCGCGATAATCGATTCTGAATCTTAAGAATCAGAATCGACTCTTCTTCTAATAATTTTATTTATATATATATATATATATATATATATATATATATATATATATATATATATATATAAATAAAATTATTAACTCTGCTGGGTTGAGTCAAGCATTCAAAAGTCCAGACACCATCGGTTGACAATTATAGCTGCTTTCAGGTTCACCCCCGAGTCACTAACCACATATAACAATATTATACAGTACAGAATATTTCCCTGTATTGTTTGGGCATTTAAAGGGTGTGTTCACACAAATCTCAACAAGTGGAAGAAACATTTAAAAAGGGAGAATGGACCGTAATTCTTCTACAACAATGCAAGGGTGTATTCACACTGGCACCATTGAGGTTGGGCCAAGGGAATTCTGGCCATGATCACAGTTCCCTTGGGCCCATGTGAACACAGCAACCGCACTCCGATATATGCAAAAATAGCCGTACAATGAAGAAGAAGACGTATCAGTGAACTCTGGTGCAGTTCATTTGTGATGTGAAAGCTCAGCAAGCTTGATTTGAAAAAGGCTTCCGTATTAGTTCTTCATTTTACGACCTGGTGAGGATCAGATTAATTTATTTATTTTGTCCTGATACCTAAAACATGAAATGATCCAAGTGTTGCTTGAATTAACTAATACAGGGAGCTATTTCAGTAGGGTCAGTCATTAGTTGAAGTTTACTTGAAGGTTATTTTCCTGGTTCTAAAGTTAATTCCATTTCTAGAGAATGCAATTATGAAGGGGCTATTTGGCCATTACACTACAGTAAAGCATTCAAAACAGTAACAGCCTACAATACCCTCTGTATATTGAGAGAATTATTCGTTAAAGAAAAGTGATTCTTCATCAGTCGGTTATTCTCATACAGTCTTTCTTTTAATTATACCAAGGCTGGAATAGAAGCAAGGCTTTTCTCGTCATGCAATAATGTTGCAACACACTTCCTAGAACTGAGTAGGGCAAGTGGGCCGTAAACCACAGACAAAAAACATTGAAAGTGGAGTATAAGAATGGCGGAGAACAACATCTCATGAAACTGAAAACGTGTGTGTGTTACCAGTAATAAAAACTCTGAAATACCATGTGCGACTTGTCTCAAGTCTGCTACACTGGATCGTTATCTGAGTCGCATATGAACACACAAGCACACTCCACCAGTATACTGAACAATGTGCTCATTTACACAGATAAATAGCATTCAGTAACAATCTCCACAGGTGTCCCACAAGGTATAATGCCGGGGCCCATTTCTTTTCCACAAATTTTCTTGGGCTCAGTCATCTGAACACATTATATCTCATATCACTGCCTGGTATGCAGACGACACCAAACTGTGTATATGGTCCTTGACATTAGTCCTTATAAATCCTTCATACATATCCACAAGGATGAAGGTACACCAACTTCAACTAACACTCTCCAGGACTGATCCACTGGTCATCCTGGCCAATCAGACCATTTGACAAAATGTCAACACAAACATCTTGAAACTTGGACATGGTCCAGAACACAGCTACTTTGTAATTTCATCAAATAACAATCACTTAAACTAAAATGTCATGACATGTAATTATACATTGTCGTCTTTCTCAAAATTTTGAATGTGCATTAGCCCAAAAATATTCAAACCCCGCAACATTACAGTCATCCAGTTAAAGTGGACTGAATGTTCTGGATATGGCTTATTATTATTGCTGCATCAATGTACATTGTACATCTCTCAATGCCTTATATGTCATTGTGGCCTTATGTTGGACAAATGTTCTTTTAACACGTTTGTCAAGAGCCTGAGAGAGAACTGAGTCAAACACTATTTCATTACACTTTGGGCAGACGTCAAGTTATCTGCCTTTCACAGACGTGAATCAGCATTTACTGCACTTTCAGCACATATTACAGAGTCCGGATATTTATCTTTCAAACTGTGTGAATTCTGTGTTTTAGTTTTATACATATTTAATTGGTACAAACAAACTCATCCCTACCTGTTCCTGTCTCTCCAGCCATCGGTCCACCATGGGGTGATTGGCGCTGAGGGACGACCGGGCTGTTTCTCGCTGAAACTCCCTTTGATTGGCCCACGTCCCTGCATCCCGTGGGAGGCTGCGGTATGTGTCCATACTTTTACCCTGTAGGAACAGAAACAAAACTTTTATTTATTAATCTGTAATAAGAACATCAACATTTAAATATCTTCATATTCAACACTACTGTCATATTTTCCAACTAAGCTATCCTAATGCACCATTGGCTTTCTTTAAGTTAAACTTTTCCTTTTCTTTTTTATCAGAAGCAAGTGCAAACTCACTCGCAAAGCTGTAATACTGACTTAAACACTCAGTGGACATGTAGAAATATCCAGGGGGTCTCTCCAAATTCGAGAGATTTGAGTCCTACATGTATTAACTCTGTGACATCAAATTCCAATTCATTTGAATATGTACTTTGTTGAGGATCAACAGCTGCCCACCTTCCTCTCCAGGCTGTTGGTGCCAGACGCGTGGCGAGCTTTCAGGAAGCCAGCGGTGGTGGACCAGCGGGTTGGATTTTTCCTGGATGGCGCCTCGTCCGTTTGGACCCGTGACTCAACGGCGTGAAACGGCCCATTGACGGTCAACAGGGCAGGGTCGCTGCTGCGCCGGACGTGGAGTGGCATATCTAAGGAACAGAAAGAAAGAAAAAGCACCAAAAGAGAGTTAATTTCATTTTAATCTTAAAGTCTCTTCAGAGTTTCCTTTCGTTGGGATATAAATCAATGAAAAAGTAATACTAACATTTATTTAATATGAGCTACATTTTAGATATACGAGTAACCAAACCCCTTGCAGGAGAGGATCAGATACAAGACAAAGATATATTATCTTTTAAAATATAATATTATATTTGGGGATGACTGATGTAAATTACCTGGAACAAATATGCTCAAACACTGTGAACTTAAATAAAAAGGAGAAGTAATCACTGAGCTTCCATTATCATCCCATAATGAATGAATCAGATACATCACTAAAAAGTCTAATTGAGGCAGCTCCAGTTTCCACTTGACTGCCGGAGCATCCCCTCCTGATGCAGAGCAGCTCACTGTGTGGGAACAACATTATGAGGAAGAGCCTATTATGAAATACCAGTGTAAGTGGTTGTGTTCCATTAAAACTCTTCACCGTTGTAAAGTTGCAGAGTGTGGGTGGTCGGCAAAGGTCCAAATAATCATTCCTACAAGTACAGCGCACACAAAATGCAATGTTTTGACAATAAAACTTTGCTACTATTGTAGCAAGATCGTTAGGCGCTTCATGGATCATAAATTGAAAAAAGTAAACGAGTCTTCGGAAGACAGCGGCAAGTGTTGTGTTCCCATGTTCTTTCCCCCAATGTAGCGTCTACTCATACAGGAAACAATGATCTGATCAACAGTCTGTGTGTATTGTGAGATTAGGCGAATGTGCTTGTTTGTGTTTCAGTGTGTTTATTACCCTGCACTCTGATAAACGGATGAATCTGTACATCTGTATGTGTTGGAACACATGCTGCTTTTGTTAAGAGGTGTGTGCATTTAGGAAATGTGTGTGTTTCAGAACAATTATCCAGCTGTGTGTGAAGCTGTTTGCTGGTCGGTGTGCACACAAAGCAGTGGACATGAGTTTCTGTTTGGACATCTGTGAGCCAAAAGCTACAGTAATTGTTTAAAATCAGCAAATGTGTTTATGCCTGTATGCAAACTCGGGTACTTGTGGGGTCACCCAGAGCGTGGGACCTGAATTGCTCCGAGTTGTGGGTGGCAGTGGCTCTTTAGATTGACTAGAGCCGAGATATTGCTTTTGGTTAGCAGGAGTGCTAACAAAGAGGGATCATTTGGAAATATGTAAGTGATAGTCATGATGGGAGCGATTGAGACAAGATTGGTTTTCTTTAGTGCAAAAAACAAGATGCCATTGTGTGATAAAAAGAGGGACACATCGAAAATGAAATTCAATTCATGCCTTTTTTCCATAATTAAAGCTATTATTTTCATCCAATCCCTGTAATGGGTAGGACTGAGAATATGGGGCATTTCTCCAATACTCATCACTGCCATTCATCTTTGGATCTCAATTATGTGACACATTATGTCATCTTTTCATTAACCTGTGTAAGAACTGCATGACACAAACACATGTTTTATTCCCTGCCTTTTTAAATAGACAAATTTTTCCTACTGCTGTAACTCAATGGCACGTTGGAGGATATACACTGCTCCCAAATGTTCATCTTGAGGTAACTTCTTAGATTCACCTGACTAAATTTAGCTCAGCCTTTACTGACATAGGTCTCCTGAGGTCATGAAAGTGTCTCCACGAGATATTTCTGTGTGTGGCTTTACGGCTCTGTTTAACCACTAGAAGCCAACATTAGGAGCTGAAGCGATCCACCTTAATCCAATCATCTCCTCTGTGGTGTGGGACTCTTTTGAGAATCAATCTTACAGCTTTGTGCGTCCTACTTTCAGGGTTCAGCAGAAGCAACGTGATGTGAACCGGGTGTGGATAAAGCTGAGAAAGCCAGATAAGTCCACTATTTAGACCTGCGACATCACAAATCATCAATTCTGAAGAGTTTGCTGAGTTACATATTTTTATATTCAGCCCTAAACACAATGGCAAAGTTGTGCTTCTTCTGTTTTTTTCCTTTTCTCTTTTTTTATGAGGGGGTAGTCACGTCAGACATTTCCATATACATATTTATTTTTGACACTGCATCTAAAAAGGAATATATATATATATCTTTAAAGGAGCATGAGGCAGGATTGAAGCAGGATTTTTGAAAAAAATTCGTATACGTTTTAAGTTTTCTAGTAATAATGTCAGATGAAGCGTTCCAAACCAAAAAGAATGAGCCCTCTAGCGTATCTCTCCGTTGCCTTGAACAGGCTGTGTGCTGCAAAATGTGCTGCAATTGTGGGGCCGAATTTCCCGCGCTGTCCTGCGGATGTGACGTCACATGACGCTGCATGCGCGTTCTCCCTGTTCTCCCGTGCCGGCTTCACTGTTGGCTGCAGTACCCCCGACGGCCGTCGTGGTGAAGGGTGGCGCTAATGAAAAAGGAGCCTCATGCTCCTTTAACGTTATAGATGCCATGAACGTCCCAGTATGATCGCTGAAGAGCTTGTTCTAGACATGTGGGGCATAGAAGCTGAATGCAGCTTCTTTATGTCTGGACTCTTGGAAATGATAAAAAACTGGATCCAGATGACCTGAAGGGTCTGGAAGGTTCATACTGGGTCAGGAGGTCACCGATGTATTTTGGTCCTGGACCATTCAGAGCTTTAAAGACCAGCATCAGAACTTTAAGGAAAGGCAGCCAGCGTAAAGACCTCAGAGCTGGACTGATGTGGTCCACTTTTAGTACTACACATTTTTTTGCCAAAGCTGTTATTAACTTTTTAAAATCCCAAAAAATCAAATAAAAAGTTTTAACTGCAACATCAGTTTGGTTATGAACCTGGTTGAAGTTTCTCAATCCTGGTTCTCGTGGGCCCCTGTCCTGCATGTTTTAGGTGCTCCCCTGCTTCAGCACACCCTGATACAAGTACCTGTGTCATCAACAGAGCTGTGCAGACCTTGGTGACAAGCTAATTAGGATCATTAATTAGAATCAGGTGTGTTGATGCAGGAAAATATCTAAAACATGCAGGACAGGGGCCCACGGGTCACATTTTGTGATTAAAAAAATATAAATATTAATTATATCATCATGACTGCTTTCAATTTAAATGGAACATTTATTCTTTTAAACGAACAATTGAAAGCCTAAAACATCAGAAACAGCGGCGCTGTCTTTTAATCATTAAGGGAATGTTTGTGGCCCAAACGATGAAACCTCCAAACCCCCAATGCTTCCACAAGCATCTCCTGCAATGAAAGATATCCTCATTAGTTACTCATGAGAAGATCTATCAAAGCTCCCTCCTTTCCATGTCAGACATTTCTCTTAAAACCTATTAAAATTCCACTGATGAGTTTCGGGACTGGAAATTAGGCAGGATTAGAAGTTATTTTGAAGACTGGTAAACGGGATGTGACGAGCAGGTGTGATTATGCCAAAGATTTCCTTTTTTTTTTTTTTTTTTTTTTTTAACTCCCCCCACATTCAGCACCTCGCGCAGAAATGCAATTAGAACCAGAGTGACCTCACTCACACAAAGTTTGAGTGTGAAGGTGGGAGTGTGTGTGTGTGTGTGTGTGTGTGTGTGTGTGTGTGTGTGTGTGTGTGTGTGTGTGTGTGTGTGTGTGTGTGTGTCTCAAAGAGCAGGGAAAAAACTATGGTGTCTCCTCCATCAATCACTGCCATTTAATGTCATTAGTGGCTCAGCCGTACTCCAAAAAGTGAGGGATTTAATAACCTGTGTGGCCTAATTAAAGAAACCAATTTAAAATTTCATTTTGTCCTGAGAATATTTAGGACTTAAATGACTCCAAATGCCTACAAGGAAACTCCAGGTTTATGCTAAATAATGAGTCGCCAATCAAATGTACAGATAATACATATCAGTGCCCTTTTCACTTATTCTTATTTATAATTTATTCTACTTTTTTCCATCAAGTTTCTTCAAGTTAAAGTTATTCCTGTGGACTTGTCAAGACTAAAAACAACTGACATCAGAATGAGATGTTCATACGGTCGTGTTTAAGTAATCTGAGGAGCAGCAGGAACTAATCTGGAGAGTAATTTGTCCCAGATTTTCTCGAGGTAAGAAAGGAGACTTGTTTTATTAACTTTGATACAAAGATAAACTGACAGTATAAAAATATAAATATTAACATACATGATATAAATACTGTATGTTATTTAAAATAATCAATCTGAACTGAAAAGGCTGTGTGAATAACCCAGAGTATTCGTTTCCATAGGCGTCTATCCTCGTCTGCATCACCGTGCAAAACTGTGTTCTGAGGGGTTTGTCGGATCCAAGTTGACAGATCACCTGCCACAGGCAATTTCACACCCACACCTAGTAATTACAGTGGAAGAGGCGACATGGCCAGCAGAATTGCAAAGGTGAGTGTGTTCAGAGTCACGTTTGATTCAGGAGGGTGTGAAGAGGACAAATCTCCCGCTTTGGCTGCAGATCAAACATCTAGCTGGAACTGGGAAAAAAAAAAAAAAAAGGACCCCGTGTTCAAGTAACTGACTTTATGAACAGTGCTACAGAGCACCGCGATGAGGGGGTTTGTTTGATTTCCTGGAAAGTGCTGTAGCTGCTGATTTAATGAGGAAGGTAAGAGGAGGAATATAAAAAGAGAGGGGCTGGATCATCTCTTAATTAAATGTTTGAGTCCCAGCCTACATCAGTCCAACAATGCACACATGCATATAAGCTGATGATTCTTCCCGGCCTGGAAAGCCATATAAATTCACTCTGGCAAAATGCTCTCTCATGAAACAGCTCTGCTATCCCCTCATTCACAAACATTTAGACACTGTCAAGAACTGCAAAGTGGCTGCAGAAGTTAACAAGTTTTCGTTGCATAACAGCTTTTTTCACTCTCCCTGCATCACATGATTGGTTATGCGCCTATCCAATGGTCTCCAGCACCAGTTTTTTTTCTACATCCATTGTAACTCTGCTGAGACTCTCAGCTGAGTCCAGAGGAACCAGACTAACCCTCTTCATTGAGGAGGAAGACAGCTAGTAGGGCTGTTCGATTTTGCCCAAAAATAAAATCTTGATTTTTTTCTCTCAAAATCCGATTACGATTATTTTGTGAATTGACAAAAGGCAAAGAAATGATTTCAAATATGCTGTTTTTTTATTGAACATTTGCCCCATTGGGCTTTAAGTGCAAACTTTGCTCTTATTAAACCAAAAATGAATGAATAAAGTGCAAAAATAAGTTTAAAAAAGTTTTAAAAAATATAATAAAATATAAAGTTTTATCTCTGGAAAAAAAAAATCTGCAAATCAGCACTTGCAAACATCATCATTAATATGTGTGCAGAAAAGGTAAAAAAAATAAATTAAAAAAAAGTGAAAAATCGATTTTACGATTTTCACGTTTTAACATCGTTCTAATTTCATAATCGCGATTACGATTTAAAATCGATTAATCGAACAGCCCTAACAGCTAGGATGGTAGATGAGCTCAAACTTACTGGTGCGCAGGGCAGAAGGAGTGACTTCAATCTCGCTGGCTGTCTGGTAGGGCGTGAAGGCCGAGGCCCCGCTGCCGGCACTGAGGTCTGTGGCAAACAAGTCGGGGCTCTGGGTCCCCGTGGAGCTGGCGCTGGTGCCGTCGCCTCCGTGATGGGGCTCCTGCTCATCATATATAGCTATGAGCTGCAGGACAAAAGAAGAAAAAGAGTTGACCGGCTGCATGAGGAGGGATTTGATAAACGTGCTGCTCGTATTTTAATGAAGTCAAAGAACTGGTAAACTTGTTGGCTGCTCTCAGAAAAACCCTTCACACATATTTATCATGTTCTGACATAATCTTGAATTATAAAAAGGGAAAACTGCAATTCTGAAGAGAATAAGGCCACGTTTACACATAGCCGGGTATTTACAAAAACTGATATTTCCCCCTTTACGTTTTGATAAATATCCTCTTTTACACGAACCCGCATACATGCGCTGTTAAGGTGCTATGAGCATCCAAACCTGCAGGGGGCAGTGTAACGAGAAGCGTAAAGTCATCCTAGCCAATCGGAATCCTGGAAAAAAACGTCAACAAATGACACGTGTGAAGCCTGAATAATATGGTTCCGCGTAGGCGTAGCCTACGTACGGTGCGCGTCGCCGCCAACCCCACCCGTAAACTCTGCGTTGGTGTAATGCGGAACCATAAATCAGCTTTGACTGCCAGTTACTTCCAAGACGGAACGAGAGTCTTTCGTTTGGAAGTGTTACTTTTAAGTGTGACTTTAGAATATAAAACAGGTAAAATACAAGAAAATATTGACGGCGGCCAAACAAATTGTAAACACAGGTCGCACTCATGACGCTGGTGACGTTTCTGTTGCATAATGTGACGTTCTAAAGCCTAAATCTCTGTTTCTCTCTGTTTACAAGCAAACGTGAAACGTGAAGTTTTTGAAAATCTCCACTTTGGCCGGAGTTTTCAGAAATTATCGTTTTTGGTGACTTTGAGTTTTGTTTTCATGTAAACGAACGGCCAAAACGCATGAAAACGCCACCGTTTTTGCTCCGTGTAAACGGGGCCTAAGAAGGAATAAATACATGAAAGAGGAATGTTAGAATCATCCTCCTTTGTCATGGTGGTGGATTCATCGTGGATGTGGGTTAATTGTTGCCGGACTGCTTTGTGGAAATGTTAAATCAATGCACGTGTCTGTTACCGGCAGCTAATGAGCAGCTAATGTGTAAACACTGCAAAGAACTGCTGCAGTGAACCGCCGGAAACACACTCAACTGAGTCGTTTGTCCTTCTGGTAGTTTTTTGACACACCTTTGTGAGGCCGTCAAGCTCAGAGAGATTTGGTTTGTGGGATGAGTGAATGACTGATATTTGTGTTTGTCTGGGTGGATCACTGTTTATCTTATCTTTTGTTGGTAAAAACAACAGGGGATAAAAGTCTGTGCTTATCTGTCATCAGGGAGACCCGGGGGGTCTCCGCACTGCTACTACTACTGTCATTTAGCAGACGCTTTTAACCAAAGCGACTTACATCTGAGAACAAACACAAGCAAGAAAAACTAAAAACTAAAACTCAAGTTAAACCACATTCTAAAAAGTAAAAGTTTAAAAGTCTAAAACTTACTTATCACAAAATCGTATTATACTGGTATCAAAAGCCTAGCCTGACTCCTGAATAATGCAGACTTTTAAAATATTTGAGACTAAACTAAAGATACTTGGTTGAAGCCACAACAGAATCGATTTAATTAAGAGGAAGTCGAAAGAGAATCATTAAAACACAAAACAAGAATACAAACTGCTGCATAGGTGCAAACACAAACTCACTGTAATCAAGAGGCATAAATTATAGTTGAGGTGCAATAAAGATGTTTGTTTCAATGCTGGTGTGGAAAGGGATTTAAAAAGTAAATTAAGACAAAAGCAAATAAATAGTAGTCCCTGAGTCAAGTGCACGAGGCCCACACTCACAGGCCTCCTTCTCTGGTGTTATCATACCGACACGTTCTTTATGACCAATATTCTTTTCACTCAAGATGCTTTCATGCTCAGCGACTCTTCTCCCTCACAGATTCGACTTATTTCAGTCTGCGATGATTCCTTTATTAGATAAAAGATGTGATTCGCACCGTCCCTCCCCGGCTCCCACCTGGCCCGTGAGTTTGCTCAGCTGGCTTCACTTAACTCGGGAAGAAAAAGGGAAGAAAAAATAAAAAATCTCATCCAACATTTGGATAAGCTTTTAAGAGAATGTGATCCAACTGTCCCTGGCGATGGGATCTGACGCCGATGCGTGCCTTTAACGATGTCAAAGGTTTTAAAACCCCATAAAAAAGAGCTGCTGAAAAGCTCGAAACATCCTCGAGGTATCACTGCAGTCCGCCAGGCTTTATTTATACCGTAAAAGCCCGGACATTAAAGCCAAGCAGAGCCAACACCGCTGCCAAACGTGGCTGGTTGAAAACTTAATCAAGATATAATGCTTTTGCTATATCTTTAAAAAGAAAGATGTAAAGGATGACCTCGAGGGGGAAACATGTTTTGAAGTCTCCTGTGAACATGATGTACATAATTTACAAGCTTTAGCTGCTCGGTTTTGCTTTGAAGACATACTTTTCATCTTTTATAGAAGTACCAAGCTCTCCAGAGTGATACTGAGCCTGATCTGGATGTATAAGAGGAAAAATCACACATGTTCCCTCCTTATGGCCCATTGTTGCACACGCAGGTTTTAAATGAATGTTGGCATGATAGTGTGAATCTGTGAGTATGACACCACAATGCAAAAAATAATTTAAGACATAAATTCAAACACAACCACAGCAGGTTAAATCGCTCCTCCTGGGAAGACGTCACCGTAAAGCATTTCTTGGAGGCGAAGTGGCAATCTGATGCTCATCTTCAGCGTACGTGAAGAACAGAAACATGGACCAGAGATCTTTGTCACATTTGCCAAAACGTGCACCCAGAGCAGAACCCGTCCCCGTGTTGTACGGACAGTAGTCTCTGGTGTAACAAGGCAAAGCTGCTCCTCTCAACTTAAAACACACCTCCACAAAAACAGACATATTCTAATAATCAGACACTATTATATTTAGACCTACAGACATTCCCATCATCCACTGAAACACACGTGCACAACATTCAAACTCAACCGTCGGTTTTCTGGCACATTAAACCTTTACGGCTGCCGCATTTAGCTCGAGTGCTGCAGACTTTTATGGTATGCTGGTCAGGCTCCCCGGTGAGAGGAACCAGCTCCAGGGTGCACACACACGCACACACACACGCACACACACACACACTTACAGACTTTAGGACTCATTTTTCTCATTAGCGGCTTTGCATTAATGCAAACACACATTCCCTTCAAATTAGAGAAAGACGCAGCCCGAAGCTGATGTGTACACTCAGTCAAAGTCCAAGATGGTGTGTGTTGAGCATGCAGGGGGAAGGAAAACAAGACACAGACTAAAGGGTATTAAAACCGAGTCGGCATGTGTTCTCAGGTGTGTGCAGTTCATGTATTTTAGTGAGGCACATGGGAGGCTGCAATAAAACGGGTCGTGTCTTTGAGACGGTGTGTTTTAAGTGTACAATATAACATTTCTGGTGTATGACTGACGGGCTGCTGCACTGTTTCCTCATTAGAGCTCAGTTCAGGAGCAAAGAGCTGAGTCAGTAAAAGCCTTCCTCCTCTTCCCTCTCCTCCTCCTCCCTGAGGACTCAGCAGAAGAAGAACTCCCAACTCAATGCACTCCTCCAGCCAATGTGGTGGTTGCAGTAATATAGTTCAGCTGTGATGTGCACTACCTGCGTCTGATGTCTTTTTTTTTTTTTTAAAGAAAGGTACATCTTTGATGATGATCAAAGCAAAAATATCTTAAGCCAAGTTTGAACTTTTATTGGCGCATTTCTCCTCAGTATATCAGGGAGTCGCAGTCTCTAAAGAATATCGTGCATCTTCACATTAACACAAATCTCATTTCTGTGACTGCCGAAGCCCACAGGGAAGAGAAAAGTCTGCATAATCCAATTATGCCGGACCACAAACTGTCCCTAAAATGGTTTTCCCTGCACTGGTCCATGCGGTACACCGCGTATGCGTGCGGGAGATAATTTGCTTACAATGCATACATACATATTTAGATCAGGACATGACATTGAATAATTTTTCAATTAACCAAAAAGGAAAAAGACGTCCCTGAGGAAGCTGAAGAGGGACAAGTGTTCCAAGTGAGATAGTTGCTATAGCAGAAAAATAAATAAATAAAAATGTTCAGTAACTTTGGACGGAGGAACAATCAACTTGCCTGAAGCTCTCCAAGCGCTCAGAATCTAATTTTGTGGTAAGTAGTAGTAGTGACTCGTTTACAGAGATGGGTTTTTTCTTTCGTCCCGTAAGCCCAAACTCACTGTTCAGAAGCAGATGTCTAGCACAAATCTGCGTCATCATGTGAGAGTGACTCATCCCAGATATCACAGCACCAGCAGGGCTGCATATCCTTCCTGGATTCAAGTCACAACCTCAAAGGGCCATTTGCACTGTTGCCAGCTTTGCTAGGATGTAGAGTTAAACCTAATTTAGTCTAACCTAATCTAGAATTTAACTCTTAGTGGAATATTAAAACCCTATGCGATGCAATAAAGTTGCATGACTATTAAAACACCATTTAACTGTGGTTGCCACCAGTTGTTTCACCTGCAGCTCAAACTTGATTTGTGATTTTATAATGCATGGTTAAGGTAAGTATTAACGAGAGTTAAAGTAATAAAGCCCATGTAGTCAATCTGCAAAACAATCAGAAAGACAAATTAAAAATTAAGCAGTAAATTTCACATTGAAAGTGGAAATCTCTGAATCTTAGCACACTTCACCACCCTTAAATTAGCTTCCCAATAAGGCAACCGTCCTTTCGCCAACTGTGGAATGCTGCAGTCACGTTTAACTTCCAAAGCAGCAGCAGATTACACCCAAAACATGCAAGTTTTAGTCAGTACTAGGGCTGCACGATTCTGGACAAAATGAGAATCACGATTTTTTTGCTTAGAATTGAGATCACGATTCTCTCACGATTTTTTTCCAATATAAAATTTATTGCACTTATTACTTTAACTTTGCAACAGCTGAACAAAAATATAATAACAATAAATATCTCTTGTCTTCTTTGTCTTCTTGTTCCTCCCTGAGTTGAACACCCTTTCAGAAAGGGGACTTGTAACAGATCCTGTAGTTCTGAGAAATTATTCCTCTGGCTGCTTTTTGCTGTAACAGCTGACATTGAACATAAAAACAATAAACATCTCTCTTGTCTTTAAATAATTTTAACAATAACAATTTTAACAATATTTATGTGCAATATGTGTCAGGTGATGAGAAAGGTAGATGTTTCTCCAAATGTAATCCACAATCATTAACAAAATATAACAAACATGACAACATGATAGTTGACCATGACAGGACTACAACAACCTAGAACATAGGCCTAGTCCTTTTTTTATGCAGCCATCTTCAAATTTTTTTTTTTTTTTTTTTTTTTTTTTTTTTTTTTTTTTTTTTTTTTTAAATCGTCGTCATTTGGAAATGAGATCGCGTTCAAGCATGAATCGAGATCGTGATTTTTTAACGATTAATCGTGCAGCCCTAGTCAGTACCTTGTTAAAAGTGCACCCAAGTTCATCACATGCGAACTGTCAGTGCAAACAGCGAGGGACTTTCACTCAAGCAGCTTGACGAACCTGAGCCTCCAGTCATTAACGCTTCTCAAATGTGTGTGGGATTTCTACAATTTGAAAAGGGGTTTGCTTGACAAAATTATGAATTATTCAGTACAGAACTGAAGTTTTCACAATGTATGACACGGTTCAGTCTGATGTTAAACTAAATCAAAGCATTACAAGTGTAACCTTGCAGAATTACATACACACTGAGGTGGGGAGGGGGGCGTCCAATCAGCAGGCCCTGCCTTCTCCAAGAATGTGCGTTTAGAAAAAGGTGTTGATTGGCTAGAAACGGTCTGTCAGCATGGTTTCGATAATTATAAACCAAAATCTTTACAGGTTGATTGAGGCACCAAGATTTATCACAATCAGTTTGTTCATAAAAGAACCACCATCATCACGAACTACATTTGACAGAGATGACAATGATGCACAGGAATTCTGAACAAAAAGTCATGCAGCAAAGAGTTGTATTGGGGGCAGGCTGATAACTGTAGAAAGTTTACATTACACATGTAAAACCTTATTTTATTGTGCATGTTATCAACTTTAATCAACTTTCTTACGCACACATTCCTATAAACAAACAAAAATCAAGCAATAACTGAAAAGTAAAATACAATGGAAAATGCGAGTCAGTCCGCTTCACTTGTAGCTCATAAATCATCATCACACCTCTGGCACCAACGATACGACGGCTGCCAGCGGAAAGCAGGGGTCTCTCAAAGGGGAATTAGTCTTTACGGATTACTGCTGCAGGGGTGGCGCTGCAGTCACTGCTTGTGCCAAATCAGCAATTGCTCGGTTTTATTTCATCAGAAATCCCAGAGCTTACGTGGTGTGGCCGTCCCACAATTACACTTGCCCTACCTCTGGCTACCGAGCTCTCGGTGCCGCGCGTCCAGCCGCCGACCGCTTGATTCATTCCCTCGTCACATTAAATGACGTCAAGTCATTAAAAATTTCACACGAAAAAATAATCACAGCAGCAGGCCACGTCTCCTCTGGTGTCAAGCTCCACGCTGCATGCAGGCTGTGCCCATTCATGAGATTTATTAAGTCTTAACTGTGTCTGGCAAAAAGCGTAGACACATAAAATTAACTAAAAGAGAAATCATTTCAACAGAAGGGGAGTTTTGCTTGTCATGTAGCATGTAAATCACCAAACTTGGGGAATTGACTTCATACTAGATAATAAATGTCCCGCCTCCACTTAAAGTAGGACTGAAGCTAATGATCCATTTTTCATCAACTGCTTTGCAAATGATTATTTTCTTGGTTAATCAACTTCAGCTCGGCTGTATAAAATTAGAGCGAAAATTGTGTAACCAGTGGCCTCAGAAGGCAGGCAGTTGTTTTCTGTCAGTTAAGTTTGCTGAATTGAAATCTGCAAAAGTTCTAAACACAACAACATGAACTTTGTGTCAATGTTTGAACAGTTTTTAATTAACTTGAGAAACAAACTATTGTTTTTTTTTGCAAAAGCATCAGCATTCCAAAGGAGGTGAAAAACGAATGAATAATTAACATTTATCATACTGGGATGTCTCCCGGGCTGGGAGTCACGCTCATTTCAAAAACTGTAGATGATTCAGATAAATTAGCAGTTTTCACCGTCTGTCGAAAACCCCATTCACATAGAACCAGTATTAAGTGGGATAAATAAAGTTAGTGCAGTTATAATAAACACAATGGGAAACATGTGGCCGGCATTCACCGGACTTGTTCTAGTTTTACTAGAATTTCCTAACATTAATTCCAGGCAATGTCGATATTGAACTAAAAATGCCTTATCACACACTCAGAAATTGAATTTCAGTCACATTTTGATATAATAAATGTATAATAAAATTATAACTTGACCTGGGTACTTAAGGAGAAGTTAAAGGAAAAACAGTTTTCCCTCAGGTAATTCCCCTGAGGTGTCACTGGCTTTAAAGTCTAATTAAATAACTTCCCCAAGAACATCCGTTATCCACTCCAACTGCCAGACCCAATCACTGAGATGTGCATGGGATTACAATAATCTCACAACAGTTCTCTTTTCTAATAGGTGGTTGGTAGTTTGTGGTGGATTAATGTCACACATGTTCTCTGCAACTATTACAAATTACCACGGGTTCCCAACTGATACTCGTCCCATGTGAATGAGGCATAGATTGAGGGCAATAGATTCTACGAAGCATGTCTTTATTTTCATGAACACTGTCAGTGATGGCCCACACTAGCACTTTACGGTATACTTTACTCTCACTTACCTAAGAATGCATTTTGGTAACTGTAATTTTGCTTTTAATTATCATTCTATACTTTATCTAAAAAAGGCAGTGAAGCAATTACCTAAAATATGTGAAAAACACTATCATCATTACTCAAAACAAACATCACCGGACAAGCAACACAAACATTTCTCCTAAGTAAGTGACTTAAACTTAATGAAAAAAAGTAATGATGATGTTTCCCCTATTTTGAAACCCGAAAGCTCCCAGGCCTGGCTTTCACAATAACCTGCTCCATCCAAAAGGAGTGGGAGGCCAAAAATACGTTGGCAAAACACGGGAAGCAAGCGCTGCACTTTCACCTACGCAGCTGTGTAATCAACGCATCTGGCCTCTCCATAGGTCAAGAGACTGTAGACTGGAACATTTTCCTTGGTTATACACTTCAGGATGTTTGTTGAGAGCTTGAACAGGCCTTTTCCCAAAAGTGACGGCCATCAGATCCCCCTACATCGATGTGCCACAGCCAGAAAGCCGGAGAGCAGACCGTGTCTATTGTTACTCTTGGGCGAGCAGATTGCAATTTTGTGGGAAATTAGGCTTCAGAGTCATACATGGAACAATGGGGACCAATACTTGACGTCATGGAAACATGACACATCTTTACACAAGTGCTGCGTCCGAAATCCCATACTTCCACCCTAATGAGTATGCAAAAATAGTATGTGAGATTTTTTTTAGTGCATCCGAAATATAAGTACGTATTCAATAGTATGCTCTATCCATACTCATTCCGGAGAAATGTATTAGTGTGGATTGATGGACACTAGCTAAGCAGAAACTTCCCACAATGCAATGCAGCGGTGGTTGGTTGTTAAGAGCTGCGCAGATACGTATACGTCATAAGTATGTTAATATTATTATATAATATTAATATTATAATATTCGTATATAATAATATTATATAATGTCATCTTGTTTCGGCCAGGATAAACGGGAAAGAGCGGAGCGGTGCTGCTAGTGCTGCTGTGACAGGAGTTGTTACCATGGTAACAACTCCCCCTCCCAACGGCAGGAAGTGCCGAATTAATGCATACTACTGATATTTACTCAAAAGTGTGCCGAACTTAAGTATACTTTTTGAGTATATACTGTTTAGTATGGCATTTTGGACGCACCGAAGGTTTTCTACATTCTGAGGGTCAAACAGATGGCTAGATATTAATTAACTTTGTTAAAATTGATTTACAGCAGTCAGCTACATCACAAATATTTTTTTCCCAAATAGTATGCAAGGTCCCTTCCCATCTGTAGAATAGTATTGTGTAATAGTATATATACAGCAGGTTCTTTGAAATACAGCCTTATCAATAGCCCAACATGCAGCTTGGAGTTGAGCCTCTGCGCCTTTTTCATCAAAAGGATCCGGTTTAGGTGATTTGAACGTCTGACTAAAATGCCCCCTGGACACACTCCCTTTGAAGGTTTTACAAGTACGACCATCTGGGGAAATACCCTGAGATTGACCCTGAAGTTGCTGGAGGGATTGTATTTCTCATCAGTCCTTGGGACACCTAGAGATCCTGCAGGAGGAACTGGAAAGTGTCAGTGAAGACAAGGACGACTGGAATCCACACCCAATCCCATCCTGACGCAACTTCAGACAAAATAAACTGATGAATCAGTCTCTGGATTATTGGATAGGGCTTGTTCTGTATCTCACACCATGTTGGATTGGAAACTTGTAGGTTAAGTGAACACTTTGCCATCTTTGTCATGTTTTTAAACCCCCTTAACAGTTGAACCTCAATTTGAAATACTGGTTTGTGTGTTGGCAAGAAGAGTGCTTTGATAGGAAAAAAGGTTCAATCCAGACTGAGGTGTTTCCACGTGGAGTTTGCATGTTTTTTCTGCACCTGCTCAGGTTTAACTTCTTATACTCAGGCTTCCTCCTCCAGTACAAAAATATGATTTTTACATTGATTTGCCACTTTATATTGACTGTAGGAGATACCAGTGTTTCCCCTAGAATTTTTTTCAGGCCCGGTGGTACCCACGCAGCGACACGCACCGTACGACAACACGCCGCGTACCCTACACCGTAGGCTACGCCATGACCTACGGCATAGGCTCTGCGTCGATTTAACGCAGAACCATAATTCAGGTTTACGGGTAATTGAGCAGCCCCCCTCTCCACTGCAATCTGCCCCTCTTTCTCCCGTCTCACCTGCACCTCTCATTTTTTCCTCTGTTACTCTCCCTTCATCTATTTTCCGTGGCTCCGGAGTCTGGCAGAAAAATGTCTTTATATCATGTTGTCTGTCGCCTGCGATATTTTTTCTTTTTTTTGACGGTGCCATAGTTGGCTAGCTACAAACTCTATACATCCCATAATATATATAATAATATTCCCCGCGCTCTCAGCAGCGGTACTCGCATCGTTACTAGGCAACGAAGCAGGTTGACTCACGTTGCAGGACACCGCTGCACAGAGGCACTCCTATACGTAAATGATCATTGATTTATGAATGAATGGATACGTTGCTTATTTTTGGCATATTCCATTTTTTTTAGGCCTGGGGGGGGGTCTCGTTGGCCTGGCGGCCCCGCCAGGCCTGTACAATGGTTGGGGAAACACTGGATACTGAGTGTTCTTGGCTGTTCATCTCATCTATATCTCACCCTGATATGGACTGGTGACCTGTCCACCGTGTACATGTTCCATGTGCCTGTAACAACTGAGATAGACTTCAGCCAAGTCTATCTGCTTGATTCTGAACAGAATTACATGAGAACTGAGAGGAAGAGAGAGAGAACAAAAGCTCCCACGGGCTTGAATTAAAGACAGCTTCTGGTACATATCCAAAACTCTGAAATGAACTGGCAAAAACAACTGCTGGGTCATCCATTAAAGGTGTTGCAGTTATAAATAGAGGAGCTACTGCAGCACTACTCCCAGGAAAACACCTCAATTCCAAAGTTCAAAATGTAATGGAATCACAACCAACCTCTTATTTCCCATAAGCTTTGCTCTTCATCCATCACATTCCCATTTTTTCCACCCCAATCATGAAATTTAAGCACAAAGTTTTCAATCAGTTCTTTCTAACCACCTTGATAACATCATGGTGAATAGAGACCATTTTTAATGTGACTTGGGGACACGTTTAACAATTTGAAGACAACCAAAATACAGCAGAATTTCCAAAACATTATACATTTTCCCAGTATTCTTGTCATACATTTCCCATGCAGAGGTTCTGTTATGTTTTGCATCCGTTTTTGTTTTTTGTTTTGGGGCGGGGGGTTAAATCACATCGTAGCAGTGCCACTGCATAGGCAGACTGGGGTGCTGTCTGCCAGTCCAAAGGGGACAGGAAGGTGAGTTCCAGTTGCAGGGGAATCACATGGCGCATCACACCCTCCTTAGTGAAGTCTATGCAGAGGTGCAGGAGAAGAGAATCTGGTCAATAGTCAAACCTCAAATCGAGGAGAAACGATGCAGTTTCAGTCCCAGCCATGGAACACTGGATTAGCTCTTTAGCCTCAAAAGGATCCTTAATGGAGCATGAGAGTGTGCCCAATCAGTCCATATCTGTTTAGTGGACTTGAAGAAGGCATTTATTCCTTCAGAGTATCCTGTGGTGGGTACCGGGTCAGTTGTTACAGGCTGTTCATTCCTTGGTCAAACCGAGCAAGAGTTGGGCATGAGCAGCAGTCATTTCCAGTGACAGCGGGACCCCATCAAGGCTGCCTTTTATCACTTCTATCAGCAATGTCTAGCCCATTGGTCATGAACTGTGGGTAGCGATCAAAACAATGAGGTTGCAGAAAGAAGCAGCTGACATGAGTTTCCTCTGCAGGGTGGCTGGACTCCCTCTTAGAAAGATGCAGCGTGAAGTCGTGCAGGAGGGTTCTGGAGTAGAGTCGCTGGTCCTCCACATCGAGAGCAGCCATCTAAGGTGGTAATCCAGAACACCTCCTGGGGGACGCATCCAGGGGTCATACTAATCAGGTACGTCCAACCATGTGGGGGCTCCAGGGGAGACCTCGGACATGCTGGTGGGGTCATGACAGCTGGATTGGAAACAGGAGCTAGAGGAGGCCAGGGAGGTCAGGGCCTCTTTGCTTAGGCTGCTTTCCTCACAAACTGAGCGGGGGATGGATGGATGGATGGATGGATGGATGGATGGATGGATGGATGGATGGATGGATGGATGGATGGATGGATGGATGGATGGATGGATGGATGGATGGATGGACAGAAAGAGAGAGACAGCTTGTCCAACTCCAAGTCCTAACTACATACAATTGTAAGAAGCTCAAGGTCTGTTGGAAATACAGATGCTCAGAATTAATTTGACTTTTTTTTTTTTTTTTTTTTTAAGGATGTAACAACTACTATGGGGCTAAAATTAGCCGAGGTTAGTAGACGAGCGGCGCAACCAAAAACTCCCAGAGAGACCGTTGGAGTGAGCAAAAGCAAAAGCAGAGCAGACAGAGACCTTGACCTCATTGAGATCACACAGAAACCCAAACTACGAGGAGGGGGGAGGCCAAGGAGGAGGAAGGACAAGGAGGAGGACTCGGATCAAATAAAGAAGAGTGAGAGATGCCATGGCACACAATCATGATTTCAAGTTTGGCTTCAATGATCACACAAAACAATGTACCCTGGAGTTTATGGTCTAAAATGTTTATTTCAGCAGGATAAGTCCTTGACATGTTGACCTAAATCTCTTTTTTTTATGTTAAGTGCAATACATGTAACATACTTCAAAAGTCAAATACTATTTTAAATAATCCTGATTTCAGTGTTGACCAAAATAATTGTGATCTTTTTCTTATTTTTAAATAACTGAGCAGCTCTAGCACAGATGTGAGTTCACTTTCCCACAAACTATCAAACAGCCCTGGCAAGAGAAGGAAACACCTCAACACTCCTCAATTCCCTCAGCCCCCACCCACGTCTGGCACAGGACACGCAATAATTATGTCCACGCAAACACAAATTTAGGATTATACTGAAATTGAGATGAGGTGTGGTGGAACAATTCAATGAACTACTATCCATTTCAGTTTAATCCTAAAAAATGGGAAACATGTGGCGGAAGGCAGGAGCTGCCCGAGTCTGGGCCAAACTGACGAAATGAAAACGGCAATCAGACATAGTGGTGAGGGAATAAGGGAGCGAGGAACTGAATGTGATTCATTCTACAGAATGAGAGGAGCGCCGAGTTCAGATTCAAATCCCCTGGAAGATGTTTGAGTTACACCACCAACATTTCCAGCTACACTTTGGCAGCCAGGTTAAGGCATGCACAAATACAGAGGAGACAAACATGATTTAAGTAATGCATAAATACATACACATTTTATTTTTATATATATATATATATATATATATATATATATATTTATTTATACACACACATATATATATATATACACACACATAGATATATATGTATATATATACGGTACATATATATATACACACACACACACACACACACACACACACACCTTCCATTGTTTTGGTAAGGTTCATGCTCATTTTCACTCATCTCTTGTGTATGCTGAATAAAAAGATGTATAAAAGTATAAAAAGTCAAAAGAAACATTCACCCACTAGCATCGGTTTATTAGGTTTCGAGCAGGTAGGACTGAATGTGTATCAATTCAATTTAATTCCAATAAAATTCAGTTCTACAATACTTTGACTCCTCAAAAGGGAAATTATATACTGTATTTTCTGCACTATAAGACACATTTAAAATCCTTAATTCTTCTCAAAAACCATCAGTGTGCCCCATAATCCGGGGTGCCTGAATTTGTGTATGAATTTTGTTGTGCTTACTGACCTCGAACCAGTTTATGGTACACTGCACTCAAAAATCTGTAAATATGTTTTAGTGACTTTAGTAGCGACGAAGCCGCTCCAATCGATTGATGGTCGGACGGTTCAGCTGACACATTAAAGTCGGTCCTTGGTTGGATACGGGTTGCAACATCAGACAATTAGATGACTAATCATATAGTGCTGGCAAGCAACCATAATCTAGTCAGTATTACCTTACTATAATTAGACATAAAGCCAAGGTTAGGTTTTTAGCGTAAACCCAATTTTCAAATCTCTATCATAATCTAATTATAATCAAATGTTGGAATACAACGTTGTTCCAACCTCACAATGACTTCAGGTGTCTGCCATCGCTGGCAACAAAGAACCAATCAGAAAACAGGACGTAGTGTGGCGCTTACCTCCTCCACTTTTTATTTGTGAAAGACAAATTATTTAAAATGTGAGAGTATTTTTCTGTATCAGTTACAATTGAACGATATTCTGAGTTATTGTGAATGAGTTGAATAATGGTCTGCCTAATGGTCCGCAAAATACGTTAAATTAAAGAAATTAAACATATTTTATCTCATGAGCCTATTCATATAAGTTACTAGCGTGTGGCGTTTTATCATTTTGAGATAGCCAGTAAAAAAAATTAATAAATAAATAAAAGGAAAAGGGTAAAATAGAGCTAAAGTGCTCTATCTAAATACACCAAGATGTTCAATTATTGGACAGCACTGAAAGTCCTCCAAGTACTCCAGTTTTAACTTTGTTTATTTTTCTTTCCCCCAGGATCAGAAAATTGCTGTTAGAGCAAATTTCTTTCAGCAATTTCAAATTTAAATAGGAACGTTATCTGACAACTAAGTATTTGTGAGACCTACAAATGTATTTTCAATATGTTTCCAATTCTGAAAAGAAGAATCGTCTTTCACATTCGGGGAAAAAAATTAAAAAAATATCGAAACATCTCTGTAATGCTTTTCATTAAGCAGCTCCAGTACAAACTAAGGTTTGCAATTATACCCAAATGTTCCCTATTTTTCTTTCCTCTCCTCATCTTTACTTCATCTTCATCTTCTCCTCACTTCCTCTTAAGTTAGTCCCATCTGCTCGTTCACTTGCCATCTACCATGAAACCAACTGTTCTGGATGTGTCAAAAGAAAAACAGAAAAACAGCAGAGCAGCACTGACAATCGTTGGGTGAAAAGTGTGTTTAACTCAGGCTGCAAAAATCTGATTACAGAAAAGACAACGAATCCACCGGAGAGCTCAGCAAACCTACAAAATGAGTCTTTTCCTGCGGCCACAAAGCTGTGATTACATTGTGAACCAAGTCGTTCTCTCCCTTGATGAGTAGAGCAAAGTACTGCGGCTGCCTTGGCTTACGGTTCGTTTCCCAATGAGGCTGTCCGAACCGAAGACAAATGCACTCAAGTTGAGACTTCGTTGGCAAAGAGTTGAGACTTTATTGTTCCTCATCTCACAATAACTAACGTGCAGCTGTCACTGTTAACATGATGCTGGCTTTGTACCTAGAGGGGGGAATTTGCAGGACATCAGAACTTTCATTTTAGCTCCCATATTAACAAAGCTGAGCATCCATGCCAGCCGACGCGCACATACACACGCACGCATGCACACACACACATGTCCAGTTTGGTGCCCATTTCTCATGATTGAGGTATCAAGGGAAGCTGTTCTCAGCCAACAGGCAGCTAAGACTTCTATCGGTCATCAGATTGATTGCACATCAACAATAACATAACTTCTATAGTAGCATCATCGTGCAGACAATGTGTCAAGATGAAAAATGGTTGAAAGTAGTTTGTCCAAATTTGGCCCAGTGATAAAATTCAACCGTCTTTGCAAAAGTGCAACCCCATTCATTTCACTTTTAGGGTACAGGCAAGTATTTGAGCTTTAGTTTGGGTGATAAAGCTCTGGTTGGTTGCTACTCCAACAAGATTAACCACATGAGAAAGCACAACAGACATCAATCAGACTGCAGGGCAGCGCTGCCTCCATCGCTTCAACTGTCAGTGCACTAAAAGTCTACAAACCAAAGCTATGGCTGACAGAGAGAGGGTGGGAAAACAGTACCTTCTTTAATTACTTTCTGATGTTGTGAACAATATTTAGAAGCAACAACCATCAATTTCAAAATGTACCGTTTCTTTATAAGACCCTAACACCATCAACTGCAGGAAACCTTTTAAATATGTTGGCTATAACTCTAAAACATTAAAACATTAGACTGGAGGAAAAAGTATTTTGAATTCTGGCAGGAGATGCTGCTGACTGGAATTACTTAATAGGCATCACATTGGAAATTTCAGCTTTTATCTTTGATTTAGGCCTGAGGTCAGATGACTGCCTCTCTGAACTCTCTAAACTCAGTGCTTCGGCCCATTTTCACCAACAGAATCCAGAAGTCAGACTCTCCCGGGGGGTCCGTCCAAGGAGCGAAAAGGACGGCTTCAGCCCCGGGTCTTTTTGCATTTCCTGAGCGATCGAAGGTACAGGGGAGGATTTGACGAATTAAGTCTGTGGAAGCGTGAAAATTCCTGCCTAGTTCATACGCGAGAACAGAAGGTAACTAAACAGAAGTGTGTTCCTTTAAATTAACGACGAAGACGCGTTTGTGCTCGTGAGCAGACAAGCCAGTTGGGGTGAGAGGGCTGTTAGCTAGCGCTGTAATGAGCACCATACATCACCATCTATCCCCGTTAGTCACACGTAGGGCTAAATTTAGTCTGTTAGCTGCAATTACCTGTTTTCCATGGTAGTGATTAACACTTTGCAGGTGAAACTTCTGCTGTAAATGTTACTGGGTGTACTCCAAACTGACGCACGCCCTTCATGTAAGCGGGTCATACGGTGCATGAACATATGTGCCTCACAGCCTTTGGAGGAAAACTGCGGGCTTCACGTTGAGCTCATCCTGTGATGGGAAATCGGCTTGGATGAAATTCTATTCATTATATTTATGCAAGTATGGATCCTGTGAAGTCCAGAAAAATTCAAACTCAACTGATTCACTGCTAATATATCTACCTTGTTCGGTTTTATTTTATTTTTCCCCTGCAATGGCTTCAAAATTTTTTGCAACAGCATATCTGGTATAAATCTGAAGGTAAGAAATCATATAGAAAAATGGTGTATTTACTGGAAGGTTGGCTGTCCTTAGAATGGAGTGAAAGAAGCGAAGGAAAAGAGTGAAGTTGACGCCCTGACAAAGAGATGAAAAGCAGAAAGGATAAAATGGATGAGAGCAAGTGTGAAGGGTAGAAGAAACAGGATAAATTTGGATGGAGGAGGCCAGAAGGGCCAGAAAAAAGATTTTAAAAAGGACTGAATAGATAAGGAAAAGAAATAGGACAGAGAGCTGATAGGGCTAGATGAAGAAGGAAGGGGAAGTGAGTGAAAGGAGGAAAGAGCCGAGACCAATCACCCATGAGAAAAGCTCTGGATGAAGCCAACAGTGCTTTAAACTGAGTTGTTTCTTCACAGGGTCTTGCTGTGATGCTCCGAACACAGAACTGGACAGCTTCCCTCCTCTCTCTGCCAGGAATTATTCTGTCACTCCTTTGGCCCGGACAAGTGGGGCTAGCAGTGCTGGGGGAAGTGTCAGTGTTGCAGGGTACGGATCTCTCTGTGCGAGTGCTGCAACACAGCTGGCAAAGCTCAGCTGGCCTCGTGTTCGGGTGCAGTTTCTGTTTTTCTGTTGCACGATTCACTTAAATGAAGATGCTGGGAAATGCAAGCAGGATGAAGCTTCGTTAAAAAGACTTACACTGCACATGGTGTAGTTATCATTAGAGCTAAAACAACAACAGGATACTGGGGCCAAATCATAATAATCATGTCTCGTGGTTTAGTCCGAGTGCTTCCAATAACTGCAGGTTTTTTTTAAATCATGTTCTGAAGGCCCTGAACTCATTTGGACCAGAGTGCTTGATAAGTAAAAATGTCTTTAAAACATGAGGGTTTACTGGGAACCTTCTACGTTCTGACTTTTCCTTCATGCATCATTAAAAATGTGTGTGTTTTATAGTCTGTATGCCTTCAAATTGTTGATTTTTAGAGCACCAAGTTGTACCAAGTCATGATGGCTCAAACCGCTTTTTTAAAAAAACAACATCGTCATCATCATCATCATCCGTCTACTGAGCTGTAAAACTGTCGTCAGGACCGATTAGTGGCAAGTCTTAACGTGCACCTTAATGAAAAGCAGTAGGATAGCATGTTAATCTTTAAAACAACAGAAAAATAAAATCACAATCTTCAAAAGCTCTGGCGGATGTTCTTTTTCCACCCAGCCGGCTTTTGTTACAACTTGTTGTTGCAACTTTACTCCAAACCTTTTCCGACAGTCCCTTGAGGAAAGTATCTGTTAGAGACGCTGCTAAGCTGTGTTTAAAACATGCTGCGAGCTAGAAAAGCTGAAAGCCGTCTTGGCAACGTTTACATTTTTTCCCGTTACAACAACAACCAAAAAATAAATACAATCCTATGATAGCTTACATTAACAGTCACCGGATACTCTGACATCCTTTCAGCGGTATTTCCAAAGCCAAACCGATATGATTGTACTACTGAAGACTCCATTAAAGAATACTTGCAGAGCAAGCATTAAAACTCAGCCTCATGGGCAGTGACCCACTATAAATAAAGTCCCAATTTGCATGAAAATCACTACCAGTAAGAGTTACCACTGAACATTTTAGCTTAGGAGTACTTTTAAATCGTGTCATTATAAAACATGTGTGAGTTTGTGTGCGTTACTGTCTGGATAAAAATTTGATACCCCGAAATAAGAGAATGACCCACATGTGCAGCTGTTCTCCAGCCAAGCAGGAGGTCTCGTAACCCTCGCTGTAATTGAGGGCCAAGGGAGCGCCTCCGGAGTGGCAGCCGCTTAATGAGACATTATAGTTGTGCTGATGCTTGAAAAAAAACACACACACCAAAAAAAATCTGGCTCCATTTGATAGTACGGTAATTAAATCTCATAAGGTTTCCTTACACAAAACTCCCACGCCTTTGGATCAGGAAATATTAATGAATGACATTATAGGTGACAGATTCCTGCTGGTATCACCAAACAGAGTCATGCAGGAAAGGTCACACACATATATATGTAATGCTACTTGTTTTTATTTCTAAATTATGGTGGAAAAACAACACTCTCTTATGTTAATTTCTTATTCCATCTGTGCCAGAATAACAAAACGCAGGATTAAGGATCCGGTGAATGTTCTTTCATGTTGACAAAAGAGTTCAGCAACTGTCTTCAAGGTGGCGATCACACTGGTGCAGTAAACAGTGCATCTTCCTAATAGGTTTACTGGGGGGGTGGGGAGAAAAGGTTTTAGAAAGTTATTTTCTTTCTCCCTTTTAGCAGAACATCCTTTGAACTGTACATTTCTCAGGAGTACTTTGAGCTGCGAGTTGAAAGCGATGCTCGACTCAGGAAAAATGCTTCAGCCCTCCACAGAGCAGCACAGGTTCAACAAAATACCGGAGACGGAGAGATCGCCCAGCGTGTGCTCAGATTCAGGTTCGTAATCGAATAACAGAGTTTGATTCAGTGTGGACTGGGCACCGACCGCTAATCTGCAAAAGGCAGTTTTGGCCACATCTTAGAAACAACCAAACCACATACACGCTCTGGCCAAGGTGAAAGGCATCCCAAGGGTTAGACAAGAAAACTCCAAAGATCATGCTCCATTCTTAAGCTGGGCATACACTGTGCGATATTTTAAATCGTATGAGACTGCCCCATCTCACACTGCACGACTAGATCGCGGAGTTCAAAAGTTCAGAGCCCACGATTTATGGTCTCACACTGTACGAGCCGATGCTCGGATGCGACCCGTCTGCTCACACTGTACGATCATAATCCTCCCGTCGGACCTCTGTTACTGGAACTCGAGGCTGGTTTTGGGGCACGGGTAGGCTGTTCCAACCCAAACGTGTGTCCTGCCCACCCGATCAAATGTTATGGGATCCTTTATTTTTTTATAATTACATATCTATATCTATATCTATATATATATATATATATATATATATATATATATATTTAAAAAATCCAAAAATATCTGTACCGTTTCTGATTGGGTGGGCACTGCGCATCATTTTTTGACACAACAAAGAACGCATACCGCAAAAGTTGGGTCTCGGCGGAGGGACCCGACGTCCCAGCAAAATGAGAAGAGAAAAAAGAGTTGTTCCGAACAGCAGACAGCGCACACACTAAAGGCTGATTTATGGTTCCGCGTTACACCAACGCAGAGCCTACGGCGCAGGGTACGCGGCGACCCGCACCGTACGTGGAAATGCGGTCTCTTTTTGCTATTAAAACATGATTTGTAATGTGAATTTGCAACACTCAGTACGTGCACATGCAGCGATTCAAGGTGGTTGGAGATCTGATCAGATAATGACATGCAGAAGATTGGATCAACTTGTCTGATTACACATGCTGTTCTGAGATCAGACTGAATCAGATTGAATAAACCACTGTAACCAGAGCATGGCTGACTCCGTGGCGCTGTACCCGAGGTAACCATGGTAACCATTTCAACAAAGAGCCACTTCCGGTTGACCTCCGCTTAACAACGAGGAAAGGAAAAAGTGCATTCTAAGGGCCAATCCCAATTCTCCTTCACTCGCCCTTCTTTTCTCCACTCGCACTTCTTTTCTTCCCTAACCCCTAAAAAAGAAGGGGGAGATTTTAGAGCACTTGAGATCTAGGGCACTTGGCCCAGGTGCCTGTCCCATTTCTCCTACTCCCCCTCGTTTTCATCCCTAACCTGATCAGGAAGCAGAGAGCCAAAAGCTGTTTTAATTTCAGCTGTAGCGCTGTTAATATGGCACTTTATTAAGTTTTAATATTTTTTCAGGTATAAAGGTAACCTTAAGATCCACAACCGGGGCTCAGTTTATCCAAATAACGCCTGTTAAGAAATTTGACCCGATGTTTTCGGAGATGAGAAGAGCCGCCGCCCCCGGGGAGCAACCTCAGCTCACAGCCCGAGAAGAGACGTGTCCGCCGGGTCAAGCTGCTGCGTCAGCCCCGGGAGAGAAACTCTCTCTGGGACGCTGCTCTGTTGAGAATCACGCCGGCTGAAATAAATCATTTAGGAAGATGTTGGTTTAATAGATGAAATCTAACAGTTGTAGCTACGCCTGTTAAGAAATTTGCTCCGAAATTTAGAGATTTCTGTCTGCCGGCTCCGTAGTTTATGCCGCGTTCCATTTACCTCGGAAATCGGAAGTGGGAACTGGGAATGGCAGCCATCTTGGAATGGTAACTCGGGGGTGGTGAAGACTCTCCCACTTTCCCAGTGGGAAGCCCCACTTTGTGGGGCGTTCCAGTTGAAAATTCCGACTGGGGACTGGGAAATCCCCACTTCCGAGGATAAATGGAACGCGGCATTAGGTCCGCGTTAAATAGACGCAGCCTACGGCGTAGGGTACGGCGTATTTTGTTTTTTTTATGCCACAGTTTGCAGATTAATTGTTGATGCGTGGGCTAACGTGTCTGCTGGGATTATTTTGCGAGCTTTTGCAAAAGCGTGCATTTCCGAGGCACCGCACGGCACGGAACGTGACTCTGACAGCGAGGAATTCGGACTGGCACAGCTGATTTAGCGGAGCTCTTTAATGCAGAAACAGAGGATGAGACTTAATGGGTTTGATTAATGTAAAAACTGAAATAAAGTAGCCTACAATCAAACAAAGTTTTGCTCCCGCTGTATTTTTAAATACGCACACTCCTGTGCTTGTGTGTGTGTGTGTGTGTTCTTGTGTGTGTGCCGTTTCGGTCGGTGCGCCGTGTGTGTTTTAAATACAGAAATATGACACATAAGACTGAGGCTATGCCTTTTCACACGGCGCCCGTATGGTCGCGAAAATACAGTATTTATATATGAAATGTCAGAATAGGAAATATTTTGACGACACCCCTGAAGCAGTCACACGACACCCCAGGGAGCTACTACTGCTACTGAGCAGCGTTGCGTCGTCTCCTTTCACTTCCGGGTGAATCCCCTCCCCCGGGGGAAAACCCCACCCGGGGGAAATTCTCGAGCATGCGCAGACTGTAATATCCATGTCTCCGTACACATGGCATTAACAAGGCGGTTGCGACTGGCTTATCTAGGTGCTGCAAGCGGGTTGATGAATCCAGTCTGATCAGATTACTTGACTGATTTAAGGTGTTCACATGCAGTTTAAAAGTCAGTACGATGTGTGCAAATGATCTCCAACCAGTTTGAATCGCTGCATGTGCACGTACTGACTTAAACTGCAAATAATAGTTTTTGACGTGACATCAGAGATTGCGCATGGTCTTTGCGAAAGGATGAGGCAAATCGGGTCGTAGCTGCTTCAACTGTGCGATTCCTTCACGAGGAGCGACCAGGATTTCAAACATGCTTGATTTTCTTGCGACCTCACGATTCGTGATCGGGAGCTCGTCGTGAGGTGTTAATCTCTCGTCGTTACCCCACGTACACTGCACGAGGCACGAGCAACGATTGGGTCAAAATCGGGCCCGATCAAAAAAAAGTCGCAAGACTGGAAAATCGGCTCAAAACGAGCCGATAATCGCACAGTGTATGCCCGGCTTTAATCTGCCTCAAAAAGTCTTTAAGAACATCAAACTTAACCACACACTTGGATTCAACCATGGGGGCACCAGCGATGTTGACAGTAAGAACCGTCCGCGCCGAGTCATCGAAGCTGCACCGACTCGCTAATAACTGCAAATATTGCTCTTGTGATTAGGAGCGGTTCTGCTAAGTCCCATTTAAGAGCCGGTAGGTTTGAGGTGCAGTGGTATTAGGTCTGCGAGTTTAATCCAAGTCAGGGCGGAGTAGACGTGAAGGCTTTGAGTCTCTCTCGCACCCTCGGACTCCAACGCAAACACGCACATGCACACGCCAGTTAACCGTAAGCTCTTATGCACTTAAAAACTGACACAGAGGCTTACCTAAGTAGTACCCAAAGTTCACTCATCTCCCTTTCACACTAAAACACACACAAACTCACACACACACACCCCTCCCTAAACTCATCATCAAATCCCTTTCACCACCTCCGCCCCCCTGGAGAGGAGCCCCGGCACTGAAATCTAATTAAAAACTCCATGAGCAAAGCTCAGATGAAACTGTCACATCAAAGTCGCAGCTGAGACAGAATGACACAAATCAATAAGACCGAGAGCCACCGCAGATCCCCTTGCACCCTGGAGACGCCGAAGCGACCAAGGCCCGGATTAGTGCAGCCAGACACACCGCTGCCTGGAGGTGGGGAGAGGCCCGGCTGCAGTCTGAGGTGCAGGAGCACCTGATGGTGCCTCTTTGTCCGTGTATCGTGTGTTTCTATCTCGGAGGGATTATTTTACGTGTAATGCGGCCGTGATCAAAGCACAGCTGTGACTGAGAATCCTTCTCGGACGACATTGACTTTGCTAAATCGGTGCGAGGTAATCTCCTTCCTTTTGTTTTTGTTTGAAATTTCAGGCAGATTTTGTTGTCTGATGTTTCAATTCAAGTTTGTATTAGCAAGGCAAGTTTATTTGTATAGCACAATTCAACACAAGGTAATTCAAAGTGCTTTACATCAACATTAAAAGCGGCAAGACACAATTAAACAGTAAATAACAAATAAAATGAAATAAAATTATAAGAAAAGAGGTAAAATAATAAAAAGTTGTTGAAAAGTAAGGGCAGTAGAGTACAGCAAGTACACATGGCAAGAATTAAATTTCTATACGGTCAAAACGTACAAAGACCAGGTCAAATAAAGTATTACAAAAGTAATCTGTAACAATTCGTACGGTGAATTAAAACAATTTGACAATTCTACGTCACAATGCCTGTTTCCAGGTCTTATTTCACACAACTGACGAGAATTACGTTTCTATACGGTCAAAACGTACAAAGACCGGGTCAAATACAGTATTACAAAAGTAACGTTGTGGTGTGAAATCTAGGTGACCACTTCCTCCCAGGTCCCCTTGGATGCCACGTCTCCACTCATCTAACCCTCCACACAGTCGGTGTATTTATATAAAGGCTGACTGACAGATAACTCCGGTTTAATTGGACTCCTCCTCGTGTCCCAGCGTACAATGGGAATCAATTCACTGACCACAGTACTGCTTTATTACCCGCTTTCAATTGGTTAAGTCTGAGCTCATCCAGCTGAACCATTTCATCACACAACGACAGATGAATCCACGGCTGAGCTGACACCACCAAACTGGAACAATAGTGAACTTTAACCTCACACCTGATGGCGCTTTTCCACTAGTACCTACTCAGCCCGACAAGCTTTTCCACTAGGGGTCTAGTCGTGCCGAGTAGATAATCTTTCTGTATCTACTCTGCCGAGGTTCTAAGCGGCTGCGTCGGGCTGTATCTGACATCATCACACTACAGGTCACTGATTGGTCCGGGGGCTGAAAGTCAGACGTCTGAGTCAGGAGGTGGAAATCAGCGAAAGAGAGACTCTGACGGCGGCTTCTTTTTCATTTTATTCAACCAGCGCAAAAGTCTGTTTGGTGATCCAACTCTGAGGTGCAGATATTCATAAACCTGGTGCTGAGGAGAGAATTAAAAAGGGACCTAGACGGGCGATAAGGAACGACCAGATCTACCAGGAGCTCTGTCACTTCATAGCTGCTCGCGGCTACCAACTGACTTTTCAGCAGCACCGAGACAAACAAACAAAAAAAGCTTGAAGCTTCTCTCACTCTCATTTTTTTACTTGATATCGAACACAAGCCACAGACCCAGCAGCACATCTATCATCTCCTTCAGGTTCTACATCTTTAGTGTTGTTGTCTTCTTCGTTTAGATCACACAATCAAATACGTCACAGCAGCTTCACTCCAACCTCCTACTTCTGCTCCAGGTGCTGAATTGTTATGGAAAAGAAACCAGGCCGAGTCGAGCCAAGCTGAGATGAGTAGAGCCGAGTAGGTACTAGTGGAAAAGCGCCATTAGTGAGAACCGTGGGGTACGTGCACAGGCCAGTTTCAGTCCACTTGAAGGTTTACAAGCTGTGATTAACAGCTTCAGCTTCATTATCCTTCCAATTATATGAAGTCTGGTTTGGTTTAAGCTTCAGGTGTCAACAAGCAAGGAGTAGAAAAAACTAAAACTGAACTAAAAGCTCAAGTTCAACACAGGAGGAACTGCGATAGCTGCTGTGTGGACGCTGAGAGGGCCGAGCAATGTCATTGGCCCGCTTACAGCACACCTCGCCACCTACACCTCACCGCCCTGCAGTTTTTTTTAGGGGGCTGTGCAGAAGAGCCCATTTTAAATCATGGATTTGTCTTTGCAAGGTTGTTCCTGGAAATACAGTCTTGTAAACTGTCGAGACTCTCTAAAACTACTTTGGACTCCCTGCTAATGGAAACCCATATAAAAGATGGGAAGTAAGAGGGTGGTGGACCGTACCGATATGTACTGAGAGCAGCTCTGCAGCAGCTGATTTCACTGCAGCTGGGAGCAAAAAATAGATATAAGAAAGATGACAAAAAATATCTGTATGGCTGTTAAGACCTCTGGTTGTCTTAAGGAAACGTGACATCAAGACATATTCATCATGAGCTCTTTTTGTCCCCCATTATGAATAAAAATAGAGAGAAATGTTAATTGGTTACATTTCTCAGCCTAACTATGACTTTATAAAAGACGGATGTGTCAAACTTCCACTTCTGGAGCTTCGCTTTAGGTTGTTGGCATGTTTTCAGAGCTGAAGTAAGTAACCCACTGCAAGCGAAGTGGCATTAAAAGTACTAGTTTGAAGAGGTATTTCTTTTCTTCCACCTCTTTCCAATGTCAAACTGGCCGAGGCCACAGACTGAAAATGGAACAAGTGCTTTAATTTTTAGTGCTTCACGCTTAGTTTACTCACAAAATGACACAGCTGCTATAAAAAGTGAGTTTTCGTTAACAAGCTTGAAATTCTCAATCTGGGTGGATGTTGGATCTTGACAGGCGCTGCAGGATAATATATTGTAGTCCAGAGCGATATGACTGAGCCCCTCTACCCGCTTCATGCATTTATTGATCCACTTAAAAACCCATACATTTGTTTGAGCGCCGTGCAAATCTGGTTGAGGGAAACGTGTCCGCTCGGAGGGAAACCTGCTTGCTGTAAACTACACGCTAATATCCGCTCTCTTTGTTCTACAGCCTCGCTACATCAAAGTATTACTTTATTCTTATTATGTGTGGTTTTCAATTGGTGCTGCTGGGGGGTGTTCAATAAGTCAGAAAATAACTTTGGGGGTCCGGCGTGCATTTCGACTCTCTCCCTCCCTGTTAAGCTCCCCAGACTACATGAGCAGGGCGTTAAAATGAAAAATATTGAGAACTTTAAGCCATCAAGGATTTTCACTCCTCAGTTCTGACTGGAGCTGAAAGTACGTTTAATCCTGCTAGGAACGGTTCGATGGCAGAAGGGTACAGGATCTATTGGACTCTAGCAGAAAATGGATGCGAGTTGAAACAGAGGTCTGAGAAAGAAAGGAGGACATACCTGCGAAGAAGAAAGCCGGGATCAGATCCAGAGGAGGAGAATCACATCGAGCATGAAGGAAAAAGGAAAAGAAGAAAAATAATTAATGTCAGCTTACTATCAATCCAGCAGTGATTGAGAGTCAATGTTTGACAACTTAACAATGCTGTGTGCATGAAATGCAGCTCTGTGCTCCATCCAAAGCTCCATGTGTAAACTCAAATGGGTTTAAAGAGGATATTAGGGCTTTTCGACCAACTCAAAATCAGTCCTATAGTCAGTTTCTACAAAAAACTGGATTGCTTTCCCGCCAGCCCGAGAGCAGCAAAGAACCCAGACTGTACGTCATTTATTACATCACCAAAGCGGAAGCAGTAAATCCATAAAAGGAGCGTGGAACCCCTCGGAGTAATAATGGATGATGCTGATCCTGGCCCTGAAAGTCTCTACGGCGTTTAGGTTTTAGGACAAAGGTCAGTCTTTTCCGAGTCACGCTTGCTGTGCAATGCACACGTCTTTGATAGTGTGGTTAAATCAGTGAGAACGCATCCAGAACTTCCCGGTGGTACTACTACTAATACTACTGTCATTTAGCAGACGCTTTTATCCAAAGCGAGTTACATCTGAGAGAACAACACAAGCACAAAAATCACATAGGAGGGTCCAGCTGGATTAGTGCTGGTCAGATTGCTGAGAGTCCAGTTGGACACAGGTGCTGCCATGCCAGTGCTAGGGTTTGTTTTGTTTTTTGTTCCCTTCCCACCCAACACAACAGTCCCTTTATACGAGAAAGCTACGACTTAAAAGACACCATCATATAGGGCTGTTCGATTAATCGATTTTAAATCGTAATCGCGATTATGTAATTAGAACGATGTTTTTTTTTACCTTGTCTGCACACATATTAATGATTGATACCATATTAATGATTGATGGAAATACCTCTCAATACCTGCGACAAGTGCCCCATCGGAGAGGCTCTTTAGTGTAGGAGGGGGCGTTGTAACATGCCACCGGGCATCCCTCAAGCCAGATAACGTAGACCGGCTCGTGTTCCTTGCAAAAAACTTGCAAATGTGAATAGCAAATGTAATGACTGACATTACACACCTCTACCTCCTTCATGGGTTGCATTATTATTTAGCATGCAAAGACCCAGTTTAGTTTAATTAGAAAATGTCTTGTTTTATTTAATTGGAAATATAACTTACTGTATGTTTGCAGGTGCTGATTTGCTGATTTTTTTTTCAGAGATAAAACTTTATATTTTTTAAAACTTTTTTCCAACTTATTTTACAGAGTTTTGCACTTTATTCATTCATTTTTGGTTTAATAAGAGCAAAGTTTGCACTTAAAGCCCAATGGGGCAAATGTTCAATAAAAAAACAGCATATTTGAAATCATTTCTTTGCCTTTTGTCAATTCACAAAATAATCGTAATCGTAAATCGGATTTTGAGAGAAAAAAAATCGAGATTTTATTTTTGGGCAAAATCGAACAGCCCTACCATCATACGATCATCTTGTCATAAGTGCATGCAGCTTACTCAGTACTGAGTCCTGCAAAGAGCTGGATCTTCTAACTAATCCTGATGAGCAGAGAAGTTTACTAGATGCAAAAGTGCTCCTTAAAGAGCTGAGTCTTTAGCTTGCTCTTAAAAGTAGGTACAGACTGTGCAGACCAGAGTTTGGTAGGTCGTTCCACCATCGGGCAACAATGGAGGAGGAGAGTTTAGTTACTGATTTCACGCCACGTTGTGGTGGAAGAACCAGGCGTTTTTTAGTGGCTGAGTGGAGCCGTAGTAGCTCTGGATGAAGGAGTGAAAGTTGGCAGGAGCCGTTTGGGTAATTGTTTGGTAAGTCAGAAGCAGAGCTTTGAACTTGATGCGCGAGAATATGGTATATGTTTTAATTCACAGAGGTTGGTTAAATATGGCTGTGTTACATCCCCCTGCATCCCTGCTGCATGGTTTTGGTCAGATACAATAATCACAGCCCCCGTTGTGACGTAGCCCTTCCTGCATCTGCCCAAGCAAAGGTCTCAGGTCCGACTTAGCACCTTAGTTTACTTGGCACCGAGTTGGTGCTTTCCTTGCAGACAGCGGTGGAAAAGCAAAAATCCTGGTGCCAAGTCTGGCACTTGCACCGAACAAGCATTGGAACTGCTTTGAGCGGAAAGCCCTATATAAAAAGGTGTTTAATGCACTTTTTAAGCCATCGGTAATGGTGGCCACAGTGTGTCTGGTATGGATTTTGCAAGATCCCAGTCCCGAGACGTAACTTTTTACTGACCAAGAGCCGGGAGTTGTTTGGAACAAGGTATTGTAGTATAGTATGTTCCATCAAGTGTGTCAGTGCACACTTGCAGCGTTTCGTCCGTTTTAATACAACCAACAGAAAACATTTGTCACTTTTTCCCCATTTACAACTGTTTTTGCACCTCATTTATTTTAAACAGGAGCATTTGATGAAAGATATGATGGTTTACTACTTTATACAAGCTCTATATAGTTCCATGCTTTCTATTTTTTCTTTTTAAACAATAAAAAGTGAGGCTAGGTAGTTTAAAGTCTGTTGATTTGGCCTCTGAAGAAACCCCAACGATTTACACAGATACTGAACACCCGCACAATACTGCCGGGGACCAGCCTTGCTGCTGACACAATCACTTGTAATCATCACAGAAATCTGAGAGCATCAACTTCCCAGAACGTTGGGTGTCGGAGGCAGAGCAGACCGATGGGCTAATTTGCTGTGTGAATAAAAGGGATGTGTGTGACAGCTCTGCAGTGACAAACTACTGTTGCATTAGGGACGGAGAAGGGATTAGAAAGGAGCATGTGATCCACCGCTGTGTGACTGATCTTGGTTAAAAAGACACTGCGTGGCTGACAGAAACATATTTTCAGGAAAAGGAAAAATGGGAGCACCGACAGAAATCTCCCTCCCACAGCGTTTATCCCTCTGAAGGAATGATGTAAAGAAAGCCAATCAAAGATGTGCCAGCTTAGTCCGTGGCTGCTGTTCTTGGCCTTGCACATGGCTGTTCTCACCAAGATTGGTGTTACAATACCTACTGGATTGTTATGCAAGCAGGTCTAGCACCTCGCAGTCCTTGTAAAACGCGGCGCCTTGCAAGTAACATGTTTGGGTGAAAAAAGGAGGAACTGGACGAGTGATCGAGCAAGTCTGTCTCAGTCTGGCAAAAACATTTTCACAGATGTGACACATTTAGCTCAGAAGGACGACTATAGAGAGTAGATTCACCTCGGCTGCCAGTTTAAATGGTTACGGCGCTGATCTTCTGAAGAAAGTTCTGCAAACCTGTGAGGACTAGGGGTGGGCAAAAATATCGATATGGCAATATATCGCGATACTTTTCCAGCTGATTCAATATCGATTTTTTATTTATTTATTTTTTTTTGAATATTTTTTATCCCCGATTTTTTTCCCATTATATCACCCAGTGCTCCTACCTAAGTGACAGTCCTGGGCATTGCCACTCTCTACCAACCCTGGGAGGGCCCTGCACTGAGCTCAGGTTTTATTTCACGTTTTATTTCATTTTATAATTCATTTTTTATATAACACAATTACCAGAGGTTTATTTATTTATGGATTTATATCTATACTGACTGATCACTGTGCCTGTCCTTGGTTTTAGTATCCATCTTTCTTGTGTTTATTATCATTTGCCACATAATTAAAGCAACCTCATACTAAATTTAATGTTAATTTCATATGATGTAAATAATATGAAAAACATATACAAATATGTTGTAACTTTAGCTTGTATAGTTATAATAAAACATTGTTTTGACTCAGTTTGTCCCATGAATTGTCACTATAATCTGATGAACGTGCAACTCGGATTTTAAGATCCATCACTATCATCTGATGTACATATATACAACTTGGATTTTAAGATGTGTAATGCATTTTTACATTTTTCGGTGAACTATGTAGAATATAATAATCGGGATATCGCATAATCGGGATATCGCAATGTGTATCGTATCGTGGCTCAAGTATCGTGATGCGTATCGTATCGTGAGGTCCTTCCCAATACCCACCCCTAGTGAGGACTGTTAGTTAAAGGACATATTGATATCCGTTTATAGACGATTTTCCAACCAACTGCTTCAGGAAAGGGTCAGAGTTTTTTCATACACAAAGAAATATTAAATGTCCTGGATCTTACGACTGGAACTGTGTCCACATGACAATCCGTTACAGATGGCATAGGTGCGTTTTCAGGTACACCCAGAGACGGGAACCTCCGACACCAGAACCACTGACTGAACCAATAACACAGCTTACCAACCTGATGGCACTAATAAACTTTTTTTGTTGTTTGCAACGAGGTCTGGACCTTGGTGTTTGTCCATCCATCTTTTTTTCCCCCCATAATCCCCATTTTCGTCAAATGTACTTGGAGCAAAATGTTTCCGGTCCGAATGGCTCAAATTATTTGTGCTCACGTGATTCATGTTCATGTGAGAGGGCTGAACGTCATTTGGAGTACCCACTCATCATAGAGACCCCCCGCCCGCCAGGTAGTATCTCTGATGGCCTCTCTTGCAGGACCGTTCCTGGTAATGGAGACTTCATCAACTACCAGGCCCCTAAAAAACAACCCAGAACCTCCACTAACGGAAAAGCAACTTATATTTACTCTTTACTTGTAAAGTCTAAATGAGGAGATTTGTTCTGGATCTTGCTCAAGGCAGATGACCTCTGAAGCCAATCTCAATTGAGAGCTGGACCACACGCGTTTAGAAGAGATGCTAAATTCACACTTTATTCCAGCTTTCCCAGAAGCTATTAAGCTTGAAAGATTCTGCATTTATGACCCTCATCTTTACAGGAACCCCTGTACTGTGGGTAATTCGGACATTGTGTAAATAAATCTAATTTTAAATAGTCCTTTCACCAAAAAATAAATAAAATCACTGAACTGAATATTTTTGCTACAGTATGTATTTGTTCCTCAGAAGCTCTTCTTTGCTAGTGAAGCTGAAAAGCATCACAAACTCCAGAGTAGAGGGTATGCCCCGACTAAAGATCATTTCTAAACCAACTAAAACACCAAGGCTGAACCCGAATGTGTGTGTGCATCTGTGACTTTCACCGGGTGCACGAGTACAAAGGGCATATTTGTGGATGTGTACAGGCATTCATTTGTGAACATGCCAAGTCATATCCTCTCAATCTCCTTTTATGGACTAAGCTGCAATTCCGCATCACCGAGTCTTATCTTAAATCCCCGATAAAGCTTAAAAACCAAGTTCCCATGACTGACTTAATACTCATCAAACTCTTCACATTACAATCATTATGAAATAATTACATCATCTTCATCGTCCCATAAAAAGCTCTCTGTGGTTGATCCCCGACAGATCTGCCTTGATCACCCTTGTGAGACTGAAGTTCCCCCACATTCCCAGCTGGAATAATTCTCATGATGGACAAAGATATTAAAGGAGGGTTATTACAGAGAAGCAGAAATAAAACAAAAAAAAAAACAACAAACAGAAAATAAAGATGGTCTAAATGAACAACAAGTGCTACTAGGGCTGCACGATTCTGGACAAAATGAGAATCACGTTTTTTTTGCTTAGAATTGAGATCACGATTCTCTCACGATTTTTTTCCAATATAAAATGTATTGCACTTATTACTTTAACTTTGCAACAGCTGAACAAAAATATAATAACAATAAACATCTCTTGTCTTCTTTACACAAACCTTTGAATAATTTAAACAATAATAACAATTTTGAACAATATTTGTTCCTCCCTGAGTTGAACACCCTTTCAGAAAGGGGACTTGTAACAGATCCTGTAGTTCTGAGGCAACAAATTATTCCTCTGGCTGGGATGAAGCCCCCATTGCCTTTTGCTGCAATTAAGAAGCTGCCGATACAAAAGGTAAACGTTACAAAAAATATGATGGTGCCTGATAAAAGACTGGCATCAACTTTGTAACAGCTGACATTGAACATAAAAACAATAAACATAAAATATATATATATATATATATATATATATATATATATATATATATATATATATATATATATATATATATATATATATATATATATATTTTTTTTTTTTTTTTTTTTTTTTTAAATCGTCGTCATTTGGAAATGAGATTGCGTTCAAGCATGAATCGAGATCGCGATTTTTTAACGATTAATCGTGCAGCCCTAAGTGCTACTCTCTTTCTCTGGGCAATTAATCTTGGTTGAGCAAAGCTAAGAGATTATACAGTGAGCTAGATAAGTCTCCATATTTTTTTTTAGAGCCAATAACCATGACAAGGTGAGTGGAGGAAAAAAGATAGTGAAGAGGCTGGCTGGACGGATGGAGAACGAGGGAGAAGGGTCCACCGGGGAAACACAAGTGACAAAAGAATTGAACCAAAAATCATGAGCTGTTTAGTGTCAATAAATGGAAACAAGTTGTTCTGACAGTAGGAATTTCCATCCAGCTTGTCTAAAAGAAACAAGTAATCACAGAGTTACACAGTTCGCTGACTCTGGTGTGTCTGGAAAAAGAAAAGAAAAGAGGATGTGATTTGTGTAGTTTTGAGGGGACAGCTCAGAAAGAGAGCTTTTTCGGCCCAAAATAAGCTTAGCCGTCATTAATTCACTGACAGATAACTTATTAGAGAAGCTGCTAGCATCAAAGGACATCCCTAACAGACAAACGAATATCCGGGACCTCGTATGATGAGAGGCTTTTTTCTTCACTTGAAAAATCTCAATTCTGAAATAATGTGTGATGACGCAAAAGCAGGGTCACAATACATGAGGGGAGAGATTACATCTCATCTCATTAAAAACACTGGAATAACAGACGAGGTTTGTCTGTCCTGGGCATCAACTTTTCCAAATGTCTTATTTGGGGATCACAACAGACTCATCGGTTAGCCCCGCCCCTCAAATGCAGATTAGCCAATGGCTGTTGAATATCAGACAGGAAGTCTGACATCTGCAGCTTTCAACTACGATCATCACAACTATTATATGAGGTTTGTCTTCAGGACATCCTCACCTCCAACTCCACCTCATTACCAACCATAACTACTTGACATTTAAGCTCTATTAAACTGCTATTTGACAAGAGGTGGTCCTTTTGTGTCCAAAATTTGTCTCAAATATCCTGAGACATGGTTTTCACAGGCTGTACGACTGTCAACAACACACACCGCTCGTTCCAAGGTAGCAACGGTAAAGGTGCGGGTATGGTTCTGCGTCTCTCCATTTGGTCGCGGTGCAGTACCCCCCGCGGCCACTAGTTAGCGATCTTTTTCTGAATGGTTTATCCGACTTTTTCCGGTCACAGTAAATCAAAGAAATAAGGACAACTATTGTGCAAAAAACAAAAACAAAAAAAAAAAAAAAAATCACACATAAACGAAGAAAAAATCCCTGGAAGTTCACTACTGCTTCAAACCGGAAACCGGAAATGCTTCGCTTTCAAACGAACCAATCACAGCCCTCTCGGTCTGCGTGTGGTCGGCGTCTCCTCGACGCGTAGTTACAATTTTCGGGAGGTGCACGTCACTGACGGCGCATGTGACGGCGTGTCCTCTGCGTGTACAAAAACCACACGCCGTAGACACGGCGTCGTTTTGACGCAGAAGCATAATTCAGCCTTAACTAAGGAGGTCAGGACCTCCCGATAGATCAATCAGCAACTGAGTCAAAACCATATGAGGACCTTCAGTGTAGGGGTGGGTTAAAAATATCGATATCAATATTTTATCCATATGCATGTGTAGGAACGATTATCGATACATAAATTCAGGTATCGATTTAATTTTTTTTTTTTTTTTAATCCCGATTTTTTCCCCCATTTTATCACCCAGTGCTCCTACCTAAGTCAGTCCTGAGCATTGCTCCATCTACCAACCCCAGGAGGCCCTGCACTGAGCTCAAGTCTCCTCCTTACTTGAGGAGTGAGTAGGCTGCTTCTTTTCACCAGGCAGGGTGGGGTTTCTCTGGCCGGACGTGGCGCGTGGAAGGATCATGTTATTCCCTTATTGTAACCAGAATATTGATATCGATATCGAATCGTATCGTATCGTCTTGAGACCTAGTGTATCGGAATCGTATCGTATCGGGAGGTCAGTGATGATACCCAGCTCTACTTCAGTGTTTCACTTTGTTCCTTCACTGAGGAAGATGATGCGATGATGCTATTCCCCACAGCCGTCCCAAATGGCACGTTTGGTCCAGGCATGGTTCACATCTAAAGATTTCTTTGGCCCATATTTGGCTTTGTATGAACTCGCCGTCATCTCCACCGGATTTAGCACAAATCTGTATTTCCTTTGGGTTTTTGTGGCCATGCCTACAGCCTTCACTCCGCTGACCTTGACCCACTGCAGAGATATAAAAGTGTAGCTCAGACTACATCTGGCCCCATACAACGCCAGCTATGTTAGGCTCAGCTAATGACCCTGGAGTCATGTGTGGCCAACATAAAATTCGACAGTGCCATAACTAAAGTACCAAATGTCCTGCAGCTGAGGCTCCAATACCTGATGGGTTCAGCAAATGATCTGATTTGTGCATTTGGCCCAACATGACAGCTAAGAGATTGATTCCCAGTAATGTGTGGGCATGTATAGCTGCAGAGTACTGAACTGGATGGACTCTGCGTGTTGTATGGCCATGAGGTCATGTTAGATTCATCATCTATTAAAAAAAGGTAAATTAAGGAATAAAAAAAAAAAATGCCTTTTTTTAATATTTTCATCCTGATTTTTTTCCCATTTTATCACCCAGTACTCCTACCAAAGTGACAGTCCTGTCACTTAGTGTTTATGAAGTTGGGTTGAATCAATGCTGAAGTCATAATTAGGGCTGATAGCAGTGTGCACGCTTTCATACCAATGTGTACCAGTTGTAACCTGGCCTACTTTCTGTCACCGTTCAGCCACACACCTTTTCTTATTTAAGTGCATCACTGGGCTCGGGTGTCTCTGCTCTCTCCCCTGCTGCTCTGTCAGAGATTGCAGAGGTTATTTCATAAAAGGTCCATCTCCAGGCCTGCCTCGGACCCAATCATCCCCCCAGCAAATCTCATTTACAACAAGCCCTGGGGACACTGCGGCCATTTCTGCTGCTACGTCTGTTCTGCAGGATCCTGCAGCGAGGCGGGCTAAGCAGCGAAAACATGATGGAAAGGGATTCAGCGTCTCTCTGCTCACACCGCTCCACCAAAGTATAGGTCTTAGACAATGCTGCAGCTAAAAGTCTTCAGATTGTACCTTTATTCTCACAGACTCTTGCAGAGTTGAACACTTTCACTGATAACTTTTAGAGTATCAAATCACCGTTTAATAAAGAGCTAAAAAAATAACTTCCCCTGAAGTAGCAAATTCAAATGAGAAAACAAGCAAATCCTCTCATTTAGACTGGAAAGACAAAATCTTTGTCACACTTGGATGATAAACTGTACAATTAAACTCAATATTTTATTAATCCTCCCTCATATTTTTTTGCTGCAAGGTGAGTAATTACAAATAGATAGTGATAATTAGAACAATTATCCATGATTATAACGTCGCTATAAAAGATAATGATTGGGGGCAGGAATGACTTCCTGTGATGCGTCTTATTGGAGGGGACCTGACTGAAGACGTTCTGTTGGTCGATTACTGTGTAGTGTAGATGTGCAAATAAATCTCTCTTTTCCCCAAAGAGAAGGAGAATAACACACTTTTCCAAATCTGAGTGATTCCCCTGCTGCTAAAAATGGCATCCATTATTAATATCAGATTAAATCAAGGAATTCAATACAAAAGTAATGTTACCAGCAAATGTAGCCTCACTTATTTATCAATGAGGTGACATTTTCCATGTTTCGCACTATTAGCAGGCACACAGCAGGATTAAAGATGCACTCTGACACCATCTACATATGCTTCGGTGTTGAGGCAGAGGGCGGCGAGGGTCACGACTGTCACTAATCTGGTAGTTGCCCCCCCACGGCCCCCCACCGGCGTGGGGTTCTCAGAGGACGAGCAGCAGCCGACTCATCAGCGTCTCTGTTATAGCAACCGCGCCGGCCCAAATCCCTTCTCTGTGCGTATCCGTGTTTGCATCATACTCTGCAACAACTCTGTTATGACAACCAAACTTTCAGAGTATGCAACTGTGTGTCATGGCGATGGCTCCAGATGAAGAAAACACCGTGGGGGATCGGTCAGGCTGCAAGCTCCCAACTGCAGAGCAGAAGATTTCCTGTGGTACTTGACCCGATTTCTTTAGCCAAAGATTCCGCGGGAAAAGTCTTTCAGGAGACACATCTGGAAATCTTTAATAAGAAATTAAAAAGAACTTAAAAAGAACACCACAGCCCCTGGTGGAAGATTGAAAACATTTTTATTTTTATCTGATTCTGGCGGACTTTTCCCTCGCTGCTGTGGCCTCGGGGCTCGGCATTATCTCTGGCGCTGCAAACGCGGGGCCCATTTGGATTAAGCCACCAAGTGACTATGTTTGACTGAATGTACCGACATCTTTTAAATGTAAGGGTACAATTTGGAAAACTTAAATTAATTTTTTCCTCTCAATTCCCCCGAAGCCACCAGATGTGGTATAATCGGGTACAGCGACATGGAAGTCCTGAACATGGAGCTGTGAAGTTGCTTCCAAGCATGTAGCAGAAATTACACCTCCAATAAATAAATATAAATGCTTGCTGAGAGGATCATCTCTTCAGAAATACTACAATGGTATTAGTAACTTTCTAAAAGTTCATCTAAATTAACAACTAGAGTCAATGCTATCCAACAGAAGTTTTATTTTTGCTGTAATACTGCATGGAAACCAGTGTGTCAGTTAAAATACAGTACGTGATTTTATTCAAACACATTGGCACGGTCCTACGGCACCCTGCTAATCTCACCTCTCTCACAAACACACACTTCCCATCTTCCCTCTTCGGTCACTTCATATATCAGGCGATAACAGGATGTCTTGCCATTCGGGTCAGGCCGCCGCTCAGCGGATTCTGGGGTTGTGTTTAGATCTGATAAAACGTGCAGAAAGTGGAGCGACTGGCCGCAAGTCAAGAATCTGCTTATTTAATACAGGAGTTCCTGAGATTTAAAGCGGAGGAAGATGCGCAGACAAACACGCGTGCACACGTCCCCGACACCAGCCAGTGCAAACTTGGGGCTCGCCATAATGGACATGACTGCTGAGCGAAGGGAGGTGCTACCCTTTGTCCCCACATGTCCGAATGAGTGAGTGAATGAGAGAAAGGATGAATGGCAGGATTCCACATTCTGCAACTGGTAACCCTGCAGCAGCAGATGCAGCTAATACAGTCTCTGCATGGCATCACTTAACGAACTGTGGCTGAATGAAAAGATCAGTGATTAAACTGCAGAGGTTTCTTCATTTTTCTCAAAAAATCGTACCTTTATCAATGTGGTCATGTGGTCAGTACTACCGGTCACTGTCTGTCAGTTACTAGGGTACACAAACTGTTATGGCCGATTTTACATAAACTCTTTTTGCAGATGTTGTTCATGCCCCAGCTTAAATCTTTTTTTATTCTTATGCATTCATCCAGATATTTTTTAAGTCTTTCTGGAGATGCCGTTTCAGATTCCTCTCCCTTCAAAAGGATGTGCGTGCAGAGTCGCAAAACTCTTATGAGTATAGCTGTAGCTGAGAAACAATATTTTTGCACATATTTGCCTGAAGATTATTCAAAAAAATCAGTTGTTTTTGTTTTTAGTCAAGTGTGATGACATTGAGTTCCAAGGACTATATCTTTTACATTTTTAGTGTTACAGCTAAAGATACTTGGTCAGATGCTCCTAATCTACTGTATGTTAACCGTAGATACTTAATCTAATCCTGAAAATCAGAAAACTACTTTGTCAGTGTCACATAAACATATGAGATGTATTATCTAACGTCTAGCGTCTTGTGCGCCATGTGGGAGATAAGTGTGAAGCACAAAAGAAAAACAACGATATAATAAAGTGGGAGCTCATTTCAGAGAATAAAACAAACAAGATCCGTCCTCCGGCTCTTATTCACACTGACCTTCACTTTGTTCCCGTACATACACCCGCAGTAGAAATCTAACACTGCACCTCTTTTTTTTTTTATCATCAACTCTGTGTCAGGTCATTCCTACTCCTGTAAGGCAGCAGTGCAAACAATCAGAGCTGTACCGCAGTCCCAGCAATGAGCAAACCGAGGACTATTTCTTCAGGGAATAATGGTGCAGATGTCACATCCACGAGTTTGTTGTGGGAAGTGGTGGAGCGGGTGCTGGGAGGAAGCCTGGAGCTCTTCTGTGTGCCGTATACGAGCAAGCATCTGTACGAATCTCTTGGTTTTAGAAGCAAATACTAAAAATATCGATATGGCAATATATCGCAATACTTTCCTGACCAATTCGATATCCAAAATTTGAATTTTTTTATTTTTATTTTGTTAATATAAAGGTTTCAGACGGGTTGTAAATCGCAAAAAGTACGACTTTATTGTATTCATTGGCTTAAATAATATTGTTAATGTTGAAAAACATATGCAACTATGTTGTAACTTTAGATTGTATAGTTACAATAAAATGAATTATGTTGTTTTTACTAAATTTTTCCAATGAATTAGTATAATCTGATGTACTTGCAACTCTGATATTAAGATGCATAATGCCTTTTACAATTTTCACCGTACTATGTATAACATTGCACTATATTGCAAAATTTGGATATCACAATATCGTATCGTGACTCAATTGTGATGTGTATCGTTTCGGGAGGTCCTTGGCAACATCCACCCCTAGTACTATTCACTGAAAATACAGAAGAGTTACTAAAAACCTAACAAAAGTAGAAAAAAGTAATCACCCAGATAAAAAAAGTAAATAAACAAAAGAAGGGACCTTGATTTCCTTCTTCAGCTGTGCAGTCAATGTCCTTTTGAATGCAGATCAGTTTATTTTTTCTCATCATGAAAAGCCTGCACAGCACAAAAACGTGCATCTTCTGACCGTGATTTATTCCTGATGACTTAACAGGCCATCAAAGCGTAAACGGTGGAAGGAAGTGACAAACGCCAATCACAACACAACATCCTGTTTATCACCCACAAACGCTCACGTCCTCCCTGCTTCCACGGAACTTCCTGTGGCAGGAATTTAAAAAATTCAACGTCACCCTTTAGCGGGTGAACAGGAGGAAACAATCCCTATTGATGTGTGAATGTGGAGGTTGCACCGAAAGTGGGATAATACACAGCGGTGACTCAAAGATTCCACATCCTCATATCACAGGTTTTCAAATATGCAGCTCTCAATGCTCCTGTTGTTCCACCTTCCTGTCATAAAAGCACAACCAGTGTAAGTAACATAAGTAACACAAAATCACCTCCTTCCTCCTGGGTCAACCCTTGCGAACGCTCTTAAAAGCTTCTACAAGCTGTCTAACATTTAATACAGTCCCAGCAGACAAAGAAAGCACCCAGGGGGTATGATGTAAGGCCTCAGAGCTTTGAGAAGCAAACTTCCTCTTGTTCTGACCCTTCAGCAATCAGCAGATTGATGAGAAAAGTTTTCCGGAGCCAAACATGGAACCACACTGCCCCCTACCCGTAGAATAGGGGAGTTGTGACAAGTTCAAGTGAGCAATCCTCTCCTCCTCCTTTCAGGCTCAAACTGAGTGAAATGTTGCAGTTCAATTTGTGTCTGCAGTAAAAGATAGTAACCTCGCTAACAATCTCAGCCTATCTACAGTATACGTACATTATGGCACTTTTTCCTGTCTTTTTTTTTTTTTAATTGCGCATGCTCTCTGCGAAAGGATGAGTCCAATTGGGTCGTAGCTGCTTCAACTGTGCGACTCCTCACGAGGAGCGACCAGGATTTCAAACACGTTTGATTTTCTTGCGAGCACACGATTCGTGATCGGGAGCTCGTCGTGAGGTGTTAATCTCTCGTCGTTACCCCACGTACACTGCACGAGGCACGACCAACGATGGGGTCGAAATCCGGCCCGATCCAAAAAATAGTCGCACGTAGGGCTGGGGATCGATTCAAATGTCAAGAATCGATTCAATTCCGATTCTTAAGATTTAGAATCGATTATCAAGATTTGATTCGATTCGATTCCGATATTGATTTGGGTTAGTGTTATTAAAACTGTTTTTTGAGCTGTTGCATGAATTATATGACTGTAGTTATGCAAAATATTACTACTAGTATCATATTGAGATTCAACAGCAAGTATTGGCAGCTAATGATGCTGTAAGGACCAATCACCTCCCAGAATGCTGATAGAACTGCTTTCAGAAACATCATGTGGGTCAGAATTACCAAACAGATCCAGGGAGGAAACAGAGACGGATGAAATCGGTTTTCTTTTTTCCCCACATTCCGTTTTTATTTGTTCCATTTTCGGTCTATTTTGGTTTTTAAATTTTTGAGCATTTGGTTTTTAGCATTTTTTGCAAATGTAACCCTAAGACAGTTTATAAAGTAATGAAATATAGACAATTTATGTAATTATAACCTAACACTTTAATGTTTTCATTCCTTTAAACATATTTAAAGGCAAAAACATGGCACCAGTTATTCTCATGTCCAACAAAACATTCCTTTTTTGGGGATAAACAAAAAAATAACCAAAAGTTGTAATGTAATGATGAAAAAAAAATACATAAATAAAAGAAAAAAAAGAAAAGAAAAAAAAAAGAAAATCGATCTTTAGACATATGAATCGATTTTTAGGAATTCATATGAGAATCGATTTAGAATTGGGAAATCGATTTTTTTCAACACAGGCCTAGTCGCACGACTGGAAAATCGGTTCAAAACGAGCCGACAATCGCACAGTGTATGCCCGGCTTTAGGTAGAGCTGGACAAGTCAACTTGAAATACACAAACAATAACTTAAGATAGCCATCTAATTATGGACAATAGTGAATCTAATGTTCCTCACTTCTGCTGCTGAACTACTGACTTAAGATAGCTCATATAACATGTCACCGTTTCCTAAATTTGAATGACTGACAAAGCAGTTAAAGTTATGGTTTTATTACAACAGCCTCTGAGATCTGTGTCCAGACATTTAGGTTTGAGACCAGACTGACAGCGGTACACAGAAACAGACAGACAGACCACAGACTGCAGGCGGCTCCCACAGACGAGAACTGGCTGAGTCACTGTGGTGGGAAAACGAAAGGGCACACTCTGCAACATTCATGGATTTAGTATTTATAATTCACAACAGGACTTTTTTTTTTGTTTTATGAAACAACTGAAAGTGACTCTTGGATCCCTGGAACTGCAGTAGTTCAACAATCAATATAATTGGTGTAATTAAATACAGAGGGAGAAAGTCTGAGTAAGATTTTTAAACCTTCTTTACATCTTTTAAAAAGGATGGCTAGAAATGGTTATTCATTCTTCTCAATTTCAGCTTCTTATAATAGTGGCAACTTTGCATATTCATTTCTACCACAGAGTAGAAAAAAAGGCTTAAAACAGGGTATGTGTTTTGAAAAAAAGAAATAAAAATATTTTGCCAATAAAGCCTGTACACAGGTTTGTCAGTCAGCTGTGCTTCTGCACTTTTTTGTACCAACAGTGATTCTGCTTGACTGCTTTTTTTCCTCCTTCTTTTCTTAGGCAAAGTATAAAACGAGGCCAGGGGTGTTTTTGCAAACGTCCAAGGAATCAAATTGAAGATTACATACAACACATTAGCTTCTGCACTTTTTTTTAAAGCATGCCCTGATGACATTTATTGAGAAATGGGCACCTTTTAAACAAGCTGAATTAGATTGCATGCAATCTCCACTGATGATCCATCTGAACGAACCCTTGACCAACAAATCAATCAAACAGACAGCCACATCAGAGTCAGACGCCTCATCCGAAAGCCGGGTTTTACACCCTGGAGCTTTCCTAGACCCTCTCTTCTAACCCGAACAGAAGTGCAGCTGAGATAAATCTCATTCTCATTATGAAACAACAGCAATTAACTTAAAAGGTGCTTCAAACTGTTTAAGTTAATCCTTCTGATTAAATCTGTTGGAGCACCCAACATGGGCATGAAACGGGGATCTGCAGACGTCTGCCGAGTGCCGACTACCACCAAAGACAATCTGAATTTCACAGAAAATACAGTCTTTCTGCTCTCCAGTCAATAATAACGTTCTAAAAAAAAACATGGAGGGACTGCACTTACGCAACACCACCACTAGAGGGAAGACAAGCTCTTCTGGTTCAACCCTTGGTGGAAGACTTGAGTAGCAGCAATTGAGCTGAAAGTATCAGTTTCAGCCACAAACAGGGACACATTAAACCCAAAACGTAGAATTACTCAAGAACGGCTTGAGTAATTGTGCTGCGGGGGAGGAAAGCAAGTCAGGGATGCGTCAAGGAGAGATGGATGAGGAAGAGATGGCAGGGAGGAGAATAGAGAGAGGGGAGGGGGTCTTAATCTCATTAACCCCAACACACACATCTGTTGTGAGCTGGTGTAATCCTGATAGTCTTGTTGGCTCCTCATACATAGTCTTTGTCTCCTCCTGACACACTGCTTTCCATAATTGAGATAAAAAGCCCATACAAATTCAATAAACCCCCACATCTGTGGTTTGGCTTCCATTATTCCAGGTCCCTGTTCCGACACTGGTCTTGCTCTTTTAGCTCGTAGGCGGGGTTTTACAGGTGTGGATTTCCACAATTTAGTGCCACAAAGCTGACCCGCGTGTCCCGAGAGATGTGATTTGTAACCTCAGTGTGAATCACTTAGTGAATCACTAACCTATCAAGTTATTTCAAATAAAACTGTCAGGTACACTTTTTCTGGAGGTGGAAATGCAGAGACGAGCGTGTAAACTGACCCATTTAAGTCATCAGTGCAAGCAGTGAAAATGTTCCCAGGTATCTTAGTTTCACCTGTATTTAGTAGCGCCAGCTGTAAATAGGCATGGGGCGATATACGATATTATCGTATATCGCGATACAAAACGGCCGCGATAACGTTATCATGGGGTATTGTAATTATCGCCATTTTTTTTTTTTTTTTTTTTTTTTTTTTTGGTCACACAAGGCTACCAGCCAGGTAGAAGCCAGTGTTATTTTTTTCATGTATTTTATTAATATTATTTATTATTATTATTTATTTAATATTTTTTCAGAGAGTAGTACAATCCGTGTGCATTTGACTACTGTGGCACTTTATTTTCACTCAATCTTTGTGTTGGCCATGCAGCTTTTGTTTTGTATACTACAGAGCAGTGCCTTTATTTTATTATTTTTCCAGAGAGCCGTACTAAGTAGCAGGCAGCCAGCCACTGTTAAAGTTTCAGAGAGTAATACAATCAGTGTGCATTTGGCTCTACTTTGTCACTTTATTTCTATTTGTCACTTATTTCTTTCGACTCTCAGGGAAGTATTTTCTTACAAAAAAAGAAAGTTCAAATAAGTACCGGTACTATAGTTTACACTTTGTAATGCATAACATTTACAGTACACTATTTGTTCTCTACCTCAAGTGTCACTGTGTTGAGAATGATTTGAGAATAAATGTTCTGAAGGAACCAGTGGATCCACGGTTAGTGTTTTTCCTTGCATTTTAAGAATTTTATAAGTGACACGCTAATATCGTGATAATATCGTAATCGTGATATTTTTGTCCACTAATATCGTGATATGACATTTTCATATCGTCCCATGCCTAGCTGTAAATGAGCATGTATACGAGTGGACGCACACTGGCGCTGCAAAGTGGCATCTACAATCTGAGCTAAAATAAGGTGAAGAAGCCTCAAGGGTGTCAAAAGTATTTTTTGCTGGATGGTAACTGACACTGCTTAATATAAATAACAGTGTAATGTTTTCCCCTCATATGGGAAAGTCTCAGTTTAGCGTTTTTCGTAAATCATTATGTATTTTTACATCACCAAAAGTCCATGTTTCCAGGCCACAGACACCCAGAGTTCAAAACCTCGCTCTGTCACTACAAGGCCGACATTCTCCCACAATCATCTTGAGCTCTCGGCTTAATAAGTGCAGTGTTTTGACTGCTGCCTGCTTAAAACACCTTCAAAGTCCTGAGATTTCTACAGTTTTTCCAGCTTAATTACATCGACTAAACAGGAAAGTCATTCTTCAACCTGCTTGGGCCAAAAGGCTTCACTTCTCCATGTCCCTTTAAGGTGGACCCCAACGCACACGTCTGTTGTGAGCTGTTGTAATCCTGATAGTCTTGTCCCTTTAAGGTGGTATTAAGGTGCGAAGTGTTGTGGGTGTTCTGGTCCCTGAGCCGTGACCGTATCCAGGACGGAGCGAGGCACAAGTCCGTTACCACACAAAGGAGACGGCAGCCTGCAAAACTGTCACTTAACTTCTAACCTGCAATTGTGCAAAAACGCACACAATAACACACATGTAACTCGCATACAATGAGCGTATGCGCGTACAATATACATGCACAGACACGAGTGAAGAGTCATGACTCATGGCTTGTGTGGGTGACAATTATGTGAGGTGCACCGCTGAGACTGCTTGAGTATGTGAGTAATCACTTCACAAAAGGAGCTCGGATAACATGAGGCTCCTTCTGAAAATAGTCCCAAACATTTGGTTGAATGTTTCAGAAAAGCTTCTGGAAAGGTTTTATGCAGGTCTAGAGAAGATCCGACCGTTTCCGCCCGTTCAAAGCCTCGACCTCAGGTTTGTAACTTCATCCAGCTGTGGTCTCGTCTTGGCTCTGCGTTGCCACAGCTGGCAGGGTTTCAGCGCAGGCGTGTGAGACGGCTGTGAAACACAAGTTCGTCTCGCTGTGTGGTGAGTTATCAGGGAAGCTTCAAGTTCAAGCCGTTTACGAGGAACAATCACGTGATAGAAATCACCTGAGAGACAAAACCGCAGCCCACGTTCTGACTGGGATCCAGCTCGGGTTGCCAGAACCATCTCCGACGACACCGCTTTCCGTAAACAGCCGCCTCGAATGAATAATGAAACCGCACGATTACAGAGCGCAGGTTAGAGCCCGTCTCACTACGAACACGTGTTATCAGGATCATTCTACTCTCCGATAACGTGACGTCGACACCTCCGACTGCAGCGCAGGAGATTGTCACACATCCTTTTCTACTCACTGGGAGTTTAGTGGAAATCTCCCATAAGGCCTTGTATTCATGGGAGGGAGTGAGTGGAGCCACTGTTCGCAGAACAAGAGGTGGGCTGTTCAAACATGACCAGTCACAGCTGCCGAAGCACAACTCACAACTCTGACAGCTTTTTGCAACATTTCTTTACGCGTTTAAACACGTGTGACTGCTGTAAATTAAGATGCAAAGATACACAGATTTGTGCTAAATACCATTAAGCAAGTTTCTTGTCTGATAAACTTTCTTTCTTTCTTTTCTTTATGCTTTGTTTCATTCAGAAAAACACATCAAAACCAGGTTGGGGGGATGAAACCCAGACATATAGATGCTCTGATCTTATGAGAGGACATCCTGTGCGTCTGCAGGGTTTCCCCTGTCCAGACGAGTATCTGTGCAGAAGATGAGTTCACCAGTTCTGAACCAGTGACATGATTTCAGTTTGTTTTACTGACTGGAAGGTCATCTGTTCAACAAGATGCAACATTTGCTCGCTCACGGGGCAGATGTAGCTGGAACATGCACATTTCTGAGGCTCCTTTCCTTCACTGTGCAGGAACTGATAACAGTTATTGTGTGCCTTCACACCACAATGACCCACTGTGACGGTGGGGGGAAACCCCTGCATACATACAAACACAGTAAACACTACTATTTAAATAGCTTTGGGGGAGATATCACACGCACACACACACACACACACACACACACACACGCATGCACGCACGAAACAGCAAACATCCTGATGATTCAGTGCATCTTGGTCATGGACCAACTCATTGTAAACTCTTAGTAGGGCTGGGCGATTTTGGACAAAAATAAAATCCCGATTGTTTTTCTCTGAAAACCCGATTTTCGATTTCAATTTCGATTTTTTTTTGGTAAAACTACAAAAGACAATGGAATAAATTGTTTCAAATATTTTATCTTTATTTTTAAAGAAAAATAGCAAACAAATTTCCCTATTGGGAATGAAGTGCAATTGAAAGATACTGTAAGAGTTAAGTAAAGTGACAACATTTACAATTTTCTTGACCAAACAAAGATGACTAGACGAGCTCTGTCTGTAATGCAGCCAGCTGCAAAAAAGGAAAATCGATTTTCCGATTTTCCTTTTTTTAACGTTGATTGTGATTAATAAATCCGATTTAGATTTAAAAATCGATTAATCACACAGCCCTAACTCTTAGTGCACAAATACCATACATGTGTTCTTGGTGAGACTGGTGTAAAATCAGGGTCTCTCACTATTTTGCAAGGGACAATGAAAAGTAATGTTCTATATATATATATATATATATATATATATATATATATATATATATATATATATATATATATATATATATATCTTACTATTCTGACGTTTTACACTGTGGGTATTTCACTCGACTGTCTCCATCACCACTTTTAAAGAGAAACAGGCAGAATACTCTCTGCAAACATCTCCTTTCTGATGTCTTTTGCTCTGCGTCCCTCGTTGGCTGCCGCTCAGAGGCTCACTCAGACATTTCTGTGTCATCCACAGAAACGGGTCTGCTACAAAACTTGTCATCTTGTTCTCATTAGGAGGCTAGAAAGAGGGAAGAGGAAAGGGGAGGGGAGGAGGAGGAGGAGGACATGGAGTAAGGCTGGCCTGGAATAAATGAGGTCATCACCAGCGCTCCCTCGGGAGTCTTCCTGGTTAAGGGTCGGGCCTTCGGTATAGTGTAGTGAAACGTAGATGTCCCTTCAAAATATGCTAAGGGAAGGGGAGGAAAAAAGACTAAGACAGTTTATTTGCTTGATCATTTTATACATTTGTGTTTTGTAGCTTTCCCTTCTGACCGAGGTCCAGAAATAAGCGTCAGCTGCAACCAGAATGCTGCCTCTGCCGATTGTTGAAACACCCAAGGATGGTCACTATTTGAACCAAGAATGTGTTTCACTATCTCAGAATCTATTTTAATGTTCCCTTTAACCACCTTTGGCTGACCTCGCATCCATCCCAACCACGCTGTTGTTGGAGGAGCTCCACGGGTCCACACAGGAAACGGTCGCCACACTCAGAGCAGCGCCATCTACGGATCTTCATCCGCCTCCAAAGCGGTGCCAGAGCTGCACTGCCATCTTTAGTCAGCAGGTAAATACAAACCAGGGCTATACTGGGCGGAAAAACCCCCCAACAGGAGGTGAATAAAAGATGTCAAGCACGACGCCAAGCTGTTCCAAATTAACAACAGTCTTCTCACATTAATATGATTATAAAGTCAAAAGTTTACCATCATCTTCCTCCTCTGTAAAGCTGCTGGCGTCGAATCTGAGAAAGATCTGGTACACAAGCATTATTCAACATCTGCAGCGCAGGAAACCTTGTGGGATTCATTCTCACAGCATCTCCACATCCTCGTGTAAGCACTTAGGAAATCAATATCAACCACAGACACAACAAATGGACCAAATATAGAGACGCCGCGAGATCGATACGCACGAGAACAAGCGTTTTTACAAGCGTCAGCTTTCTTTTCGTTACATCGGTGAACGGGACGGTTTTTAGTTTACCTGCTCACTCTGTTCTTGTACAACAGCCTGTTAAATATCTTCCACAAGTCACATTACCATTAAAAATATTATATATATATAATAGGGATGGGCGGTATGGACTAAAAAATGTATCACGATAATTTCTGGCATTCATCCCGATAACGATAAAAATTACGATAAAAAAAAAAATACCAATTCAACTCTACTTTTTTAACTATAATATATATGTTACACAAAAAACTCATCAACCAGAATTAATTAATTAATTAATTTCTCTTTCTTTCTTTCTTTCTTTCTTTCTTTCTTTCTTTCTTTCTTTCTTTCTTTCTTTCTTTCTTTCTTTCTTTCTTTCTTTCTTTCTTTCTTTCTTTCTTTCTTTCTTTCTTCTTTCTTTCTTTCTTTCTTTCTTTCTTTCTTTCTTTCTTTCTTTCTTTCTTTCTTTCTTTCTTTCTTTCTTTCTTTCAGGCTCATTTCCTTCCTTCCTTCCGTCATCAAACGTCATCAACAGGAATTTATCATTTTTACCGCAAGATGACAAAATTCTTACCGTGGGGAATTTTTTTTGACGGTTTATCGTGAACGGTAAAATATCGCCCATTCCTAATATATAATATTATATTTTGCACAAAGAGGGCCTTTAAGTAAGTTACTCTCAGTTAAAAATGCTGTTATCAGGAGAACCTGACCAGCCTTGCTAAAGTTGGCAATCACATGCGCTCATAAGGCTGAAATCAGTCAAACGGCAGCCAGGCCCATCTCCTACGGACATCCTTTGCCCGAACAAGCCCGCGGATGAGTTGGGATGATATACGCGCACATTTGCATCAAACGTCTGCTTTATTCTGGCATCCAGTTTCCTTCAGCCCCCCCCCGGGCCGCCGGGACATGTGTCTGAGCCGTCATGTTACCAGATCGTCTCAAGCCAACACCTGCAGTGATGTCATGACCCTGAACGGCGGCGCCGGAGCTGTGCCAGCGCCACATTTGTGCGTGTGCGCGCGGTCAGGGGTGTGCCGCACAGCTGTGCTTCGCTTTGCTCTGCTGCTGACATGTCTGGGTGTGTGAAAGACACGCTGACGGGTTTTTTTTAGCTCTGTGTGTGCGTGTGCATGTGTGTGTGTGCGTGTGTACCATAAATATTTTGCTATAATGAAGTCAACTCTAGATTCCCGTCACTATATCTTTCAGCACATTATTTCCTAAAAAGCCTTGAGAAGCAGCACACACACACATATCGGGGCACGGGTTTTTAAGGGTTAATATGATGGGAATAAAAAGGGACCAAGTCAAATTCCTCGTCTCCGTGTCCTTGCCAGAGATTGTTTGCCCCATGTTGATCCAGGCGATATCTTGGTGCGAGCTGAATATAGACCCGTCTCCCCGCGTAGCACACGACAAGACAGACAGGAGGGGCCGCGAGGTTAAATAAACCCGGAGGAGTCTGTTAAAGCGACTCCTTCGGCCCTCTGTTTATCCTGTCACAGAACATCAACAGAAGACCAGTCTGGCGCTCGCATACTCGCTCCGAGTGGGGCTATCGAGTTTGCCGGGCCCAGAGACTCGCTCCAGTGAGGTGAAATATCCTTTCTGGAGTCCTGTTTGAATATTGAGGTCAGGTTACGGTTAGCGGTGTAAGCTTGTGCATGTTGAGAGAGCGCCTGTAGCTCTGGCGCCGTTATCAGCACGGCAAACTTAAAACAAAAACAGGTTTCAATAAAGTTCCGGGTATTCAAAGTGTTTACGCGCACCGGCCAGCTCGGTGTCCGCAGGTACTTCATGGTTGATTTAGACTGACGCAGGAAGCACTCGAACCATTTACTCAGTAACAGCACTGGAACTACGCACAGTTTTTCCAACTGGAAGCCATCGTCTTAACAAATAGAAATTGCCTAAATAGTCGGAGCCTCAATGGAGT